>NC_057713.1:110169077-110191357 GCF_004010195.1 Chiloscyllium plagiosum | reverse complement strand
GTGGGGGTGGTAGCTGCATCAGCCGCGTGGCTAATGGTGTTTCCAAGGCCAGGGGAATCTTCTGGAATGTTTGAGGAGCGCTGGTTATGGAGGTGGGTAGATAAACGTTTGTTGTACTTACAGTTTTTGATGTTTGAGATGGAATTGAAGTACTGTTTGTTGAGAGTATAGATTCTCCTGCTCCAACCAAACCATGAGTTTAGCACCTGTGATTCACCAAGGAAGTGTCCACTGAACTTGCAAGCAGACTTGCAGCTGCTTGAAGATACATAATGGTGCCAGTAGGATGGAATTGATCATAGTCCTCAACTTCCTTCTAGACTGGAACAAGTGATATAGCTAGCATCTCAAAGTGTGACAGCTGTCACTGTATCCTGGTGATAAGTGCTCTGTACACAAAGGATTGAGATTTTAATGCCCTCCTTATGGATAGAGAAAGAGGAGTAGCATGGACACAAATGACTTTTCAAAGATAATGGGCTTCCTCAAAGTGCAAAATGTTATCAACTGTACAGACATGACTTTGCAACTACCTCATGCCATTGCTGAGATGTTATCATTTGTTCAGCGCAGATTCTGTCCAACCATGTCCAGCACATAATGTTGGTGAATGGCAATCATTATTGGGGTGGCGCAGTAGCACCGTGGTTAGCACTGTTGCCTCGCAGCGCCAGGGATCCGGGTTCAATTCCAGCCTCAGGCAACTGTTTGCACATTCTCCCCCTGCTTGTGTGGGTTTGCTCCGGGTGCTCTGGTTTCCTCCTAAAGTCCGAAGATGTGACCATGTTGAATTGCCCATAGTGTTCAGGGATGTGTAGGTTAGGCGCATTAGCCAGGGGAAATACAGGGTTACAGTAGTAGAGTAGAGCGGTGAAACTGAGTGGGATGCCCTGCAAAGAATGGGTGTGGACTTGTTGGGCCAAATGGCCTGTTTCCACACTGGAGGGATGCCATGGATTATTGTAAAAGTCTTGATGCGTACATTCTGTTTCATCTGTTGCCAAAGGGATTGAACCAAAGAGAAGCTGTGAACAGTAAGTGCTATCTACTCTACATAAAACTGATGACTGCCCTCTGCAACCTAATCATTCATGGCAAGGAGTCCTATAGTGAGAGTAATGCTGCCATGAGAAAAATCAGCAAGCAACCTCAATCATTTAGTGAGCCATCCATTGCTCACTGAAGTGGAAGCAGTATTTCTCAGTGCCACATTTTCTGCACCTGGCATTCATGAGGGCACAGCCTTTGTGACCACACATTGAGCAACAATGCTTCTCTTAGGAGGGGAGGGATAAGGAAGAAGAAGAGATGGAAAGGTAAGATAGGTAACTCATCGGTGTTTTGAATGGACCTTCTGTAAACCTCCTGTTTTGATTGCTCTACAATCCCTAACCACACCACAGTGTGCTATTGGCCAAATTCAGAAAATAACCGATTAAAGTCATCTGGATCCTTGGCATCAGAACTCGTGTTGTAACTAACTTGTTCGGTACTAACATGAGTCTTTACCCTTTTTCTGGCCCATTTGTATCCGGTGACTCAGCACTTGAAGATTCAACCTTTATGCTACCCTCCTAAATTTATGAAAAGCCAATATCTGAGATGGTGATGACTGATCGACGAAGTGATGATGTTTTTTCATCTTCCAGTGTATTCTCCTCCTTGGCCTTCAGTTACCTGAACCAGTGTCTTGCCAGGTCACTGTGCTTGGTTGTCTAAAAGCATTAAGAATGGTTGAGGTGAGGAAAGGGAATAGGCAAACAGAAGGCTGGAAGAATACAGCAAGCCAGAAAACATCAGGAGGTGGAGAAGTCAACATTTCGGTGTAACCATTCAGGAATCCTGACTGAGTTCACAACTGAGAGAGGCAGAGAACTTCTTCAAAGTCAACATCCTTTGGAGAGACTTCGCTGTGGTACAAAAAACACTCTCAGATGCAGGAATCCAAAGTAGACAAGCAGGAGGCTGGAAGAACGTAGCAAGCCAGGCAGCATCAGGAGGAGGAGAAGTTGATGTTTCAGGTATAACCCTTCACCAGGAAACAGGAAAGTGAGAGCAAACAAGTGGTACTTGGTTTACATCATTTGCAGCTGAACAGATTATGGAAAACAGTTCAAGGGGATGTGAGAAAATTAATTCGGCAAGAGCACATCACTAGCCTCGATAGTTTCAGAAAGGCCACTGGCCACTGCCTTAGCGACAGCTGCCCCAGTTATTTCCAGCATCATCGCCTTGTGATTGGTAAGCACCTGTAGCCATGTCTGGTCCATGCTGTTTAGGTGCTTCTGCCACCTATTATGTACTTAGTCCTACAAGAGAAAGGGAAGCATGCCTGTGTTTGGAGTATCCGCATATGTTTGAGTGATATGATTGCCACTGTTGAATATTGCATTTGTTCAAGCTGTGAAATTTGAATATGCAGTTGAAAGCAGCTTTTAGATGTGAAAGATTGATGGGAAGCAATGTTTGTGCAGTATGAATTGTGGTTATGACTCAGAGAGGTAGGAACACTCTGACCGCATTAGAAGTTACTTGGTAATTTTTTTTTTCTGTATCCAGAAGTGCTCTTACACACAACAGAACATTATTTTGGTGGTATTTTTTCAACTATTAACCATCACTAGTAAATCACCCATGTTTTCCAATTAATTAATTTACATGCAATGCCTGTTAATGGTGGTTAGCTGTTTATTTTTTTTCAAGTAACCTATTTTTCTAATCATTTCTGCCCAGAGATGTTATCATACATGTCTGGAGCGGGTGCAACTTGAACCAGGGTCTGCTGGTCCATGGGTAGGGGTGCTACCACTGCGTCATAAGAGACCTCTATAAAATCAGATGGAAAATTTTGACCTATGTCCAAGAAACACTAGATGGACTACCTTTGTAGATACTTTTAAACAATCCATTCAGACATGTTATCACATACCCCTGGAGCAGTGGACCTGGTAGCCCAGAGGCAGGGCCTCTACTACTGTGCCACAAGATGACCAATGATGGTTTAAATTGAGGGTTACCACATCTAGGTAAGGTGAGACCTTTGTGGTAACCTCAACCAGAGCAGGAAATGAACCCACATTGTTAGCATTACAAACCAGCCATCCAGCGAACTGAACTGGGTTTTAGGCATTAACTGGGTGATTTGGCGATGGGAAGAAGAACACTTTTGGATACTAAAAGAAAACCAGAGAACATTTGCTGGGCTTTTGTGGCACACTGGTGGTGTGCACATTTCTGAGCCAGGAGACCAGGTATCAAGTCAGGCCTGCTTCCGAGGTGTATAATAATATCTCTGAACTGTTTGATTCAGAAATCGAAACCTAAGAATAGTTGAACTCTATGGTGCAGTGGCAATGTCCCTACCTCTGAGTCAGCAGGCCTGCCAGCATTTAACCAGGTGCTTATTTTTGGTTCCAGTGCCAGGATTTTTGGGAGTCCTGGCAGTGGCCAGTTCTTCAATCAGTGATAAATAAGAGGGCACGGTACCCTAGTGACATGGTGCAAAGTTAATGAAGTGGATTTGGAAGATGGTGTGAGAAAACTTGCTCAGGTTTATGGAAAGAAACCCTCCATGAAACTCACCAACAATGACACTTGGCTGATTTCTGGTAAGATTCAGCCCTATCATTGTATTTTGGGTGTAAACATAAATTCCAGATGAGATCTCCTGCATTTGCTGCCCTAATGTTCATGTATTTGTTGGTAATTTGCCATTGTTTGCTTCCTGACTATTTTGAGTTTATTTAAATTCCCCATGATGTTTTTCCCCTGTTTTTGTTTGTTAGTACCACATGGTCTTGTTTGATGTTCCTCCTTATGTATTGTCCCTCAATTGACTGTGGTTGTTTCTTTGATCTTTGTTGCGACACTCCTGTAATCTGAATCAAGTCAATCCCATCTGAAAACCCCCGTGAGCAGGAGTACTGAGCTGTTATGCCTCTCCTTTGCTGGTTAGACCACAATTTGAGTGACATGTGTAATTCTGGTCTCTACATTATGAAAAGGATGTAATTGCATTAAAGATGGCTCACAGTGGATTTACAAGGATGTTGCCAGTTCTGGAAAATTGCAACAATGTGGAAAGATTGGATGGGTGGGGTCATTCTCCTTAAGGAGCCTGAGGGCAAGTTTGATTGTGAGGTATAAAACTGAGAGGCCTGGATAAAGTGGATGGAAATGTCTATTTACCTTCGAAGAAAGGTAAATGAGTAGGGAACATAGATTTAAAATGATTCATAGAAGTTTAGAAAGAAGATGAGCACTTGTTTATTTCATCCAAAAGGTGGTGAGATTGTGGAACTCACTTGCTGAAAGTGTAGTTAAGATAGAAACTTCAGATTTATTCAAGAGATCTCTGGATATGTGCCTGAAATGCCATAACCTGCAGGGCTACAGAATAAATGCTGCAAAGTGGGATTAGGCTGGGTGGCTCGTTTTTCAGACAGTGCAGACATAGGGCAAGTCCTTTTTCTTTACTGTAATCTTTCCATGGTACTATTACCAAATCTCTTACAGAGTTTATTTTTAAGCATTGAAGATGTCAATCATTCACAAACTGATGAGCTTGCAGTCTTTTGATGAAGGAGGTTCGGCTTATACCAACTTCCTTGATTTGTATTATGTCTTGAATTTTGCTGTCCCAGCTTTTATTTTCAGTGTTAGCATTTTCCCAGCGAAGTGCTTGTATATAGTTCTTTAATTCACTGATTCAAGAACAATGTTCCATAGAATCATTGTTTAACCATAATGTGAGAAATATTCATCTTCCTAGATCAGCTCTGTATTAACATTTATAACCTTACACAGTTTTATTTTGTTGACTGTTTGACTTCGTATTACAGTGCTAAGATTTAACAACATTAAACTGTGCCCATGTACAAAACAAAAGCATATTGATAACATAGATTAGTAATTGAGGAGAATTCGCTCATTTTTATCTCAAATAAGTCACAGCATTAAAAAATTAACAGTTAAACCCATGCACATTGATCTGAAACCACTAGGCAAAATGTTGTGGCCAGACTGAGCTCCCTTTCCATTGATCTAGACTCTGTTTAAATCTCAGAAGGGGAATTATTTGTTCATGGATTGTGGCACATATTATCTTGATTCCTCAGTACTTTTCCGGTTGTATGTCTAGTGTAGCTAAATCTCTATTACTTATCAGCTGGATTTTTTTAGCAGGGCAAAACACGTCTGGCCTTTTTCTGGGTGCAGAATCCAGAGGGGAACAGCCACTCTGTGATTTTCATGGGCACCCCTTTAAGAACTTGGAGACAGATTTGCAGCCGGGCACTAGAGGACCAATCTGGAGACTGCTTCAGAAAATTAGAGCAAATGATATCGGAACAGAACTAGGCCATTCAGCCCATCAAGTCTGCTCTGCCATTTGATCATTGCTGATATGTTTTTCAATCCTATTCTCTTGCATTTTTCCCATAACCTTTGATTCCTGAACTAATGAGGAATCCTGTCTATCTCTATCTTAAATACACTCAGTGACTTGGCCTCTAGTGCCTTCTGTGGCAATAAGTTGCATAGATTCACCTTCATATAGCTGAAGAAATTCCTTCTCATCTCAGTCCTAAAGGGTTGTCTTTCCACTCTGATGCTGAGACTACCCCATCATCCTTCTCAACTTCATCGAGTACAGACCCAGACTCTTGACTGTTCCATATATGACAAGCCCTTCATTTCTAGGATCTATTGATAGTCTTTGTTCTAGGTTTTGTTGGTGAGACTACTCTACAATTGACCAGTGTGTTGCTTCAATCATCTTTTTCTAGTTTCTTTCACTGTTGGTGAAAGACGCAAGGTGGCTGGTACACATAAAATTTCTATGACTTATCACTTAAAGTCACAGCATACAACAACTATTTTGGCAAAGATAAACTGGTTTTCTTCAGGTTTACAGTGAGTTTTGACTGCAGAGAACAGAGAGAGACAGTCTCCAAGCTGACAATGAACTGAACACTTCTATTTATCTGTAAATTGTTCACAGCTTCAAGCTGTGCAGTTACCTCAGAAACAATCACATAATTGTTATCAGACAAAAAGTCTGTGCTTTTGATAACTGATTATTACTCCATAGACTAATCAACTCTTATTGCCAGCAAAACTTTATCATCACACCCCCTTGGTTCCATTTTGTCTGCAACTCTGCAATTTCTGATTAATAAAATTGTTGTTTACATGATACCTGGCAATAGGTTACTTGCTCTTAAAACAGGTTACTTGCTTTTCAAACACTGGTTTGTAAAGCACTTCTTCCTCATTTTAGTCCCCAGTTTTTTAAAGACAAAATAAAAAGATACACCTCCTACATCAGTTCCAAAGTGCTAGGGGTAGGGTTAGGGTTAGCTGCATGACTAGGAATCCACTGCTGAAGGATTGTCATGTTTCTGCACCTAGGGTAGGTCATGGTTTTTGTTGTGACTTGAACCCAGCAAGTGGGTGGTGTCCAGGTTGGTCAGGACAGGGGAGGAGGATACAGGGTAGCTTATGTTGAGTGGGCCTCCATTGCACACAGTGCGCCTGAACAGCAGAAATAGCCCCTTTCAACCAGCAAAAAGGCTCAACAATAGCAATGGGAAGAAGCCTTCAGCTGGCCATTAATTAGCCACTTAAAAACCTCAATTGGCCTAAGAAGAGGCAGGTCACCTAATGATTACCGTGGTGCAAAAAAGTCCTAATGTAGGTGGCTGGATCATGGGCATATTGCTGCTGTGATGATACCCAATTTTGGCTTTGCCCCACCCTATGTCTCCTGGTCCACTCACACTGAGACTTAAAATTCCACTCATGGTCCTTCCACCCTCTGCATGCGACTGTATTTCTCATTTGCTTCAGATGTTCCGTCCAAATCTACCTGTTGCCCTTGAGGGCTATAAAAATCATCAAAGAGCAAACTTGGATTATTCCAATAATGCAGCTGGATCCAGAATGTTTGAACTTCCACTTCACACATTCTCAGTTGCAGTTAATCCCCAATTACCAAAAACAAAACTATTTTGCCTTGTTACATTTTGAAGGCTACCTAACTTTGTTTTTTTTTTTGAAAAAGCTTTGTTTTTACTTTGAAGTTTCTCATTGCCTGCAAATCTGTCCATTCCAGAGAATGTTTTCACTTTCATCAATCTCAATATGAATTTATGGCAAGCTCAAGGAGCTAAGATCTTTCTGGAGTTTATTGCATTTGCTGGTTTTATTCTTACCTTTATGTGATTGTCCTTGTCTTCAGAAAGCAGTAGAATAGCACTACATTCGACTTGGACATTTAAGTGCCAAACCAATTTATTAAACAGTAAAAAAATAAGTGGGATGTAGTGGTGAGACAGTAAATATATTTTACTATAGTTGTTCAAATTAGCTAGCTCACCAGGTAATAGAAAATAAAAAGTTATTTGCAATTGCTGTGCTAAACTATCTTGAAGGCAATATCCTTGCATAGTGCTTCCTTCTCTTTTCCTTATGTTTATTTTACCCGACTGTCAAATTTTAAAGGCTGTCGACAAAATCCCAAATCTAGGTAAGACAGGTTGATAAATAATTTCAAAAAAATGACAGGGGCTAAGGAGATTTAATCAACTATCTGTTAAATTCAAAAAAAAAGCTGACAATCATAGATGAGGTTTAATCCCAGATGATGTTAGTTTTTGAAGAGAAAGGTTTAGCCCCTCCCCGAGATGTCAGGCATTGACAACCTTAATAAAAGCTGTAGCATTTGAATCCAGTCATTATCACAAAATTAAAGAAGCTGATATCAAAGCAAATCACAAAAGAAGGTTAATTTATAACTGTTATTTTTTGATATAATTCATTTATTTTTATGAAATTTAATTAGGTGGAATTTTCACCATCCTGATGTAGCAAGGAAATTGGGAAAATACAGCAAGAATGAAAAAGTCAGAATCCAAATACCAATATAGTCCTCTTGATTTTCCCCTGAAGCTTGAAATGGTAGGTTCATTGTCTTGCTATTGAGCTGCGACAACCTTAATTCCACATTTCATTAAATTCCCAACCCATTTTGCAGAGACGTCACTTCAAATTCTCCCTTTCCCCAAAAAGGGATTCCCATTGTGTAACTTAGAGGAAGTACTTAGTAACTGAAGCTGCTGTTTGCTTGTACTGGTCATCATCCAACTGTGTCATTTATCACAGTGTCCCTGCATTCTCTGTGGACAACGTCCTCCTCGACATTTCATCCACCCAAGTTAGGACTGGCATATACCAGTTTCACCACAAAATACTAGCTTTCAGACTACCTCATACTCCACTGCAGCCCTTCAACATTTTACTTTGGAGCTCAGGGACTTGCATGCTTCTGTCATGCTGCTTTGCACACAAGGATGCATCTCATACACTTGCATAGGATGCATCTTATGGCTCTTAGCTTGCTTTCTTAGCTCTTATTTGCTTTATGCTTACTTCTAGACTCTGTGACTTGCATAATGTTTTCATGAAGAGGAAGAGCCAGGCAGCTTACCATGGTGGGAAAGCACTGAGCAGTCAAAGGGTGGACATGTCACTCAAAAGCACCATGCTACAACGCCTGAGCTACTTACATGGCAAACGTGCTGTGTGTGATTCCAGTAAATGGCCATGTGTGAAAGTCAAAGAGAAGTGATCCTTAGCGGGTTCATCGAAAACCACCATCAGTCAGGGACATTGTCTGATTCTAAACCAGCAGGTTGACCATGGTCAGTCAGGCACTTGGTGCCACCAGGTTATAATTTCAATGGAGAAAAGCTGGAATATATAGGGATATGGGGGAGGTTCTTGTGTTTGAAACACAGAAAATGAGCACAAGTAATCAGGAAGGCTAATGGAATGTTGGCCTTTGTTTCAAGGGGATTGGAGTGTAAGAGTAGGGAAGTCTAACTGTAACTGGGTAAGGTACTGGTGAGATCACATCGGAGTACTCTGAGCTCTTTTAGTCCCTTTATTAAGGAATTACATTATTTAATTGAAGGCAGTTCAGTGAAGGTTCATTAGGATGATCCCTGGTTTCCTGGGATTGTCTTATGAGCAAAGGCAAAACAGGTTGGGACTCTAATCATTGGAATTTAGAAGAACGAGAGAATGATCTTATTGAAATATATAGGATTTTTAACTGGCTTGATACAGTAAATGCTGAGAGAATGTTTCCTCTAATGGCAGAGTGAAAGACCAGAAGGCATAGTCTCAGAATTAAAGGGCACCAGTTTAAGACTGAGATGGGAAGAATTGTTTCTCTCAGAGGGTTGAGTCTTTGGAATATCTTCCCTTAAATAAGGGGACAAAAATTGCTCAGAGTACTCCAGATGTGGTCTTGCCAGAGAGCTGTGAGGACAGAGTCGTTGGGTATATTTAAGTCTGAAATAGATATATTCTTGATCAGTAGGGGCATCAAGGGTTCTGGGGAAAGGGCAGGAAAGTGGAAATGAGGAGCGTTGAATTAGCAGTGATGCAACTGAATGGTGAAGCTGGCTCAAGGGCCAAATAACCTACTCCTGTTCCTATTTCTTATGATCTGATGGGTTTGTGGAGCCATGTGCTTATAGTTCAGGGATTGGGCCAATGGTCAGTCCTGCAAGTCAAGGGCACTTACTTGGGGGATTACAAGTAAGCCAAAGTGCTGTGGATACCTAAATCCATACCTGGATGGGCCAGTTGTTTTTACAAAGAGAGAGATTGAGTCTGCTGGAAATGGAGGGAAGAGCAGTTGGTGGTAATGCAGGAGTACGAGAGGCGGGTATCCCCATTGAGTGCGTTCAAAGTGCAGCTGGAAAGATTAGAAGAGAAACTGTTGAGTGGACGTGATGCATGCAATAGTGAGAGTTGCAGTCCGTGAACCTTGGTGAGAGCCATGTGCAGTGACAGAATCAGAGTGAGTGGTGCCCCCATGAGTGTGAGGTGGTAGATATTTACCCTTCAGAGTGCAGAAAATTATTAATCTTTCTGCACTACTGGGAGTCGTTTTTTCCACCTCGGACGTAGCATTGACCTGGACTGCTATCTGAGCCCAGGATGGCTAGGTCTGATGATGTGGTCTCCTTTGGCAATTAGCAGGAAAATGGATTGCCCTCCTCTCCACTATTCCATCTCCCCAAGTCCTCCAGGAATCTGTCTACAAAGTGAGGAGCATTTGCAGCCTGCTTTCAGTGATAGCATTATGAGGGGCAGTTCCTACACTGCAGCATCTGAACTGGTGCACAGGTGAGCTTTAGTTACAGCCGCATGAGTGCAGAAAATTTTGACAATGGTGAACACATCCGCCCCTACGGCCACACAATTGCACCTGATAGGCGCAAAGAGCTCTGCTACATAATAAAAAAGGTGAAGAGTGAAAAATGCTGCGAGCAATAGAGACTGGGGGCCATGAATCTTACTCGACAAAACAATTGAACTGAAATGGGAAAATACAGCCCTACATAACCTTTCAGCTACATCACAATTATCCAAACAAGTTTCAGAGGTGGCAATTGCATTTAAGATTCTGCAGGAAAGCATAGTTTGTCTTTCCAATATTTTTACTTACAGCATTTCTAATAAATAAAGTATAAACACAGAAAAAGAACCATTAATGGAATTTGTGCTTCACTCTGTGTCAACAATTTAGCTCTCAAAAATTGAAATGTTCTATTACTATATAAGCATAAGGTGCACTTTTCTCGAGTAAACCCATTTTGTGTTTCCAAATGTAGAGAAGCAATTACAATGATTTATTAAAGGAAATCCCAGGCATGTAATATGTGATTTTCTGTCCATATTTACTGATGTACCAGGAGTTTCCTGCAACTTGCTTCCTGCAAAGACTGATGAGCATAACAAAAGAGCCCTGCTATAACTTGCTGAAGAATCGTTAAAGATCCAGATGCCACAAACTTGGTTTCTTTATCCTTTTATCCGTTGATAATTCTCTTTGGAGAATATGATTTTTTTGGTCATGATTACGTGAATGCCAATGTGGAAAACAATGAGAATTATTTGTAAAAGCAATAGAGTTGATAGTGTGGTGATCTTTGACCTGGAAGTAGTACATGAAGGAAAATGTAATTTATTTGAAAGGTCTGTGGAATCTGTTATTAGTTTTGAAAATTCTTGAAAGTAATTTTTAACTTGCAGCAATTTTAATATTATTGGCTACTGATAATTATGGGTCCATGTGATTTGGTAACCCTTGATGAGGAAGGACAAAGGGATTTAAGAAAAAAAACCTATGTAAACTGCCAGAGATAAAGGGAAGCTGCAAACACAGAAGAGAGATACAAAAAGAGGAACTGGAGAGTAAACGTGCTAAACACAAGAATGCAAATACAAAAAGAAAGCAGGCAGACTCAAAGAGAAACACAGGAGCCTAGTGATGAAAAGAAGCAAGTCACCCTTGTGAAGAGATAGGTTTTTCTGTTTAGCAGAAAATGAGACAGGAGTTCATGGAGATAATGTGTGAGCTTACTCAAAATAAGAATAACTCTGACACTAAAAAGCTTGGGGTTTTATTAGATGTAGACAAACTGAGTTGGGATGCTCTCAGAAATGCTGTACTGCTGTATCTGACGGAAGAGGGTAGTAAAGTGTGTCTTGCTGATGCTGATCATACCTGTGAAAGTGTTGTCTGATAGGTCTCCTGATTGACCCTGTATGGGAAAGATGCAGCTACTTATCGTTGCTTGGGACATTTTTTAAAATCAACTTTTCAAAGCAAAATTTATCTTTTGTTTATTTTAAGAATTATTTTCCTATTACTTTACGTGTAATTTGTATTGGTTTTGACTTGTGTTAAAGTTAAAGCATTGAAAACTGGAATCCTTGTGGTAATTTATTCACTTTAGAAGGTAGGACCATCTCAATAGATAAAGTGCAGTGAATGTAGTTTTATGGGTTTTTTTTGCGAATAAATCAATGAAGCTCATAGCAAAATAATCTTCCAGCTTTATTCCTTTTTAAGGTATCTGTAGTGGTTGGTACAATTGAGTTTCTTGATAGGTCATTTCAGAGGTCAGTTAAGAGTCAGCAGTCTGGATATAGGAACACATTCTTCCCTAAATACACTAATGAACCAGATGGGTTTTCATAACAATCAAAAGTAGTTTCATAGTCGCTGGAGTTTAGAAAAGACCCAAGGGCAGTGCTAGCTTAGTGAAGCTAGCTGTTTGCAAAAGAGCCAGAATTGTGCCCTGAGTAACTGTGAGAGTCTAGCTTAGTGAATTAAAGGGAGGGGTGCAATCCTAGGAGAAGAAGCTCATCACCTCCACTGGGAGGTGAGCAGTCTTTGAAGCAATTGAGGTGGAACAGCTTTTGAGGAAATTGAGTTTAGATCTTTGTATATGAAACTTTGTTATCCATTGTGAAGAAGGCAAATTTTAATGCAATTTGGTGACCCCAATCTGGATATGTTGCTGAAAAGTCCATGGTGTTTGCCTTGACTGCATCTGTTATTTAATGTGCTCTGTTTGACCATAATTTGTCTCATGTTAATCCTGAATTTTAGAGTTTATGGTTTATAATCTGTTGATTAGGTATTAAAAAATGGAGGAGTTAAACATGTGAGCAGTTGTGATGCTTCTCACATTTCAATCTCCTAGCAATCAAACCGAAGGTTAATTCTTCCCTCTTGCCATCTGAAGTGTGGGGGGAGGGGTGATGTCCAGTCTCTGGGCATTCATATTGCAGTGAGCCGTACATATTGCAAGCATTTGTAGCTGGTATTCAGCAAACTCATCGGTATTCCTAATCATTGGACACAGTCAAAACATGGCTGAACATATTTTACCTTCCTGCTCCTGCTCAGCGCACACAAAAGCATTGGCACCTTGCATCATTCCATGCAATCTCCATGTTCCCTGCTGCTGAAGATTGTCACTTCTCTCTGCCCTCTGAACAGCATTACAGACCTGCTCTCATATTCTTTGAGGTCCACCTGGCTGATCTTGTTACAAACACTACACCTGTCACCTCGGAAACTCTCCCCATTCCCACCAAACCCACCCTTTTTTAAAACATCTTTACTTTGCCCCAAGCCCATCAGACCCAAGGTCCAATGCCATTGCTGACCATTTCAATAAAACATAGGGCGGCACGTTGTGCTCAGTGGTTAGCACTGCTGCCTCACAGCACCAGGGTCCCAGGTACGAATCTAGCCTTGGCCGACTGTCTGTGTGGAATCTGCACATTCTCTTTGTGTCTGCATGGGTTTCCTCCGGGTGCTCTGGTTTCCTCCCACAGGTCAGGTAAATTAGCCATACTAAAATTTGCCCATAGTGTTAGGTGCATTAGTCAGAGGGAAATGGGTCTGGGTGGGTTACTCTTCGGAGGGTCAATGTGGACTTGTTGAGCCGAATGGCCTGTTTCCACACTGTAGGAAATCTTATCTAATCATATATTCAAGAAACAGCCCACTCTACTCGCTACTGTAGACTTACAACAAAGTTAAATGTTAAAAACTATGCACTTATCTGTTCCTTTGCTGTGAGCTCTCCCATACAGGTTCCTCCAAGTTCAGCTTTGAATTTCGCTGTTTGTTAATTTTCAACAATGTGTTGCAGCAAGTTTTAAAAGCATAAACCACAGTACTAAATTAGCCTGAAGCATTTTTTTAAAGAGCAAAAAGACTGTGCTATTTTCTGGGTCTGGAGATTGTGAAGGAGCAAATATGGCCTTTAGTAGAGTGATATGGTTTTCCTGTCAGATGTGAGAGTTTCAGGAGAGTTTTCATGTAACTGATGATTATGTCTACAGGAAGTGTCTTTGGTTGTGAATCCTATCAGATCACATAGATCGGTTGGAGTGGATGTTAGAGGCAGTGAGGAATTTACAAGAGCTAGCAGGTGTGATGATGGCAGTTATAGGAAGAAAGAAAAGCCGCAGATACAGTCAGATAGATGGGTTAACTCCAGGAAAGGTAGGAGGGCTAGGCAGGTAGTACAGGAGTCTTCTGTGACTATCCCCATTTCAAACAAGTATGCTGATTTGGAAAATGTCGGGGATGACGGACTTTCAGCAGAATGTAGCATGAACAGCCAACTTTCTCGTATTGACACAGGCTCTAATGTAATGAGGGTTATGTCAGGTTCCAAATGATTAATTATGACAGGGGACTGTGTAGTCAGAGGCACAGACAAATGTTTCAGCGGCCAACAGCAAAACAGTCAGAATGATATGTTGCCTCCCTGGTGCCAGGATCAAGGATATCTCTGAGAGGGTGCGGAATGTTCTCAAAGGGGAGAGGAATCAGCCAGAGGTGATTGTACACATTGGAACTAATGACACAGGAAGGGAAACGGATGAGATTCAGAAGGGAGAATATAAAAAGTTAGGCAGGAATTTAAAAACGAGGTCTTCAAGGATAATAATATCTGGAGCTAGTGAGAGTAGGAATAGGAGGATAGGGCAGATGAACACGTAATTGGGAGTTGGTGCAGGGGAGAAGGGTTCACATTTTTGGATCATTGGAATCTCTTCTGAGGTAGACGTGATCTGTACAAGAAGGGTAGAAAGGGAGGCAAAAGAGGAGGGGGAGTGGCATTTTTGATAAGATATAGCACTATTGCTGTACTTAGGAGGGATATTCCTGGGAATGTATCCAGGGAAGTTATTTGGGTGGAACTGAAAAATAAGAAAGGAATGATCAGCTTAATGGGATTGTATTATAGACCCCCTAATAGTCATGGGGAAATTGAGAAACAAATCTGTAAGGAGATCTCAGTTATCTGTAAGAGTAATAGGATCGTTATGGTAGGGGATTTTAACTTTCTAAATATAGACTGGGACTGCCATGGTGTTAAGGGTTTTGACAGAGATGAATTTGTTAAGTGTGTCCAAGAAAATTTTCTGATTCAGTATATGGACGTACCCACTAGAGAAAGTGCAAAGCTTGACTAACAGTTGGGAAATGAGGCCGGACAGGTGACTGAGATGTCAGTGGGGGAGCACTTTGGGGCCAGCAACCATAAGTCTATTGGTTTTAAATAGTGATGGAAGAGGATAAACCAGATCTAAAATTTGAAGTTCTAAATTGGAGGAAGGCTAATTTTGATGGTATTAGGCAAGAACTTTCAAAAGCTGGTTGGGGGCAGCTCGCAGGTTAAAGGTTGGCTAGAAAATGGAAAACCTTCAAAAATGAGATAACGAGTGTCCAGAGACAGTATATTCCTGGTCAGGTGAAAGAAAAGGCTAGTAGGTATAAGGAATGATAGATGATGAGAGAGGAAATTGAGGGTTTTGTTAAGAAGGAAGCATATGGCAGGTATAGACAGGGTAGATTGAGTGAATCCTTAGAGTATAAAGGCAGTAGGAGTATACTTAAGAGGGAAATTAAGGGACGTGAGATAGGCTTGGCAGATAGGGTTAAGGAGAATCCAAAGGACTTTTATAAATACATTAGGGACAAAAGAGTAACTAGGGAGAGAATAGAGCCCCTCAAAGATCAGCAAGACAGTCTGTGTGTGGCGCTGCAGGACTAGGGGGAAATACTAAATGGTATTTCGCATCAGTGTTTACTGTGGAGAAGGACATGGAAGATATGGAATGTAGGGAAATAGATGTTGACATCTTTTAAAATGTCCGTATAAACAGAGGAGAAGGTGCTGGATGTCCTGACACGGATAAAAGTGGATAAATCCCCAGGACCTGATCAGGTGTACCCTAGAACTCTGTGGGAAGCTCGGGAAGTAATTGCTGGGCCCCTTGCTGAGATATTTGTATCATCGATAGTCACAGGTCAGGTGCCAGGAGACTGGAGGTTGGCTAATCTGGTGCCACTATTTAAGAATGGGGTTAAGGAAAAGCCAGGAAACTATCGACCGTTGAGCCTGACATTGGTAATGGGCAAGTTGTTGAAGGAAATCCTCAGGGACAGGATGTACGTAAATTTGGAAAGGCACGGATTGGATAGGGATAGTCAGCATGGCTTTGTGCATGGGAAATCATGTCTCACAAACTTGAGTTTTTTGAAGAAGTAACAAAAAGTATTGATGAGGGCAGAGCAGTGGATGGGATCTATATGGACTTCATTAAGGTGTTTAACAGGTTCCCCATGGGAGACTGGTTAGCAAGGTTCGACCTCATGGAATAAAACGAGAACTAGCCATTTGGATACAGAACTGGCTTAAAGGTAGAAGACAGACGGTGTTGGTGGAAGGTTGCTTTTCAGATGAAGGTCTGTGACCAGTGGTGCGCCACAAGGATCGGTGCTGGGTCCACGACTTTTCGTCATTTATATAAAAGATTTGGATATGAGGTATAGTTAGTACGTTTGCAGATGCCACCAAGATTGGAAGTAGAGTGGACAGTGAAGAAGGTTCATCAGAGTACATTGGGATCTTGATCAGATGGGCCAATGGGCTGATGTGTGGCAGATCGAGTTTAATTTAGATAAATGCATGGTGATGCATTTTTGAAAAGCAAATCAGAGCAGGACTTATACACTTAATGGTAATGTCTTGGGGAGTGTTGCTGAACAAAGAGACCTTGGAGTGCAAGTTCATAGTTCCTTGAAGGTTGAGTCACAGGTAGATAAGATAATGAAGAAGGTGTTTGGTATGCTTTCCTTTATTGGTCAGAGCATTGAGTATAGAAATTGGGAGGTCATGTTGTGGCTGTACAGGACAATAGTTAGGCCACTTTTGGAATAGTGTGCGCAATTCTGGTCTCCTTCCTATTGGAAGGATGTTGCGAAACTTGAAAGGGTTCAGAAAAGATTTACAAGGATGTTGCCAGCATTGGAGGGTTTGAGCTATAGCGAGAGGCTGTATAGGCTGGGTCTGTTTTCCCTGGAGCTTTGGAGGCTGAGGGGTGACCTTATCGAGGTTTATAAAATCATGAGGGGCATGGATAGGATAAACAGACAATGTCATTTCCCTGGGATGGGGGAGTCCAGAACTAAAAGGCATAAGTTTAGGGTGAGAGGGGAAAGGTATAAAAGGGATATAAGGGGCAATACTTTCCCACAGAGGGTGGTACGTGCATGAAATGAGCTCCCAGAGGAAGTGGTAGAGGCTGGTAGAAGTACAATATTTAAAAGACATCTGGATAGGTTTATAGGATATAGGCAAGTGCTGGCAAATGGGAGTAGATTAGGTTTGGAAATCTGGTTGGCGTGGACGTGTTGGACTGAAGGGTCTGTTTCCGTGCTGTACATCTCTATGACTCTAAGTTACATTCCTTTTCTCCTTCTAACGCTCATTCTTTATTCTTTGCAGTATCTGCTCTGCATTCGGATATTTGATGTCATCAGATACTACATTGTTTGTACTAATGGACATTCATGGTATCAGAAATTCAAATGATGCTAAGTTCTAAGCATAACGACTGTCAGAAACATTGTAGTGACGGCAAAATGACACCCTTCTTCCCTAACAGGGATCATCTTCTGCTATTTAAGAAGCATTCTGCAGTCTGTGTAATTCTGAAGGCAACTTGGCTTCACAAAGAATAAGTAAGGATGTCCGATGTGCTCCAAAACAAATCTGGTCAAGACATAACTGAAGCTGCATTCCTGGAAAATATGATTATATTTTCATCAGTCATGAAATGCTACACCACATAAACTGGCCATTGGATTCATCAGCTGAATTTAACACTGACAATGGTGGACTCTTCCACTGGCTATCCAGGTGGTGAAAACACCACAGCAACCATTGTCATAGCTTTTGACAAGAATTAAAACACATCATATTTCCTGCCATTCTTAACAAGTTTTAATTACAGGTCGTTCTACTATAATGCACGTTTTGTCAGCATGACTTGGCTATAGCACAATTGACAAATTGTGGATGTTGCTTAGTTAACGCAAGGGATATAAGGGGCAATACTTTGTGAAGCCAAAGCTCCAGGGAAAACAGACCCAGCCTATACAGCCTCTCACTATAGCTCAAACCCTCCAATGCTGGCAACATCCTTGTGAATCTTTTCTGAACCCTTTCAAGTTTTGCAACATCCTTCCAACAGGAAGGAGACCAGAATTGGGTAGCTACCTGGTTGACATTTGGACCCCCAGATCCAGCAGAGCTGCTAACTAATTGGAGCCCCAACACCAGTAGCACCAGTGGGCATGGTGACCACTGCAGGGTACCCAGAAAAAGCAGTGACTGCATAAATTAGCTTTTGGATGGGAAGGCTATGCTAAACTATGGCAACTGGTGGAATTTGAAATCAGTGTATTGTTCTGCAGTTGAAAACAAGTCTCAGTTAAAAACGATTGTGAAACTATCATAAACTGTTGTAAAATTTGGACTGAACCATCTGGTTCACTCAGGTACAATAGTGATGGAAATCTGCCATCCTTATCCAATCTGTGACTACACATGACTGTAGACCCTCAGCAATGTGAATGATTCTTAAATGCCTACTAAAATGACTATTCAGTTTAAGAGCAATTAGGAATGGACAGCAATTGTTGACTTTTCCGGAAAATTCTCCCATGGAACTTCTACAAATGGATCTCCCCCCCCACAATCTCTCCCAATCACCACATCCCACCTCCCTGGAAAGGACATTAAATTGCTCCTCTGCTGCTAGTGCTGGTGTTGGTGAAGTTTGGAGTTTAAAGTGTTAATTTTATTCTTTAATGTAGTTCTTAAAATCTAATCTAGTCTGTAGTTAGCAGTAACTGGCAAGTGGTTGTGTAAGTAGTTCTTCATTTCTTGCAGCTTAGACAGGGTAAACACACTCTGCTGTGCGAGCAGCGTAGGTAATTAGCTAAATGTCTGAATCTGATTTCTCTTAGCCCAGTTCAGCTGGCTATAAATATAAGGTCCTTTGGTGCAGCTAAAGCAAACTAATGCAGTTAAGGAAGCAACAAACCTGGGAGTTTGGTGAAGTTTGTAAATTGGTGATAAAGTACATAAGAAGCAACATGAATAAGTGAGTAATATAATTACAGGTCATTCTGCTATAATGCGACAGTTGTGTTCCTGTTCAACCTTGCGCTATAGAAACTCATGCCATGGAAAACCACTATAGAAAATTACACTGTAGAAGATCACAAATAGAAAATCACTATACCCATTCAGTAGGAAGTTTGCATTAACTAAGCAACATCCACAATTTGTCAATTGTGCTACAGCCAAGTCATGCTGACAAAATGCGCATTATAGTAGAACGACCTGTAATTAAAACTTGTTAAGAATGGCAGGAAATATGATGTTGAAACTTTATTGCTGGAACAGCACAGCAGGTCATGCAGTATCCAGGGAACAGGAGATTCGACGTTTCGGGCACAGGCCCTTCTTCAGGAATGAAGAAGGGCCTTCTCCTGTTCCCTGGATGCTGCATGACCTGCTGTGCTGTTCCAGCAATAAAGTTTCAACTTTGATCTCCAGCATCTGCAGACCTCACTTTCTCCTCGAGGAAATATGATGTGTCAAGGCTGGAGTACATGGGTGCTCCTGGATATCATTCTGATCTAAAGCAAATACCACTGCAACAAATATTTTAAGTTCAAGTAGCTTTGGCTCGGAGTTGAATGTCAAATTACAAATGTTGTGTTTCATCATGGAATGGGATGGTTACCTGGATTCCTTGTACCAAGAGGCAGTCATAGCACTTGGAGTTAACTGATTTGGTGAGTGGTCAGGGACAAGTGGATGTGATGCAGAATGAAGCAGGTAGGGAACACAGAGGTTGGAGTGACAGCATCAACAGTTGTCCAATACATTTGACATTATCTTAGCTTGTTTGGGGGTTGTAGAATGGTTGATCTTACTGACCATAGCATTGTGGTATAAGAAGCCTTTGTTGGGCATTGGGAGAGCAATAAGGAATAGTAGTTGTCTGGGATAGATGTGTAGAGAATTGGTTTGACACACTACAACAAAGAATGACGGTTACAAGTCTAAGCTGCCTCCAAGGGGTTCCAGACATTTGCTCAGGGATAGAGAGGAACTTGCAGTGGTAGAGCAGCAGCTAGTTGTCCTGGCCCATGTCAATACCAATGACACAGGGTATTACTACCAAAGAGATTCTGCAAAGAGAATCTGAGAAGCTAAGCTCTGATTTAAAAAGGAAAAACCTCAAAGGTTATAATCTCTGCAATATTATCTAAGCTGGATGCAGATTGGCACACAGTCCATTAAATTAGAAAGACAAATACGTAGCTCATATATTGATATGGGAGATCTGGGTTCCAGTTTGTGGGCAATGCCACTAACACTGCAGAAGGTGGGGTAAGTCCTGTTTGAGCGGTCTGAACCATGCTGGGACCACTGGGGAACTATAAGGTTTCATACTAAATAGTGGGAGCAAGAGATCAAAAGTGGAAAAATGTGATATATCAAAGCATAGAGAGAAGATAAGAGAAAAATATTAGTAATATGGGAAATGAGGGTTAGAAAATGTCAGGAAGGGTTAGAAAAAAGAACTAAAGAATATGCAGAAGAATATAGATAAGTTGAGTTAAAGGGCAAAAATCTGGCTGATAGAGTTTTAAGTAGGAAAATGCAAGTTCTAATTCCAGCAGCAAAGATGAAAAAGCAGAGTATTGCTTAAACAGAGAATGACATTCAAATTCTGAGGTGCAGAAGAATTTAGCTTCAATTTGGTGCGTGAGGCAACAAAGCTAGAGTGTTTTTTCAAAATATAATCAAAAGCTTAACAGATATTATCCCTTATTACAAGAGAACTTGAAGGTAAAAATATGTATGTTACACTACAGTTATTCAGGGCAGTGGTGAGATATTGTGTGCAGGTTTGTTTACCTTATTTAAGAAGGATATAATTGTGTTAGAAGCAGTTCAGAGGGTGTTTATCAGATTAATACCTGAAATGAGTGGGTTGTCTTTTGAGGAAAGGATAGATAGGCTAGGCTTGTTTCCATTGGATTTGAGGTCTGACTTGATTATAACGTCTCCATCCTGAACGGTCTTGATGACATGCATGTAGGAGAAAATGAGGACTGCAGGTGCTGGAGATCAGAGTCAAAAAGTGTGGTGCTGGAAAAGCACAGCAAGTCAGGCAACATCCGAGGACCAGGAGAATCGACGTTCCGGGCATAAGCCAGTCATCAGAAATGTGGCTTTCATGTAGTTAGAATATTTCCTGTTATGAGGAAGTTCAGAAATAGGGGGCACTGTTTTAGGATTAGACATTGTCTTTCTACATCCGAGATGAGGACCTTTTTTCCCCTGAGTGTTTTATGACTTTGAAACTCTGCCTTAGTAAGTGGTGGAGGCAGGATCGTTAAAGATGGAGGTAGACATATTCCTGTTTGGCAAGAAAATCAAAGGTTGTGTGGTGTAGATAGGAATGTGGAATTTGCAACACAAACAGATCAGCCATGATTTTATTGAATGGCAGGGTAGGGTTAAAGCACTGAGTGGTCTGCATCTGCTCTTTTGCATGTTCATAGGTTTCTGTCCATATGAATTGGTGTCCTACTTGCTTTTTCTGACTTTTAATATTTTTCATTCTCAAGAAACTTGTGTCCTTTTAAAAGTATTTGCAAATTCTGTCAGAAATAGCTTCCATCAGAATTTACATTTGAGGTGCACCTGTTTCAATCCAAAAGGATGCATTAATTTGTGTTTTTTGTATCTACCGTCACATCAAGTGTACTTTAAGTAGTGGGAACTTTATTGCTGGAACAGCACAGCAGGTCAGGCAGCATCCAGGGAACAGGAGATTCGACGTTTCGGGCACAGGCCCTTCTTCAGGAATGAGCAGAGAGTGTTCAGCAGGAGAAGATAAAAGGTAGGGAGGAGGGACTTGGAGGAGGGGCGTTGGAAATGTGATAGGTGGAAAGAGGTCAAGGTGAGGGTGATAGGTCGGAGTAGGATGGAGGCAGAGAGGTCAAGAAGAAGACTGCAGGCCAGGAAGGCGGTGCCGGGCGGGAGGGACTCGGCTGAGACAAGGTGGGGGGAGGGAGAAACTGGTGAAGTCCAAGTTCATCCCCTGTGGTTGGAGGGCTCCCAGTCGGAAGATAAGACGCTCCCCCTCCGACCGGCGGGTTGTTGTGGTTTGGCGGTGGAACATAGACAGAGACTCAGAAAGGCTCTCTCACTGAAGGAGTCAGCTTCCAGTCCTTCCAATCAGGTTGTCAGTCTTTGATTATAATTTAAAAATCTTCCCCACCACCCCATCTACTCCTACCCACCTCATGCCATTTGCTTTTTCAGCTCTGACCTTCTGGGCCCCTTCATGTCCTCCAACCCCATATCCATTGATAACAAAACCTTTAGTTTTAATCCTAGCACTGAGCAACTCTCTGCTGAAACTACCCCTCACAATTGGAGCACAGGACTTAAGGCAGGATTGGGCTATTTGTCCCCATGAGGCTGTTTCACCATTCAACTTGATCATGG
>NC_057713.1:110166116-110168286 GCF_004010195.1 Chiloscyllium plagiosum | reverse complement strand
TGGAACAGCACAGCAGGTCAGGCAGCATCCAGGGCACAGGAGATTCGACGTTTCGGGCACAGGCCCTCTCTGCTCATTCCTGAAGAAGGGCCTGTGCCCGAAACGTTGAATCTCCTGTTCCCTGGATGCTGCCTGACCTGCTGTGCTGTTCCAGCAATAAAGTTTCAACTTTGATCTCCAGCATCTGCAGACCTCACTTTCTCCTACTTTAAGTAGTGACTGATTATCCTTCCAAATGATTGATGCTCACAGAGGGAAGCAATCTAATTACATTTAAACTGAACTTCAGTCTAAAGTGAACAATAGGGATTAAATTCATTACATGAACCCTACAACAGTCAGTGTATTGGAAGCAAATAGCTTTAAATATCCAGGACTGCATCATCTTGCAAGTGCAAATCAGGGTCCTGATACTAATTGTAGGATCCCAGTGCAAAATTCACATACAAATGGGTGAACTGTTTCCTTCAAGATCACTGGAGACCATTTCAGATTGGCCACAATATGTAAAAGAAATGTTCCCTTATACACTCATGCTGACCTGGGATCTGCAGGTCATTATTTGTCAGTCCGTATATATGGGCCAGCTACTGGCTTGAAGGTTCCTGTCGCTGACCGGTCACTCATAACCAACCAGTCATCAAGTAATTCATTTGGAATTGTGAGAAGCCAGACATGTTCTCAAACTCAAAATCAGAATGATGACAGTGTTGATCCAAGTTCATGGACAATACAATTATGTGGACTAACACGAATTGATCCCAAGTAATAGCAGGGCACATTGCTGGCCTCTTAGTGCCTGAATGCTTAACAACAGGTTACTCTTGTCCGTGTTTTTTTAATACATACATCGGACAAAAGCTTAAAATCTTGACATGAGATTTTAGATGAGATTTGTTAGTTTGGGTTTGACAAATAGGCACAGAATCAAAGTAAAGCTCCTCAACCAAAGACCAGATGCAGGTAGAGCATGAGGAGTGAGATTGAACACTCTGGTGTCAGTTCAGCGGACTTTCTATTTGCATCCTCAGTTTGACTACTTGAATAGGAAACTTGATCAATTGATCATGTGAATTAGTTGCAAGATAGTGCAGCCATGAATACTGCAGACTTGTTGACATTAATTATTTATGTTATTTATGATGATATACCACAAGCATCCATCCTTTAAACGATACTTCAGTTTGGCATTTGCTGTATATAGCTACCTTGAAGGCTGTTAGTGGTGATGATAAGAGGTAATTGTAATACTTAATGGCTGGCTACAGTCAACAATGTAAATTAGAAATCTAGACATGCACTGCCTAAAATCTTGAATCTGTGCAGTCAAGGAAAGATGTGTCCACCTGCCAGCTCCACTGACCCATAAAAATTGTCCAAGTGGATTAAATCCATCAAACAGAATTTGAACAAGAAAACAAGTATGAAATTCCTTGGACTGTAAGATATTGATTCTGTTCTCTTTAAAGAGAGAAAATATTTCCTTAATAATTACCTGAAAGTCCAGCAGGGATATGAATGAATTTTCTCTTGTGAAAAAAAACCATGTTGAATACAGCACTTACCCTAGGATTATCTTAAAAAACGATTTGCTCAGCAATATGATAAAGACCAGGTTATTTGTTTTGTAATCTTGATTGTAGGATCCTTTTCTGTTAGCACACTATGGATAATATCCACCCTAATTTTCTTCAAGATGAGATCTTTTACATCCACCTGAGATGGCAGACAAGGTTATGCATAAACTCTCATTTAGAAGATGAAGCCTCTGACAGTGTACAATCACCTAATTAATCTGGTCAAATCTCTGCAGTGGTTTCTGCCTTCCAATTTAAAGATGAGAATTTTACCGCTGAGCTGCAGTTAAGGTCTGATTGTTAATTTATTGTCTGGTTTGTTTAAAGTATTACCTTTAGTTTGTTTTATTTAATACTACATTCCTGTTTCTGCGCCTGCTGGACTACCTCAGCAAAATGTACATCAAAAATAAGACACTCAGGAAGGCACATTCTCCAGCAAGCCAATCCAATTTTACATTTACTTAAATGGGTGGACAGCAGCAGATGAGACAACTGGTCTCGGGCCTTTTAGATTCGATTAGATTACTTAGTGTGGAAACAGGCCTTTCGGCGCAACAAGTCCACACCGACCCATCCCCCCCCCCCCCCCC
>NC_057713.1:110163904-110166037 GCF_004010195.1 Chiloscyllium plagiosum | reverse complement strand
GGTCTCTGGCGCTGTGAGGCAGCAGTGCTAACCACTGTGGCAACGTGCCGCCTTGTGCTCCCATTTCTTTCATTTGATGACTCCTGGAAATTCATTGACTTCTGGTTCCGAAGGCGCACAACTTGTCCTCTACTGTCTTCATACTAATCTCTTGTCACTTGGCTGTGACTTATAATCACCTGGAACATAAAAGTTGAATCGCACTTGGATTGCCATTATGGTGGTAATAATACTCAATTTTTCTTTGCCAATGCCAAGGCAAGATATGATCATACCAGCCTTAGTATGACTGTAAAATGCAGCACAAAGACCATGTCAGCGTGGTCTGTAAACCAGGAGTATTAAGGCATTCTCAAATCATGTTATTTGGTACTCCAAGATGAATAGTAACTGCTATGAGCTAACAATATTCAAGTTCACTTAACGGTCTACTCTCCCTTGTATTTTAAAGTGAATATAATACCTTTGCAGAGAAGTGACAACACAAAGATTCTTTGGTGTAATTTGACTGAATTGTTTTGACAGTAGTCAAATTATGTGGAGTGAAAGGTAGAATTGTAGATGAAGTTTGGTGTGAATCATGTTCTGATAGACAAGCAGTGATTTATATTTTGTTTTGTTCGATACTGAATCCTCTCCCCACCCCTACCCTCCTCTTATTTATCTCTCCACCCTTCAGGTACTCTGCCTGTATTCCTGATGAAAGGCTTTTGCCCGAAACGTCGATTTTCCTGTTCCTTGGATGCTGCCTCAACTGCTGTGCTTTTCCAGCATCACTCTAATCCAGAATCTGGTTTCCAGCATCATTGTTTTTACCTACCTGATACTGAATCCTGTCTGCTCTTTAAGCAAAATTGCTTAGCTTGCTAATTTATTTTTTAGCATTTTGATTATTTGTTTACAGTTATTTTTACAATATTTTAAATGAATCATTTTTAATGCAAAAAGTGACCTGAAAGACCATTTAAAATGGAATTCTACAGTTTGCAACATAATTTATTCAGTTATTGTTGTGTTACATGCCTTTACACTTAATAGTATAAAGCTAAAGTTTTTGACATGAATGCTCCTTTCAAAATAATGTGGGTGAAAAATTGTGAGCACATTTTGCCCTATGTTACATATAGTGTTATGACACTGAGTAAACCCTCCTGCTTAATTTAAACCAGCAACGAAGAAATGATTTATCCTGTGCAGTAATCTGTGAAAATTTGAGAGGCCAATAACTATTTAAAATAAAAATTAACAACTTTATTTCTTAAAGTATAACAGAGAATAATTAACTAACATCTAGATAGAGCTCCTTCCTTTAACCTATCTTTAACTTTCTCCTCTGCAACACTGGTCCAATAAAAAGTCCTGATTAAGATTTACAAAACAAAACTTCTTATCTCAAAACCAGGCAGCTTTTGGTTCTTCTCTGTGTTCCTGTCTTCTTTTCTTCTTCTTGGGGATTCTGCTTCACAGGTTGCTGATCGATAACAGTACCTTTAAAAGAGCTATTTTTTGGGCAGTCTTTACATGCTGGTGGTTTGGCAGTTCTCCTCCCAACTGTTCAATATCCCAAAGCATCGGATAGGTTTTGAATATTGTCAATATACTAAATTCAAACTTGATTGGAGGTTGGTATTTTGGGGTATAATTTAAATTAGTTGGCCGAATTCAAATTTGTTTTTGTCTCTAGGCACTAGCAAATCATGTTGTTCAACCAAATGTTACATTATATAGTTTTTTAGAACCACTTGGTGCTGTCAGGTTGTTCTACTAGCTTTTAACTTTTTTAAAGGTACAGTACACCCACATCTTCATAATAATAGTCCCTGACTGATGCAAAGATCCCTGTGCTGAAGAGGACAATCTTTCTCTCTTGGGTCTGTCATAACTTGGAGAAAGTGAGGACTGCAGATGCTGGAGATCAGAGCTGAAAAATGTGTTGCTGGAAAAGCGCAGCAGGTCAGGCAGCATCCAAGGAGCAGGAGAATCAACATTTCGGGCATAGGCCCTTCTTCAGGAATGAGGAAGGTGTGCCAAGCAGGCTAAGATAAGAGGTAGGGAGGAGGGACTTGGGGGAGGAGCGTTGGGAATGCGATAGGTGGAAGGAGGTTAAGGTGAGGGTGAAAGGCCAGAGAGGGG
>NC_057713.1:110138391-110163000 GCF_004010195.1 Chiloscyllium plagiosum | reverse complement strand
CCACTCATCTCTCTCCTTCTTCCCTAGCTCCTTTCTCTCTCTTTTTTCTCCCCTTCCCATTCTTTTTCTTTCTTTCTCTTTCACCCTCCCTTGTATCTTTTCCCCTTTCCACATCTTACTATGCTGTATCTCTACTTCACATCCTGTCTCTCTCTCCCTTTCTTTCTCTCTGATTTCCTCATCGCTCTCTTCCTAGTTGGCTTGATGTTTCTCTTTTTGATATAGTTCATTTTACTAAAACAATGGTAAAACTACAACTTCAGTGATGATTCCTGAGTTAATTGCACACATCCTTGCAAACATACAGAGGAACTGAGGATGGGCTGTACAGAAAGACTTGGAGAGAAATGTTTGTCAATAAAACAAAGGAAGTGAGTCAGAACTGCAGATAATTGAAAAAGGGCAACAGGGAAATTTGAAACCAACTCAGAATGCTGGAAGGACAGCACATCTGGCAGGTTCTGTAGCTATTTCAATATGCTTTAACTTTTAACACAAGGGTTTAAATGTAGTTGGGCGTGGGTGGGTGTGGTTTGTTGATAATGTCAGTGTGTCTGGAAGCAGAGTCCTGAATTTCACGTGTCATGTATGTGCCATTCTCCTGAGAGGAAGCTGGTGAGCGATTGGAACAATTCATACTCAGTTACAGCAATAATTCAACACACTTTCAAATATAACAATGCATTTGCAAATTTCACTGACTGTAAAATCTCACCAATGAAAGCAGGATGGGAACACAACAAAAGAATTAATGAAACTACCACAAGATACATTCAGAACTCAAATCTTTTTTTCTTACAGAACAGTATGATAAGATTTGTTCTCCGTATCTTTGCTGAGGATTTACATTCAACCCTTGGTGGATATTTCTGAATTAGAAAAGGATGGATGACATTTTGGTAGCTCTGAGGTGACTATCAAGGAGCAATGTGGGGCCGTGAGCCACAGCAACAGGCTAATGATGAAAGAGTAGAGACAGAATGGCCAGAGCAGCCATACAGCAGACAGAGGAGCAGTTCATAGAAGGCCACATCATGAAGCACTGCCTAAGATAGGGGCCAAGTATATTTGACATGTCAGATCAACTAATAACAGCTATCATTGATCTGCAAGAAGAAGATCTAATTCTGCATGAATTTGGTGGCTACACATTACCAGTGGCAGTTAAACTGACTGCTGAGCTCATCTGCCTTGTATCCAGATCCTCCCATGATGGTACTGAGATATAGCTGGGATCTTCCAGCCATCATCCCAATAATGTATAACACAGATAATGGTGGGCTTTTCATCAGGTTATGTCACTTTTGGCTGTAACGATACCAGTCAAAATAAGCAGACACTCTGGCTGGAGTCTCTGACTGGCTCCCCATTCTGCAGTTTACTATTGATTGATGTGCCAACCCAGGAACACCACTCAACCAGGAGTAATTATGAACTGCAAGAACATAGGGGCGGTACGGTGGCACAGTGGTTAGCACTGCTGCCTCACAGTGCCAGAGACCCGGGTTCAATTCCCGACTCAGGCGACTGACTGTGTGGAGTTTGCACATTCTCCCCGTGTCTGCGTGGGTTTCCTCCGGGTGCTCCGGTTTCCTCCCACAGTCCAAAGATGTGCGGGTCAGGTGAATTGGCCATGCTAAATTGCCCGTAGTGTTAGGTAAAGGGGTAAATGTAGGGAAATGGGTGGGTTGCGCTTCGGCAGATCGGTGTGGACTTGTTGGCCCGAAGGGCCTGTTTCCACGCTGTAATGTAATCTAATCTAAAACATCGATTTCATCAATGTGCATTTATTGTGCAACCACAAAGGGAAAATCCCACATGTGTGAGTCAGCACCTAGGTTTTGTAGCTTGTGAAAACCCTTCCAAAGACAACTCGAATTGCACCTATGCAGGGGTCATTGTCATAGGCAGCAACATGTCAAACATTGGTCAAGGTGGTGTTGTGGGGAGGGGCAAAAACTTTGAAGGATAAGTGTTGTGAGTGGAATCCTCCTATCTATGACCCTCTCTGCCATCGTGCTTCTCATCAGCCACTCCTGTTTCATAGTGCTGGAGAGTATCTGGTGCAGGCCAATGGAGCGCTGCAATGTCAAGGGGCAGGTATCTGCCATTCTACTGAAGGTGCCAGATATGTTAGAAACCAGAGTGTACATGGCTGTGGTTAGACATACAGAGTCATTTAATTATTTGCAGTTTTCTATGAATTTGGCCACTGTATCTGTGCCTGAAAATATTTTTGCATTACTCTGAAAATTCCATCTACTCCATCTTGAGCTGAATTCCTTCAACCTCTGCACTTGTGGACAGTGTGCTTGGAAAGTGTGTTAGTCTATAGAACATTTTCTATTCTTCCTCAATGATAATAGTTTGAATTGATAGCCTGGGATTCAGTACTGTCAACTCTCTGAACCGAGCTTGGAGTGGATTATGTCCTCTGCTGCAGACTCTCTACAGCTGTCTCTGCTACTACTGTCTATTGTGAAGTGCTGTGGGACATCCTGAGGTACGATGCAAATGCAAGTCTTCTTTCCTTGTCAAGTGAGTCACGAGTGAAGACTTAATTATCCATGTATTTGGTACCATTTGAAACGCTGGGGTATAGCATGAGTTCTTTGGTAGACCTTAAATGATTCTCCCTACAAAGCCCATGGATTCCTGCTACAATGTATACATGTTGAAGAAAAAAAAATCTGAAATAGTATTGATAAAATAAGAATATCACAAATTATTGTTAAGATGATATTTCAATTGCAGCTAAAATCAAGTCAGCATGACTGATTGCTGCATAGAATGCATATTATATTCACATCTATGGATATATAGATTCTTGATCTGTAGGGGAATCAAGAGTTGTGGGGGAAACACAAGAAAGTGCTTGTGAGGAATGTCAGACCAGCCATGATTCTACAGCAGGCTCAAGGGGCCAAACTCAAATTCCTATTTTTCATGGTCTCATTGTCGTTGATTTATTATCACGTGTACTGAGTACAGTGAAAAGCTTTGTTTACGAGCAGTGCAGGCAGACCATAGTAGGCAAGGATGTACAGATCAAAAAGACTTAGACAAAGGCAGACAGGTTACATTGCACAGAGTATGCACGAGGTAAGATCAACATTAGCAAGGTCAGCAATATTTGAGGCTCGAGAGTCCATTTATCAGTCTAATAACGGCTGTGAAGAAGCTGTTCTTGAACCTGCTGGTGTGTATGTTTAAACTTCTGTATCTTCTGCCTTATGGAAGAAGTTGTAGGGTATTATGGTCTTAATTCTGTCACCGGGTAGTAGTGAGGTCTCCATCTCCAGTGGTCAGAGAAATATTAAGCGTCTCTTCCTTGCAGTTGTCAATTGTGAGACCGACCTCTAGTTCTTCCCCACACCCTTGTGATTTGTGTTTTCATCTCTTATGGGGAGAAAGGAGGATTTGTCAGTGACTGTAATGGGAGGTGTTTATTCAATCGATGCATTTCACAGAGTGAAGGTGACAATCAGGAAGAGTCATTGTATCAAGGTGAGAGTGATCAGCAGTGGTATATGGATTGAATGGATTGCACAGAAGTGCATAGGAACAGAAATATGGCTGTGCTTGCAAGATAAATAAGTGTGAAGAATGATCTACTGGGTAGGCTTGACAAGAGAGTTGGGAATGGATGTTGAGCACAAAACATTGCAAGTGAGTATGCACCTTTACCTGCACTGAATCCAAGAGTGTGGCACAATGTTCCTGTTGCTGACTTTCTCAGGTACCACCTCCAGCTTCACCTCCTTTCTGGTAGTAAAGAGCAGCATCTCCATTGCAGCTCCTTGCTACACCCACCAGTACATCAAGGGCAAACAGCATGCAAGGCGTGCAGCCTTGAACAATTCTGTATTCAGGCTCAAAGTTCTTTCTATTTTGTTTCCAACTCCCACTTTCTCCAAATACCATGTTTTGATTGGCCATTTAAACATTAGAACTGAGATCATGTAATCCAGGTTCTCATCAAGCCTCTCAACACATGATTGATGTTAAAGCTTGAATGAAAATCAGTGAGGTATCTGTATTAAAATGCCATGAGCAGACAAGTTGAACTTGCATCTAGGTTTGTCTTCGATGGACAAATCTTGTTGAGGTCTGAGGGGTTTTGTCTACTGGCTAAAGAGCTGGTGAAAATCCTGCATTACTGCCTTTTGGGAAGTCCCACCAAACCACGAGCCAACAAATCAGATGAGGCCAGTGTCAGGGCTTCCCTGGAATTGAGATCCTTGAGGTGGAAGTCTTTTGTGCTGAGCAGCGCTACAGGGCTAGTAGTGGCTGTTACAAGATGATGCGTTCTGAAGACCCAGGGTTGCAAAGTGCCCCAAATCAGAGGTAAGTCATGTTGCAAGGGGTTTTGTAGATTGTGACTGGGAAGAGAGATGCAGGAGAGTCAGCAGCAAGGGCAGGTGGATGGCTCTTGGAGGCTTCTTACCTCTTAGATATCAAGTCATTCAGTTAGAGCACTGAGTGCCTCTGATTGAGGGACAGTCCCTAACTCCCAAACCCCATTCCCTCACCCTTTCCATTCCTTCTGGAAACTAACAAGCTGTGTGCATGGTTGTAGCAGTCTTACATGGCAAGCGGCCTATAATAATAGCATTGGCAAGACATTGAAACCCTTAACTCATTTATAGTTGGGCACTTAAGGGCCTCTATTGGTAGTAAGATGAAAGGCCAACTGCGGGCCTCATCACCCAGAACTTAATTCTGGCCAAACTGACAGGGCTTAGGGACACCACTGCTGGATGGAAATGGATACTGCAGATGCTGAGATTAAAGTCAAGGAAAAGCACAGCAGGTCAGGCAGCATCTGAAGAGCAGGAAAATGTATGTTTTGGGCAAAAGCCCTTAATCAGGAATGAGGCTGGGAGCCTTGGGGATGGAGATGGGGATGGGGGGGGGGAAACTGGTGAAGTCCACATTGATGCCATGGGTTGAAGGGTCCTGAGGCGGAAGATGGAGGCGTTCTTCCTCCAGGCATCTGATGGTGAGAGAGCGGCGGTGGAGGAGGCCCAGAACCTGCATGTCCTCAGCAGAGTGGGAGGAGGAGTTGAAATATTCAGCTCCGGGGCAGTAGGGTTGATCGGTGCAGGTGTCCCGGAGATGTTCTCTGAAGCGCTCTGCGAGAAGGTGTCCGGTCTCCCCAATGTAGTGGAGACCACATCTGGTCAGGTCCATTTCTGCCCTGTCTAATGAAATGATCTTCCCAACTCCCAGCTCACCAACAGAGAAAACAGAGGTTTCCATCCCTATCAGGAAGTCTCCCAGTTTCCCCACTGCAACTCCCATCCCATGTTGTAATTGTTTTTCTGTTATAGTAAGATAAGTACATGTATTATTTTTGTCCACGAGTAATTTCCCAGACGATTAGCTAATACAGTATATATTAAATAGGCTAGTTTTGACTCAGTTATCAATTCAGTTAGTAAAAACTTCATGTCTGAGTCAAAATGTCATGTGTTTAAGCTCCATTCCACAAATGTGAGTGCATGTCCTATGCTGAGACTTTAAAAGCAGTACTCAAGGAGTTGTGCATTGCCAGAGTGGCACGATGGTACAGTGGTTAGCACTGCTGCCTCACAGCGCCAGAGACCCGGGTTCAATTCCTGACTCAGGCGACTGACTGTGTGGAGTTTGCACATTCTCCCCATGTCTGCATGGGTTTCCTCTGGGTGCTCCGGTTTCCTCCCACAGTCCAAAGATGTGCAGGTCAGGTGAATTGGCCATGCTAAATTGCCCATAGTGTTAGGTAAGGGGTAAAGGTAGGGGTATGGGTGGGTTGCACTTCGGCGGGCCGGTGTGGACTTGTTGGGCCAAAGGGCTTGTTTCCACACTGGAAGTAATCTAATCTAATCTAATCAAAGCTGGCATTTTCAAATGACATGTTAAACCAAGGTTCTTACTGCCTATTTAGAGGGATATTAAAATCCAATGGCATTGTCCAAAAAAAGAGCAGTCATATGTATTTATTCAACCAGCACCACGCAGATGGAAATGGGCAATTGAACTCACAGTTTGTAAGATTTTGTGATATATTGCATTGACTGTTGGCATTGTCTATGTGACAACATGTTCCTACAGTAGAAAAGTAATGCATCTGTGTGCGTGCTGTAGGACAATTTGGGAATGTGATAAAGTTCTGTATAGTATGTTCAATCTGTTCTTTCTATCGCAGAGCTGGGGAAGAATAATACTGACTCTATAAAGTCAAAATCTCCCCAAATTTTTGATAGATAATTAAGTTATGTAGTACCTCAAATACTAGTGAATAATTGACAGCTTATTTTAATATATTCTAATTCTATCACAGACTATATTATTTGAGATAACTTTTTTTAGCGGATCAGCATTGTTTCAATTGTTTTTGATGTGGAAGGTGCATATTAGGTTTGCTCCAAATATAATTTGTAACATCCTTTGGGAATCTTGTAGATGGTTCAATATAAAATTATTGTTTTTCTACAAGGCTCTGTGTTTCAAAATGTGGCAGTTGTTCATCCCTTAAGTAATAACCTTGGTGTTTAAAACTGTTTTCACTGTGCACATAAAGAAGATTGTGCTGAAAATGTGCATCTCAGAAATAGTAGTTGCCCCAGTGTAGAGAAATAAAGCTTCTGATCATTGTACCCTTGAATGAATAGGTAGAAATCTATAAATCTCGACAAGAGTGACAATTAGCGACACTAACATGCTACCTTTATCAATCTTTGGACTTGACTGAAAGTAGTAAAGTAACTGGACCCATACTTTAATACAAAAGTGATTTTTTTGATGTTGTAAAAAGCAAAATAAGTCAGACCTTTTTGATGTATGTTAGAGTTTGGACACTGCATCTAAGCATAAGCACTGGGCTTACAGGAACAGTCTATAGTCCAGCACTTTAAATAAAAATTGATTTATAATTTACATGTTCATTGGAAAGAAAATTAACTTATGGGAAGGCTGTAAATGAAATATTAAACAAGTCTTTTTGTTAGAAAGTGATCTGGTGGAATAAAAATTCCCATCTGGCGTAATACTGACATTTTTAAGCATTTATCTGCATTCTACATGAAGTGTAATATTATTGAACTCAACTGCAATAAAAGTAGTATTCTCAAATTGCTCATATACAAAATTGTACTCAGTCAGTTCTGAGTCCTGTACCTTTTTAACTGATTTCAGAGTATCCAATTCAATTGAATTTTCATTCAGGTTTTAAATGAGATAGTTTCGGAAAACCAAGTAGAAACATTAGAAACTCCCTTTGCTAACAAGTTAATTTGGGCTTTAATTAATGTCTGTTTTGGGCAACTTCTTTGTTCTTTATATATATCCCTCATTTGATGAAGACAGAATAGTGCTGTTTATCATATTGTAATGCAGCTGTCATTCAACAACACTGTATAATGTTAAGATTGTGGCATTAATGTAAATGCTTTCCTCCTCCTCTGCCCTCGCTCCCCACCAGCACCACCACCACCAAAATAATGCTTTAGTTTGGGTCAGATGTATTAAAGAAATTCAAAGCTGAACCTAACTGCCCATTTCTGGTTTTGACAGGAGTAGTTTCAGCAGTGGGTAACTAGCCCATTCTCAGGTGAACCCTCCATTTATGTATTTTAGTTAAACTGTGCGCCTGAGTTTTTATTTCTCTCTATTCAAATTCTAATATTTGTCAGACATGTTTCTTCGACCTTTGGAAAACCCAACAAAGCTGATTGGATGGAATGGAATATTACATTTACAGCACTGTTTGTTGGCAAAAGGAGCAGGAGCAAGTACCCTGTTAACCTCCTCATCGATCAGGCACCATCACATCCAAATGTCTTCCCCGCCTGCAATTCTGTTTTAGCACCCCTTGCTATCCCCATTTCTTCTATGGGATCCCATATGATCTTCTCTTGTGGCTCCCTTGATGTCTTTTCTCATGCCCTCTTCAATACTTTTCTTGCACAAACTCTTTGTTATCACTCCCAGCATCAAAGTCTTCTGGATGCCCAATCTCTCCAGTCCATCCATCAATGTCCCTACCCTACCCCTGGGTCAACTCAATGTTGCTGCATCTGATAAATTCCAAAAATGGTTGTTAAATTAGTTTTGATGGAAGCTTGTTCTTCCAGGTTTCTCACTGTCTCCCTCACATCCTTGTAAACATTGGGCCTTACACATCAGATATGTAACTGAAAATGAAAAGAGCTTTTTAAAGGTCAGTTTTACTGGAACAGAGGGTAAAGCCCTTTGTACTTTCATGGAAGATCTGAGACTTTCCAGGTAAAGACTAGAGAGACCCTTTATTTTAACCCTGTCCCCATCCTTTCACGTTTGAGCAGTCAGGCCTACAGGAGTGCAGCCTGGATTTCCTTTCATATTTGCCAACTATGTTGCAGACATTTTCACAGTTTGCATTTAGGACCCAAGAGAACATGGAAGGCAACACAGGTTGCACATAGCTCTGCTTGGTAATCGATGCAGCCCTCCAAGTCCCTTTTTTACATGGCATTCCATAAAGAGGCCTTCACCATGAACCCCTACATGTCCTCACACACCGCCTGGAATTACAAATGCAGCTCTCATCCTTACCTCATGAGCCCAGACCCTACACTTTAGCCCAGCCCACTATTATGATACACACTCCCCCAACAAGACCATGATGGTGGCCACCAATAGCTTCTATCCCCCACCCCCATGTCTTCCCATGCACTTGTTCCCCCCTTCACTGTTTAGTCTCCTCTGCATGCCAGATTGCTGCCTCCAGTCCCCACCGTTGAGTCCCCTCAACATCCCTACCAGAAATATGTCTCCTGCTACTTTCCATTGACTTCAATTCCACTGACCTCCAGGATTCATCATGACCCTCATCCCTGACAGAGTTGGACTAATAGACTCAGCTCATGAATGACTCGACCCCTGACTGGTCTCCATGTAGCTTCCCAACTAATGACCTGTGAATCCCCTGACTGCTTGCACTGACCTGCAGAGCTGACCATGGGCCACTGCCTGGACTATGGGCCCACTAAGATGAACCTCCTGAACTTGCTGCCTGTAGCAGACCACTGAATGTGCCTAACCTTGGACCGATGGCAGAAACTGCCTGTGACTGACTGTACCAAGATCCCTGGCTGACAGGACTACTCTTCATTGACTTTGTGGCATGGTCATTTGATTGAAGAATGTGCAGTGCATTTGTCACATAGGCTGCTAGTGCCTGCTGTAGATGTGAGATTGAGATAAAATAGTACTTTACAGCAACTTGCCCACCCCACTGATTGATGACTGCTGACAACCATAGCCTTGTTTTGTGGCTTCACTAAGCAGCAAGACAAGACAGAAGTCTTATGAGCCTTTAAGATGCAGATAAGGCAGCAGGGCACCAAAAGACAGGGCAAGGCAGACATGCTGTGAGTACCAAACAATGCACAAAATATTGAACATTAGGCGAGCTCATGAGCAGCCCAGAGAAGCACCCTAGACCACACCATATCCAGGGTGTCCATGTCTGCATGCAAAGACTTCTTGCAGTGAAAGAAACATTCTGAGAAACACCGTTAAAGTGCAGAAGAGGGCTGGAAGTGCATCGAAAACTTATCTTCATGATGCAGTATCTTCATGATGCAGTGAGGCTGGTCAGTGTCTGATGCCAAAGTTACGTATGTGAGACTGCTACCCATGTAGTGTGTCTTGAGGTATTGATGAATGGTGTTCCAGGTGGAAGTCTGGAGGAATAAGCAGGCAGCTGGAATGACCAGATAATCGCTCGATTTTCATGTCAGAATTATCTGCATCTTCTTTCTATCTAGATGAGAGATTGGAAAACTGCTTTTTCACAAAGTGAGGTTAAGTAGTAATGAGCATGATAATGAATGATAATCCATGCAAATTAATCTTTCACCACTCATAGCTTGGTTGGAAAATTGGACTTTTGATCTTGACATCGGGAAGAGCTTCACTGGACATCACACTCAATTTTCCCAAATTTCTCACTATGTGCCATGACACTCAAGGGTTAGGAAGATTCTGCTTGGCCTTTTTACATACTCTTTCAAGTTCCATCAAGATCTCATGTTTCAATCAAATTCTCTCGTATTCCAGCAAATAGAAGCCTAATCTGACCAATTTTTCCTCATAAGACAATCTACACATTGCAACGAGTAGAGAGGAACCTCAATTATCCGAACGTCGATTATCCGAATTTCAGATTATCCTTACAAGATCACAAGGTCCCGATGCTTGGCTAAACTGTGTTATCTGAACACTCAATTATCCGAACGTTCGATTGTCCAAACATTCGATTATCTGAATGATGTACTCCTCGCCCGTGTCATTCGGATAATTGAGGTTTCTGTGTACATGTTTTTGCGTTGATTCCAGTGTGTATACATTTTTCTTAAATAAGGTGACAAACACGCTACACAATATTCCGAATATGGTCTGACCAAAGCCCTATATGACTGAAGCATTAACTTTGGTATCCCATTTCCTTTGAAATAAACAATAACATTCCATTTGTTTTTCCTAATTACTTGTTGTACCTGAATATTAACCTTCTGCAATTCCTATACTAGCACACCCAGATCTCTCTGCATCACAATCTCTCTCCATTTAAATAATAACTTTTTTATTGTTCTTGCCAAAGCAGACAGGTTTACAATTCCCTTTTAAGTGGTCTACATTTTCCTGCTTTCTATCTCCCTCTATTTTTGAATAAAGGAGTTACGTTTGATATCATCCAATCTAATGTAATCTTCTGAAAATCTGGAAAATTTTGGTAAATTACAATTGATGCACTGATTTATTTTGGGATCTGAGAGACTTGTCAGCCCACCTTGTCAGTCCATTATTTTATGAATACCCACTTCCTTGGTAATGGATATTTTCTTTAGTTGCTCCTTCCCTTCTAATATGTAGCGATTTCTGGGATGTTACTTGTATCATCTACAGTGAAGGCCAATGTAAAGTACCAGTTTAATTCATCTTCCATGTACTGATTTTACATTATTAATTCCCCAGATTCCCTTTCAAGAACGCTAGTGTTCACTTTGTTAAACTCATTTCATTTTTAAATGTTTGTAGAAGCTCTTACTTTCTGTGTTTTTAAAAAATATTTCTAGCTAGCATTCTCTCAAATTCCAATTTTTCTCTCTGATTCTAGTAGTAATGATTTTTTTAATATATTCTGTCGAATCTTCTGATGTGCGACCCATCTTTGCAAAGTTATATGTTTTTCTCTTACATGTAACATCAAACTAAACTTTTTTTTAGTTAACCACATATGGCGGGCTCTCCCCTCGGACTTTTTCATTCTTGTTTGGATGTATATATTCTGTGTATTTTGAAATATCCTCTTAAATGACTTGCTACATCTCTACCAACCTATCGTCTAACTTAATTTGCCAGTGCACTCTAATTAGCTGTGCCTTCATGTCCCTATAACTGCCCTTATTTAAGTTTAAAATACTTGTCTTGGACCCACCCCTCTCTCCATCAGACAGAATCTAAAATTTAATTATATTAAGATTATTGCAACTAAGCAGTACCATCACTGTGAGATAATTTAATAATTCTAACTCGTTGAACAATAGCATGTCTAGAATAGTGTGCTGTCTGATTGGCTTCAAAATGTACTGAAATATGAAACTATCTTGAAAACATTCTACGAATTATTTTTCTAGGCTACTTTGTCCCATCTGATATTTTCCTGTTTATACATAGATTAAAACTTCCCATAATTATTGCTGTACCTTTCTGACAGGCTCCTTTATGATCCATCCTACAATGTTGTTACTGTCAAAGGAGCTATACACCATTGCCACAAGTGATCTCTTGCCTTTATTATTTCTTACCTTTACACGTACCCCTTCTAACTTTAAGTTTCTTAAAAGTAGGCCATCCCTCTCGATCATGTTAACACCTTTGTTACTTAACAGAAACATCCTTCCACCTTTTCCTTGTGTCCTATACTACTCAAATGTACCATTCGTTATTCAATTGGCAATCTATGAAATCCTGCAGCTATGCCTTTGTTATGGCTGTAAGACAGTACTTCTATATTTCTAATAGCACTATCAACTCATCTGTTTTGTTCCAATTCTATATGCATTCAGACACAAAGCCTTTAGTTTTGTCCATTTTTTAACCTCTAGTTATCTGCTGATTTACTGTTTTACTCTCCATCCCAGTCTAATCATTTCTCATATTAATGCCTTCTCCGCTTTCCTTATCTCCACAATTTGGTTCACCATATCTTCCCACATTTGATCCCTTCTCCCAGTTTTTTGTTTAACGCCTTCTTTACCTCCCAGTCATGCGTCTTAATAGAATGCCAACCCCAACATGGTTCATATGTAGACTGCTTCAACAATACAGATCCCACTTTCTTCAGTACTGATGTTGGTATCCCATGATTCGGAACTCAATTCTTCCACAGCAGCCTTTGAACCACACATTGATTCTTTGATCTGATTTGGCCTATGTCAATTTGCTCATGGCTCAGGTAATTATTATGGCTCTGGAGATTATTACTTTTTGAGATTTTGCTTCTTTAGCTAAGAGTTGGTAAGAACAAAGAGAGAGACCTACAAACATGGGATAGAAGGGTTAGATGATTAGGTGGATGACAGCCAGGGCAGAAGACTGAGAATCAGGCTGGTTCTGGGGGGTACAACGTGGAAATCTTGGAATTGCAGGTTGGAAAGAGAGATTGGTTAATCACAATTGGAGGATAGACTGCATTGACTAAAGGATTGCTCAAATGGCTCTGGGGCATTGGTATGCCTGAGCATTCTGTCTTCTCTGGCTCTCAAATGCTTCAAGGAGGTTCTGCAGAAATCTTCCAGGATTTCTGAGCTCTGGAAGATCTAGCTGTCCACTGATGAATTTATGCAAGACACCCAGTAGGAGCTTGACTTAAATATTATAATGGAGTATCTATCTCTTCAAGATGGATCCAGAGACCCCATGCATCCTGTCATTTAAAAAGATTGATTGGGGTCATATTTTGCTTCTCATCATGTGACCATCAACGTCAGTCATAGAGTGATAGAGGCATAGAGATGTACAGCATGGAAACAGACCCTTCGGTGCAACCGTCCATGCCGACCAGTTATCCCAACCCAATCTAGGCCCACCTGCCAGCACCCGGCCCATATCCCTCCAATCCCTTCCTATTCATATAGCCATCCAAATGCCTTTTAAATGTTGCAATTCTACCAACCTCCACCACTTCCATACACGTACCACCCTCTGCACGAAAAAGTTGCCCCTTAGGTCTCTTTTTTATCTTTACCCTCTCACCCTAAACCTATGCCCTCTAGTTCTGGATTCCTCGACCCCAGGGAAAAGATTTTGCTTATTTACCCTATCCATGCCCCTATAATTTTGTAAACCTCTATAAGGTCACCCCTCAGCCTCCGACGCTCCAGGGAAAGCAGCCCCCGCCTGTTCAGCCTCTCCCTTTATCTCAAATCCTCCAACCCTGGCAACATCCTTGTAAATCTTTTCTGAACCCGTTCAAGTTTCACAACATCTTTCTGATAGGAAGGAGACCAGAATTGCACGCAATATTTCAACAGAGGCATGCATGTGAGTTTTAGCTTTCTTTTTTGTTAAAATAATAAAAAAGCATGGCAAATGATTGTTTTGAACGTCTTACTTTCCTGATTAATGACTAGCAATAAGTATTTATTTTGTAAGTATGTTCATTTGAAATACACTCGCATGATAAATGTACATTCGCCCACACTTGTGTTTAGTCAACACTTCCTGTTTGAAGCCACGCGCATTTACATTGTATTTTAGTGCTGGTGCTGAGCTTCTTCAGTTAACACTATATTTGTGGAGTGTGAACTGGGTGTTAGATCCCAAACTGATTCTCATCAGGGAGCCTCCCTCGTCTTCTCTCTACTGTCAGACTGAATCCTAACTTCTAGTTTCAGGCTTAATTTATACCTTAACCACACCACCAATGTAATGCAACACTCCTATACTTGAAACATACATAACCAGCAAATCTAGTACAAAAGCTGGCAAAAGACCCTAAAACATTGAAGGTGAATAGAGAGGATGGGGCTTGAAGATAAATGCTTAGTAAAAACTTGCTTCCTGTAAATTCAAACTTGACAATAATTATCCTAATTAATAGCCTTTAACTCTGAGCACTTACTAGCCTTTGTGTAGCTGAGTGGTAATGATTGCTGGTACATAAAGTATACTTTTGGCAGATTCATTGAATGTGTCAGCAGGGCAAAGAGACTCCAGGGAAGAGACTCTGACTTTAATGATCCTGAGTCCCAGATTTTACTAACCACAGTGTAAGATCATATGTCACCTCGTCAGACCACAATGCTGCTTGTGGTTTGGAACTTGAGGAAAGAAGAGATTGCTTTCAGAATCTATACCCTGGTCAATTAGGTTACCCATCAGCACAAATACTATGAAACTAGCCCCATACTCACAAATGCTGGGAGAATTTTATTTATTCTGCTTCTTTATGGAGTTTGACTCATTTATTGAATTGTTTGAGAAACATTTCTAGATAGTCATAGTGATCTTCTGCAGTATTGTTTGTGGTTAATTTGAAGTTTGAAGTACTGCCTGATGTTTGTGGTGTCACATTCTGAATTGAAGAGTACGATGAAAAATTGGGAATGGCATTGAGATGCAAAATATGATGACTTATATAATCATAATAATTTCATTCTGTGTGATAGATAGGCCTTGACAATATCCTCGTTATAGTCCTGAAGACAATCCATTACTCAGACTGCTCCAAAAAAACTATGAAACTGGAAGCTATCTGATAATATAGATTCCAAATAAAAAACAAGCCTGACCAATTGCTATCCTTTCAGTCTCCCCACAGTCATCAATATAGAGGTCATCAATGGTGCTACCAAGTAACATCTCCCAGTGCTCCAAAAAAACTATGAAACTGGAAGCTATCTGATAATATTATAGATTCCAAATAAAAATCAAGCCTGACCAATTGCTATCCTTTCAGTCTCCCCACAGTCATCAATATAGAGGTCATCAATGGTGCTAACAAGTAACATCTCCCAGCAATATCCTGTTCTCCAACATTCACTTTTGAATCATCCAGAACTATTTGAATCTCAACCTCATTACAGCCTTGATGCAACTATAAGCAATGTTCGGGGAGAGGTGAAAGTAGCTGTCCTCAAATTTAAGACAGCAGTTTAACCAAATATGACATTGCGGGAGTGTCAGAAAAACTAGTGTCAGGAAGTGTCATGAGGGAAATCCTCCAATAACTAAAGCCGTGCCAAACAAGAATGAATGTGATTTTGTCTGAAGCCAATCATTGTAGCTTCATGGCATTGCTACAGGAGAGTACAGGAATAGGGAGAGGCCATTAAATTCTATTGAAGCTATTATTGTGTCATTCTATCTGTTCATGGCTGACTTGCATTTCACATAATTTACCTGCTGTTCATCAATATGCAGTAACGTCACCTGACGATAATCTTTTGATCTGTCTTGAAATTTCAAATGATGCCACATCCATGGCCTTATGGGACAAAAGTTGCAGATTCCTACTGCTCTATGCTGTAATAGTTGGTACTCCCATCTGATATATCCATCCCAAACCATTTTCCAGCATTAGGACTCATTAATTATACATTCTTCAACCTTTGTAATTTTATGTTGATTTTAAAGCAAAAAGTTTAATTCCTTCAAATCCTTTTCAGCCCTTATTTCTACTTTGCTTACATCAAATGACCATTGTTTCCTTGGTGAGCATTCCAGATACAGAACAGAAAGGAGACGAATATTAGACCAGCTTGGTGACTCAGGTGGATGAATACTTGACTCCAAGTCAGAAGACAAGAGGTCTGAGCACTAGGACAATGATGTCATTATTTATGTGTTAGCAGAATGAGGTGTAGTAGAGATGGAAACACCTGAAATCCAGGGGATACATAAATCCTGCTGAATTGAATGGAAAGAACTAGCTATAATTCTTTCATTCCCTGCCCAGCAACTGATTTGATAGGCTGGTCAGCTGCTGAACAATAAAAGTAGCAGAAGAGGATGCTGCTGGCCAGCATGTGCAAATGATCCTTCCAATTGGGAAAGAGTAGTTGGGTCTATGTCAGAACTCAGCAACTGGAAGATTGGGAGGAAAGCATTGCATCTTACAGGAGTTAGGTTTGGGGGTGGTCTCAAAGAGCAGGGAAGATTGGGCTTGGTGAGAGAGTTTGAGACAGGAGAGAAAGATCAGGGCTCAAAGAGAAAGTTTCCCAAGTGAAGGGGAGGAGGCAAGAGAATGGCTTCCAATGTCACCATGGGAATCTTATTTCAATGCCTCAGTGAGTTGTATTCTTCACAATGTATACTACTCATTGCTGAGTAGCAGCAGGGGGTGTGTGGCAGGTTTGAGATGTGATCTCTGATTTTAATCAGCCCACAGTAACCTCTCTATTACGGGATGTTAGTATTGAACTCAATAGCTTTGTTTGTGGTTGTTTGACTCTTGTTGATTAGCAAAGCTGTAAGTGCAAATCATTCTCCATTGAACCACAGAACGTAATGAAGGTAGAAGAGCATTTATGCTGTCCAGACCCATGCTGTTGCTTTGCACCGCTGACTCTCTTAATCACAGCACCATCTGTAGCATTACCCAGCATATAGGAAGATGGTTGTGATTATTGAAGGTCAGTCAGCTCCAGGGCACAGCTACAACATCTCCTCATGGTAGTGTGGTAAGCCCAACTCTCTTCAGTTGATTCATCATAAGGTTCCATGATAAGGTCAGAATTTGAGATGTTCTCTGATAGTTGCATAATGTTTGTGACTGTTCAAATACTGAAGCAGTCCCATGACCAAATGCAGCAAGATGTGGTCAATATCCAGGCTTGGTCTGAAAAGTGGCAAGTAAAATTTGGGCCATATGAGTGACCACCTTTAACACAAAGGCATATAACCATCATTCCTTAATATTCAATGGCATTACCATCGCTAGATCCCCTATATCAATATCTTGGGGGTTACCATTGACCATTGGCTTTAAGAGCAGGTCAGAGGCTAGGAATCCTGCATTCAGTGATTCATCTCCACACTCCCTAAAGCCTATCCACCATGGCAGAAGCTAGGAGTGTGATGAAAAGCCCTCCACTGATCTAGATTAGTGCAGGTCAAACAACATTCCAGAGGCTTGACACCATCCAGGTGTCAATTGACAGCAGCCCATTTGATTGGCACCACATCACTCCCTCCGGAGTAGCAGCAGTGTGGACCATTTATAAGATGTATTGCAGAAATTCACCAAGATTCCTTAGACAGCACCTTCCTCACTCACAACCACTATTGCCTAGAAGGACAAGGGCAGCAGATATATGCAAACACTACCTCCCTCCTACAAGCCACATGCCATCATTAGAAATATATCACAATCCTTTCAGCATCACTGGGTCAAATTCCTGGAGTTCCCTCCCAGTCAACATTGTGGAGGTACCTACAACACAAAGACTATAACAGTACAAGAAGGCAGCTCAACACCATCTTACAAGTAACCAAGTAAGGACAATAAATGCTGGCTTGGCATGGATCAAAAAATATTGAGGGAACACCTTCATCTCAGATTGCACTTTCGTTTGGAAGAATACAAATAACAGCTTGAAGAAGAGGAAAGTAGTTACTGTAATCCTTGGGCAATAATTCCACAGTCATCTGATTATGTAATTTAATATAAAATTAAAACATTCTATTTAAAATCATATAATATAGTTCAGAAGTATGAGCATATTCTGATGTTCTCCTTTATTAGCTGTGAGGAAAGCTTGCAGGTGACATGAAAACAGCAATTTCTTTCAAGATATGTTGCTTTTTCTCATTTCCTCAAACATTTTTTTTTATGATTTCACACCTTGTCTGTCTTTTGAAACCTTGCTAAGTTTTAAACTCATATATTCCTCCTGATGATGTATTGTCCTGGTGGAAAATTTCATTTACTTGCTTTGCCCTTTGCTGAACCTGTTGCTAGTGGGAAAACACAATGAGCCTATAAGTAGTATTCCACTTCATTTATCATGGATCGTTTAGATGCTTGGCTATCTCTCAGAATTTAGCATTCTGCAGCTTTGTAGGACCAGCATTAATTCCACAGTCATCTGAATCCCAGCATTTTTGATAGGAAACTGAGGCGATCTATTTATTATTATACTTCTGTATGAAGTTGAGTGCAAATAAACTTGGTAACATCCACGTGCTAGCTTAAGTTTTCTGAGTTAGGCGGCATTGTCATAATTCACCTGTTGTCCATGAATTTCTGTTTGTGAGTTAACGCAGAACAGCCTCAGAACATTTAGACCAGTGTACGACCAAAGTTAACAGTAGCATGACTGAAAAATATAAGGCACAGGGTTTAATCTCCAGTCTCTATTGAATCATGCGTTTGTGGGCTTTTGTTGTGTAGTACTGGTGTGGGCCTGGGTTCAAATCCTACCTGCTCCAAAGGTATGTCCTGGCATGTCTGATAGAGACATGGTTGATTAAAATATAAATTACCATTGTTATTTGTGTCACCCATGGCTCAGTAGTACCACTGTTGTCTGAGTTAAACCTATTCAGTTCTGTTATAGTGCAGTGATAGCATCCCTAACTCTGAACCAGGAGTCATGCATTAAAGTCTCACCTGCTCCAAAGATATGTCATAACATCTCTGAACATGTTGATCAGAAAAATATCTCTGAGTTAAATATTTGCAGATTCAAGCCCCACTGAAGCTATTTGGGTGTATATTGCAGGCTTAGACTTGAATACACGACTGAAGAAGTGTTACACAGTAGTAGCTGCTATTCTTTGAGTGGGATGTTAAATTGAGGACCTATCTGCTCTCTGTATTGGCTATCAAAGATTCCATGCCACGAGACAAAGAAGAATAGGAAAACTCCCAGTTTCCTAGTTTGTGTCGATTCTTCAACCAATAGCAAGGGTCATTTTGTCTATTCCTGCTCCTATTTCTTAGGTTCTAAAACCAAGTAGCCAGTCATTTATTTAATGATTGTTTCTTTAAATCTGTTGCATGCAAATCAGCTATGTTTCCTACATTAAAATAACGACGAGACTTCAACATTAATTAATTGATTGAGATTGTGAAGGATCTTAGAAAAATGCCCATTTTTATTCCTTTTATAAATCTTCAGAGGTACAACAAAACAAAGATATGCTGTTGTTTGTGCTTAGCTTTAAAATGGGATTGACAGTTCTCTAAAGGTATCTTATCGACTTGTTTTTCTAAAATTGCGTATGGAATCAGCAAGTCATGTTGTAGGAACATAAGAGTACACGTAGGGTAGTCAACCTCTTGAACATGGCTGAACATTACCTGAATGCCATTTTCCCACGCTATCCACATATCCCTTGCTGTCATTAGTGACTAGAAATCTATCAATCTCTAGCTTAAACACATTCAGACATGGTCATCTGTGAAGTTAGAATTATTACATTTGGTCCTCCCATCCAGATATTTTGAATCAGAAATGTCATTGCACATCTTTGGAGCAGGTGAGAACTTGAACCTAGGCCTCCTAGATCAGAGGTAGGGACAATGCCACTGCATCACAAGTCTGTCTGGTCCTCACATCCAGATATTTTCCAATCAACCTGTACATTTTGGGAGCTTGTGGGACTTGAACCCAGGTCTCATGGTTCATTATCAGTGTCACAAGTGTCCTGCTGATCCTCATATCCAAATCTTTTTTTCAAATCATAGATTATGAACAGCTATGCATAACTAGTCCTCAGTAGGTACCAGCATATTATCTCTGTCCATGTGCTTGAACTTTGTAATAACCTCTTGTGTGGAACTGATTAAAAGTCTTCCAACAGTTCAGATGTATTACATTCACCAGTTTCCCCTTATTTTCCTTTCATAAGTCCATGTTGACTTTATTCAATCAGACCAATGCTGTAGTCCTAACAGTATGTTTTGCTAATATGTAAAGTATGCTCAGTTAAATATGGTTGTGTAAATAGTTATGTAATGACTGGAAATGATAATTTGTCACGTGATGTCGCATATTATTTAGTTAATAGTGAACAAAAATGTAGCAGTAGTTAAAAAGAAACCAACATTGAAGATCTGTGTTCAACCTTAATACCTAACTTCAGTTTTGTTTGTAATGGAAAGACGTCATATAACAACAGTTTATTTTGATAATAAGATAAACAAAATATTAGTTCATGTCAAATTTAAGACTGAGATGAGCAGGAATTTCTTCTGTCTGAGAGTTGAGTGTCTTTGGAACTCCTTGCCACAGAGAGCTGTGGGAGCAGATTCCTCGTATATTTAAGACTGGGATAGATAGGTTCTTGATCAGTAGGATAATCAAGGATTATGGGGAAAGGGCAGGAAAGTGGAAATGAGGAGTGCAGGCTCATCCATGATCCTGTTGAATGGCAGAACGGGTTTGAAGGACTGAACAATGTACTCCTGTTCCTGTTTTTATGGCGCCAGTACTCAATATTTTGGCCGATTTAGTGTTTGGAAATATGGAGAGATTGGTATTCATGCATTTCTTATAATTATGTTAAAACAGACAGTGAGATTGTAGACCTCTCAATTTCCAGATAAAGAACCTTGGACTACAGCAAATGTAAATTACTGGAGTCCTTCATGTAGTAAAAGCTATTAAATACACATCACAAAGATCCATCTAAATAAGCAGGTCAAATAATTTAGCAATAATGGATGCATTAACACAACAGTACAAGCTATTATATTAAATTCATGAACACAATATTTTCTAACTTGTCAAAAAGAATGGATTTTTTGCATTAACATACTGGATTAATTCACATATTTGCACATGTACACATATGTTAAGTAAGGCAGTTATGTACTTTATTGTCGTTCTAACAAAGTAATACAGAATATCAGTGCAATTACTGTGAATTTAAAATCTATCACTCTCAGCTACTGTTCTTGTCATCAATATTTCATGTACCGACTGTTTTGCTTTCCATCAGAGGAAAGAAGAATAGCTGTCAGGGAGGACACATTTTATTGAATTTACATGTACATAAATACATCCTTGCAAAAGATACTTGATTGAAAAAGTGTAGGAATAAATTACCCAGCATTAAGTGTGTTAACTGGCCATTCATATCATTTGTCTGCAGAACAGTAACTTCACCTCAAAAACATTTAATTTGCTGTAAAGTGCTCTGGGACATTGAGGATGTGGAAGTTGCCTTATAAATAAAAGTTCTTAATTTTACTGGCAATCTACTTCCCTTTATTCAAAGTCCACAATGGTAGTGTAAAAATGTAGTAGTGAATTGACAGCATAGAGTCGTAGAGTCATAGAGATGTACAGTATGGAAACAGACCCTTTGGTCCAACCCGTCCACACCAACCAGATATCCCAACCCAATTTAATCTCACCTGCCCATATCCCTCCAAGCCCTTCCTATTCACATACCCACCCAAATGCCTTTAAAATGTTGCAATTGTACCAGCCTCCACCACTTCTTCTGGCAGCTCATTCCATACATGTACCATTCTCTGTGTGAAAAGGTTGCCCCTTAGGTCTCTTTTATATCTTTCCCCTCTCACCCTTAACCTATGCCCTCTAGTTCTGGACTCCCCGAACCCAGGGAAAAGACTTTGCCTATTTATCTTATCCATGCGCCTCATCATTTTGCAAACCTCTATAAGGTCACCCCTCAGCCTCCGATGCTCCAGGGAAAACAAGCACTTTGAACATCTCCTCCAATTTTTTTCCATTGAAACCAATGGAATTAACAATCAGGAGGGATGTAAAATCAACTGCTGATTCGCCACAATTCATTTTAGACTGTTGACAAAATCAAGATCTATCCCACAAATTTCAAATTATCTAATAATTGAATGTTTAAAATGAAAAGCATTTGGAATTCACAGGATTATCCACATGTTTATGTGGTATGCCAATAGTAAATAGTACTAATCTGAATGTAGTATCATTTCTAGAATTATTAATAAAAATAATGAAATTAATTTCTATATTAATATTAAACAGACAGGAAATAATTGATTGTCTTGGAAAGACTGATGTGTTTTTTTAAGGCTCAGGTGAAAGACATTAACAAAGCACTTAATTTACATTAATAAAACTACTTATACATAAGTATCAAATTAATTTATGTAATATTAACTCTAAATAGATAAAAAAAATACAAAATTTTCACATCTGCTTTAGCTTATCTGTCCTATTTCCTTTCTTTCCTTTTTAATCTGTTTGAACTGGAGCAGAGAATATCCCAATGTCTTCAGCATTATTTATTCCTCCAGCAACTAATAGATTTTGTAACTATTATCACATTGCTGTTCATGGAAGTTTGCCGCACCCAATTTAACTGCTATGCTTCTCACTTCATATATTAACACAGTTAGTTGTTGTAGGTTGTTAAAAGTGCTATCTAACTGCAAGTCTTTTTTTGAATGCAGCAGGTTTGATTATTTAATATTTTTCTCCTATTCTAACTGGTTTGCTATATTCATTCCTTCTCTATTATTGTGTTGCTTTCTCCAATTTTCCCCCTTCTTTGTTTTTTTTTTAACCCCATTTCTTTCCCTCTCCTATTTTAACTTCATTGAAGATAATGTAATATAAAATGGGCATCTGTCTGCTTTAAAACCTTCCCATCAATCTCACTTTAGCAGTGTCTTAAAATGTATTTTGACTATAATCATATTTAAAATGTTTTTTCAAAAACTGCTCATTGCATGCAGCATCTACTTTATTCCATAATTTATTGCATTACTGGTTAAAAATCATTGGAGCCAAACACAGCTCTTGGTCTTTTGCAAGTTTTACATGAAACAGAAACAGCCCCCTACATCAAACTAAACATAATGCGATTCTCTGAATGAATGGGTATTGCTATTAGCATTACTACATATTAATGCATATCCAGCTGCTGTACATTGGGATAAAAGGATACACATATCCAAAAGCAATCAAATGAATACAGTCCTTCAAATTCAAAGTGTCTTTGGTTTTGTGAGTTGTTGCATCAGAATTTAGAACTAAACTTTATGAAGACTGCCTTGCCCCCCCCTAGTGACAAGTGTTTTGTGCGCAATCATCTCAGAATGTGGTAACAGGGAAAGTTTAATTTAAATGTAAATGTTATTTTTTTGTGTGTAAATAATGAAATGGAATACTGGAATAATACATCACATTATAAATGACTGTTCTCTGGGTTCAAAGTGCATTGTTGGAAAATAATTATAAAGCAGTTGTGGTGTGAAATAGATGACAGCTTTCTGGGGCTTAAAAGCAGCCATCTCTATGTAATGGTGTAATTGCTTTGAACCTCACAATCATAATTGTTATCAAAAATAATCCCAGGGAAAGGCTAATATAAGGTGAGCAGACTATTATATGAGCTCTAATACACTCAATTCCTTGAACGGCAAATGCAGCCTCTCAATCTCCCAGTGCTTTTAGTGTCAGTCAGAGAGCACTCAGTCATTTCTGTGCATCAGGCTCGCAGTATTGATTTTTCCACTGACTGAAACAGCCATGTAAGCATAAATTTTGCATGAGGCTTCCACTTTGTAGACTCTGATTTGGTCAGATGACACATGATGTGAACATGAAGACTGTATAATAACCATGCATGGTCAAGCTACAGGCTTTAAAGTACAGTCTCCCATAACAGTGAAGGACAAAGGCTTGCTATTGAATTCAGCAGCCAGAATATGATGGAACCAAATATCACTTCCATCTTGGCAGCTTGTATTTGGTCTTTTATTCTGTACAGTAAGGCTGATATTGGCAACAGATAAAAATCAGCTTTGATAGAATCAATGGCTAAACATCAAAACATAGATCGTCTGAACTTGTTTCTGCAGTGGTTAGATATCTTTGTAAACCAACCCTTGGGACTAAATATTGTACATTGCTATTTGATAACATCTTGTATCAAAAAAGAAGCTTATCTAGAGATTCCACTGTGCGTTAGCAGGGGTGCTGAAGATTTTACTGAACACTGTTCTGAACTCACTGTTTTTATATCAGGAATACATATTAAATACAGCATGCAAGTGTGTTTTTTCCTGTCCGTGCTCACCTTTTCACAATTTTACGCTTGAGTCCCTTTACTCAGGTTTTTGTGTGACACAATGCTGGAATGGCCCTTTTTGAAGTCATAAATGACATCTGTACCATGAGTATGCCATCCCACCTCTTCCTCATTGAACTGTCTGCAATCTTAACATGTTTAACTATGCCATCATCATCCAACATAGCGTAGTGATAAACAGCTTCATTTCGGAATAGCAGGCAGTGACCAGTGGGATACCGCAGGGATCAGTGCTGGGTTCGCAGCTTTTTACAATATATATTAATGATATAGAAGATGGTATTAATAATAACATTAGGAAATTTGCTGATGATACTAAGCTGAGTGGCAGGGTGAAATGTGAGGAGAATGTTATGAGATTACAGGGTGACCTGGACAGGTTAGGTGAGTGGTCAGATGCATGGCAGATGCAGTTTAATGTGGATAAATGTATGGTTATCCACTTTGGTGGCAAGAACAGGAAGGCAGATTACTACCTAAATGGAATCAATTTAGGTAAAGGGGCAGTACAAAGAGATCTGG
>NC_057713.1:110127049-110138359 GCF_004010195.1 Chiloscyllium plagiosum | reverse complement strand
AGCGTAGGTTCACGAGGTCAATTCCTGGAATGGCAGGACTACCTTACGCTGGAGCGACTGGGCTTGTGTACCCTTGAGTTTAGAAGACTGAGAGGGGATCTGATTGAGACATACAAGATTATTAAAGGATTGGACACTGTGGTGGCAGGAAGCATGTTTCCGCTGATGGGTGAGTGCCGAACCAGAGGACACAGCTTAAAAATACGGGGTAGACCATTTAGGACAGAGATGAGGAGAAACTTCTTCACCCAGAGAGTGGTGGCTGTGTGGAATGCTCTGCCCCAGAGGGCAGTGGAGGCCCAGTCTCTGGATTCATTTAAGAAAGAGTTGGATAGAGCTCTCAAGGATAGTGGAATCAAGGGTTATGGAGATAAGGCAGGAACAGAATACTGATTAGGGATGATCAGCAATGATCATATTGAATGGTGATGCAGGCTCGAAGGGCACAATGGCCTACTCCTGCACCTATTGTCTATTGTCTATCCCTAAAGGTATTTGTAGATAAGGTAGACAAGGAAGCATATAGTGTACTTGTCTCTTTTGGCCAAGACCTAAAATATAAAGTAAAGACTCCTTGCAGAGCTGTAGGAAACACCAGTTACACTGCAGCTGAATTATTGTGTAGACTTCTCTTTATCACCTTACAGGAAAGATATGATCACACATGAGCGGATACAGTGGAGATTTTCGAGAATGTTGCAAGGATTGAAAAAGTAGTTGCTTCTTTGGATAGAGAAGTTGGAGGGGGAGATTCCATTCAAGTGCATGAAATTATTAGATAGAGGATATTAGTCCTATACCCTTCAAAGAGAAATTAATAACCAGGAGTATAAATCTAAAGTAATTGTTGGGAGCATTAGATGGTGGTTGAGTTTTTACTCATGCAAAGATGGTAGTGTGGTAAGGGCAGAAACTGATTAGATTTTTTTAAAACTGCTGGGTATTATTTGATGAGTCATAACATGTAGGTTATGGACCAAAAGCTGAAAAGTGGGATAATACTAAATAGCTCTTCTGTGGCCAGATTTGCATAATGGGCTGAATGGCCTGTTTCTGTGCTGTAAATCTATCTCTCTTTTTTTCCCACTTCTAATATCTCTTCTCTATTATCCAGTTAGGAGAGGGAATAGCTACGAAATGGTTTCTCTTCCTGTGTAGGAATGGTTACCTTAGGACTCTCCTATGAATCTCGCCTTGGCCCCTTCATATTTCTAATGTCATGCTGGCCCCTTGGTGACAGCACAACATCAGGTTCCACATGTATGCTATTGACAACTAGCTCCATCTCATTGCCATTGCTATTAATACCTCCTCCTTAATTCTTCACACTGCCTGTCATATCCATTACTAGAGCAACAGAAATGTCCTCTCCCTAAATATTGGAAAGACCAAAACAGTTGCCTTTATTCACCAGCAGAAAATCAATTCTTCATCCACTGATTGCATACCTCTCCCTGATCAAAAGATAAGAACTGCAGATGCTGGAAATCTGAAATGAAAACAGAAATTGCTGGAGTAACTCAGAGATGCTGGCAGCATCTGTGGAGACAAAGCAGAGTCAGCATTTTGAGTCTGGTAACCCTTCTTCAGAAATGATTGCAGCTAGGAAAAGATTAGCATATACACTGAAGACAGCAGGTGGGTTGGGGGTGTGGTGGGTAAAGGAGAAAATTATAGTTGGATATGGAACCCACAGCAAGAGAGAATAGCAATTGGGCTGACAAAGGGATGGATAATGGTGAGCTGGGAGAAAGAAAAGCTAATCATAGAGACCATTAGTAGGTGAAAATTGATTGGCTGTGACAAAAGTAACCCATGTCATGAAAGGGCCAGGATTGCGGGGAGGTCAAGGAAAGAAGTGCTCAGGTGTTGAACTCACTATTGAATCCTGAAGTCTGCAGGATTCCCAAGCAGATAATGAGGTGCTGTTCTTCCACCTTGCGCTGAGCTTCACTGGAGCACTGCAGCAGGCCTGAGACAGTGTTGGCCAGTAACACAGTGGTGTTTTGAAATGGCAGGCAAATCGAAGCATGGGGCCATTTCTGAAGACAAAGCTTTGTGTTCCACAAAGCAGTAAGAGTCTGCCTTTCATCTCCCCAGTGTATAGTGGAGACAAATTGTGAACAGTGAATACATTAGACAAATTAAGTCATGTGTGGGTAAATCACTGCTTCACGTTTAAGTTGTGTCTAAGACCTTGGTTAGTGAGGAAGGAAGAAGTAAATGGGCAGGTGTTACACCTTCTGCAATTAAAGGGGAGTGTGCCGTTGGAGTGGTCTTGGTGTTGGAGGAGCAGTGGACCAGGGTGTGTCACAGCGGAAAGCCCCTGCAGAATGCTTACAAGGTGAGGGAAGAGGAATATGTGCCTGGTGGTAGCATCTCGCAAGAGATGGCAGCAATGGCACCTTGTGATCCTTTAGATGTGGAGGCTGGGATGGTGGTAAGTGAGACCGGGGGGGTTGTTATCAATGCTGTGGGAGGGAAGAGAAGTGGTGAAGGCAGAAGTGCAGAAAATGGGTCACTGACAGATGACATAGAAATGGTGAAACTGGGAGAATGGAATAGAGTATTTACAGAAAGCAGGGTGTGAGAATGTATAATCCAGGTAACTGTGGGAGTCAGTGGGTTTGTAGTGGAAATTGGTGGCCAGCCTATCCCAGAAGTGGAAACAGGGATGTCAAGGCAAGGAAAGGAGCAGGTGGAGGTGGGGCAGTTGAAGATGAAGGCAGGGTGGAAATTGCATGTGAAATTGATAAATGTTTCCAATTCCAGATGTGAGAGGGAAGCAACACCTTTGAGGCAGCTTTGATAATGGCCCTATCAACCATGATGGTAGAGAATCCTCAGTTGAGGAAAAAGATTGATATTTCTGAGACCACCCAGCTCACCCTCCATCCCTTCCCATGGAAGATGATATCATCAGAACAAAAGAGGAGAGCCAGTGGCAATCCCTTTATATGTCCTTCCCCCATCAGGATGGTCTTAAGTCTCTCTGCTTTCTTCCTGGAAAGAAGCAGAACTGTCCCCATCCGCCACCACACTTCACTGCCTGGCTGAGCTCATCCTTACTTTAAACAATGTCACCTTTAACACCTTTCATTTTCTTCAAATCAAAGATGTGGTACCCACATGGGCCCAGTTATTCCTGTCTCTTTGTAGGGTATGTGGAGCATTCCTTGTTCCAGTCCTACTCAGTACCTTTCCCACAACTCTTTCTCCAGTACATTGATAAAATCATTGATACAGCTTTCGTCTCAAAAATTTATCAATTTTACTTCTAATCTCCATCCTGTTCTCACCTTCATTTGGTCTATGTCTGACTCTTCCTTCCCCTTCTCAACATCTCTGTTTCCATTTCTGGGAATAGGCCGGCCAGTACAATTCGCTACAAAACAATCAACCAGTTACCTTGACAGTACATCCTCACACCCTGCTTCCTGTAAGGTCTCTGTCTCATTCTCCCAGTTTCTCTGTTAATCTGTTCTGATAGCACCATGTTCTGTGGAGTGGCCCTCAGAAATATCCATCTTTTTCCTCAACTGAGGATTTCTCACTATTGTAGTTGATAAGGCCCTTAGTTGTGTCCAATCCATCTCCCGCACCCTTCATCTTACCTCCTACAACACCTATAGCATCCCCTGGTCCTCACTTTCCTGCCCACCAGCATCCAGAGGATCATAAGCAGACATTTCCACCACGTTCAACCAGATATCACATCAAACACAGATTCCTCTCCCCTCCCTGTCAGCATTCCACAGGGACTGTTCCCTCTCATATATCCTTGATCCACTCTTTCTCCACTTCCAAAACCTCCCCAAACCCCCACAACACCTTCCCATGAAATCCCAGAAGGTAACACCTGCCCATTTACCTTCTCCCTCCTCACTATCCAAGATGCAGACACACCTTCCAGGTGAAACAGTGATTTACCTACACATCACTCAATCTAGACTGCTGTACTTGTTGCTTACAATATAATCTGCTGTACACTGGGGAGATGAAACGCAGACTGTGACTGCTTGATGAAACACACACAGGTTCTGTCCACAAAAATGACCCTGAATTTCTAGTTGCCTGCCTGCCAACCAATGTAGCCTGAACATAAATGCACAAGTGCTCTTGCTTAGTGCTAGATAGTATTGGATGCCCAATCAGATTACCTTAATTGCAGTTTAGGTAAATTTCCACCTGCATAAGGAGAAAATAGGAAACTTCTGAATTAAGGATGCCTCTTCCTTAGTGCGATAATGGGTGATATGCATTGTCACTCTGGGTGAAACCTTGGTTGGATTGTGACACCCTGAGGAGCTGATTTGACACACTGTGATATTGAGGGGTGAATGATTGGTTGGACTGACATACTGTGAGGTGGATAATTTAATTGACTGTAATGTCACTAGCTTGATGAAGTGCTATTGTGTTGATTGAATGGATTGTACAATGGTGGGAAGTCATCATGAATTTATAAATGGTAAGTCATGCCGAAGCATCTTACAGTGTTTTGAAAGCAGAGACAAAAGCAGTGTATAGGGAAAAGATTACAGATCTTATTTACATGGACTTTCATAAGACAATTAATATAACCATCACAAGGGACTGCCAGCTAAATACAAAATGTATTTGAAGGCAAATGATTGATCTGGTTAGCAAATTAATCGAGGGTACATATTAAGAACAGAGGTAGACCATTTGGCTCCTAGTGCCCGGTGTGCCATTCAATAAGATCTGTTTCTATTTAAAATTCCACATTCTCATCTACTCCTGATGTCTTCAGATTTAGTTAGGAAATTAAATTAGTTGCGCCTATGCCTTAAAAATATTCAATGACTCTGCCTCCACTACCTTCTGAGGCAGAGTTCCAATGTTGCACAACCTTCTAAGAGGAAAAATCTTTCGCCATCTTTTTCCTAAAAGGGCAAACCCCAATTTTAAAGCAGTGCTCCCTGGATCTGGGCTCAGCCACAAGAGGAAACATTGGTTCCATATCTATCATTTCAAGACCTTTCAATATCCAAACACTTCAATCAGGTCAACTCTCAAACTTCTCAGTGAAAACAAATCCAGTATGTCCAAACTTTCAACATAAGATAACTCACCCATTCTAGGTATCAATCTACTAAACCTTCAATGAACTGTCTTCTTTAAATAAAGAGACCAAAGTATTTGAGATGTAATCTCACAAATGCAAGTGAAGCATAACATCTTTGCTTTTATGTTCAATTCTTTTTGTAATAAAGGATAACATTCCATTAGCCTTTTTTAATTCCTTGTTATATCTGCATTCTAACATGTTGTGATTCATGAACTAGAACACTGAGATCCCTCTGCACTTCAGAATCCTGCAGTCATTCCCCACTTAGGTAATCATAGAATCCCTACAGTATGGAAACAGGCCTTGCAGCCCAAAAGGTCCACACCGACCCTCCAAAAATGAACCCACCCAGACCCATTTCCTTATCCTATTAGTCTACATTTACCCTGACTAATGGACCTATCCCAGACATCCCTGAACCCTATGGGAAATTTAACATGGTCAATTCACCTAGTCTGCACATCTTTGGACTGTGGGAGGAAACCGGAGCACCCAGAGGAAACCAATGCAGACACTGGGAGAACATGCAAACTACACACAGACGATCGTCTAAGGCTGGAGTCGAACCTGGGTCCCTGGCGCTGTGAGGCAGCAGTGCTAACCACTGAGCCACCGTCATACTCTGCTATTTTATTTTACCAGCAAAAGTGAACAGCTTCACATTTTCCCACATTGTGTGTCATCTACAGATTTTCCCCACTTAGTTTAGTTAGTTTATTTTGTTTAGTTATCATGCTTTTATTCCTCTCATTTAAGATATTGGTATGAATTGTAAAATGTTGAGGCCCCTGTACAGATCTGTTACACTCCTGCTAACAATGAAAATGATTCATAAACGTATACTTTGTTTCATTCAGCAAGCCAATCTCCTATCCATGTTCCTACATTAACCCCTACAATATGATCTCTTATTTTACACAATAACCTTTTATGTAGCATCTTGAAATCCAAGTACAGTGTATCAACAGGTTCCCTTTATGCACAGCGCATTATTTATTTCGAGAACACTACAGAATTGATTAAACATGATTTCCCTCCATAGCACGATACCGACTCTTCACTAATACTGTCTTAAAGTATTTTGAAGTGTCCAGCTGTAATCTCTTCAATTGTAGTTTCCAACACCTTCTTTATGACAGACATAAGCTGATCAACCTTTCATCTCCTGTTTACTGTCTCACCTTCTTCTTGAATAGAGGGATTATATTCCTTGCAGCAGGTTTTATGGTATCTTTCAATTTAATTGAAATTTTCCAGAATTTACTAAATTTGGAAAATTCACACCAACGTATCTGCTATCTCATGAGCCATCCCTTTTAAGACTCCAATAAGGACGATGTGTGGGTACTTTAATTGATAGGATGTGACTATATGAACTTTGAATCCACTATTCATTAATGGTTTAAGTGGTGGATAGCAAGCATAGTTATGTGGCTGATAACACAAAAAAGTAGATATGGCAAGCGGTGTATATGGAAGTGAAAAACTACAAATGGAACTTCATATAACTAAATATAAGGTCACCTACTTCTGATCTGAACAGGATGGGACAGGGTACTTCACAAGTATAGTGAAAAACGGGAAACAATAAGTTTCAAGGAGACTTGGAATTCACATAATAGAGCATGCTTCGGTTAAAAAAAACTCCTGGTTTGACTAAAACTACGATACCATGAGCAGTCTGGACATCAAACTTGGCCTTCAAAGGAGTCCAGCATAAGCTTATGGAATGATAGCTCAGTAAAATTCCAAGGTGAGACTATACAAACTAGGATTGTTTCCCCTAGTACCTAGAAGCCTGAAGGGTTATTTGATCAAAGTTTTCAAGATATTAATTTTTGGATTTGTAGAGTGAAACTACTTTCAGTCTAGAACTAGAGGGTATGGCCTAAAATTCAGAACCAGACCTTTTGGGAATTAAATTAGGAACACTTGCTACCACAACACTCAAGAAGCTTGCCATAATCTTAGACTAAAAGGAGGCTCATCATCACCTTCTCAAGGGAAACAAGGGATGGCAGTAAAAGCTGGCCCAGCCTGCAATGCCCACATCCCATGAATTAATTTTTTAAAAGTCAGTTGATCAGATCCCACAAGCACCAACTTCTAAATTCATTCACTCTATGGCATTGTGTGGGAGGGATATCATCTATGAAAGGCTGTAAGCAATTCATCAAGCCTTCTTTGACAGTACCTTCCACACTGTGATCTCAATCTAGAAAGACATTGACAGCAGATACATGGGGACACCACAGCCTGCAAGCCATGCACCATCCTAATTTGGAGATATGACGCCATTTCTTCACTGTCAATTGCTCAAAATGCTGGAACTCACTTCTTCACAGCACAGTGAGTATACCCACCCCCAAGGACCACCACAGTTCAAGAAGATTAGATTAGATTAGATTAGATTACTTACAGCATGGAAACAGGCCCTTCGGCCCAACAAGTCCACACCGACCCACCGAAGCGCAACCCACCCATACCCCTACCTTTACCCCTTTTTACCTAACACTATGGGCAATTTAGCATGGCCAATTCACCTGACCTGCACATCTTTGGACTGTGGGAGGAAACCGGAGCACCCGGAGGAAACCCACACAGACACGGGGAGAATGTGCAAACTCCACACAGTCAGTCGCCTGAGTCGGGAATTGAACCCGGGTCTCTGGCGCTGTGAGGCAGCAGTGCTAACCACTGTGCCACCGTGCCGCCCACAAGAAGATGGCTAATTGCCAGATTCTCAAGACTGACTAAGGAGGAACGATAAATACTGGCCTTGCCATTGGTGTCTATAACCCATGAAACATTCCATGTCGCATCCTCCTCAACAAAGGAAGCAGCTGTAGGAGAGAGATTAAATAAGAATCAGTGAGTTAACTCCTTGATCCTGACTTTCCAAGGAGACTTTCCGAGCCTCCTGCCGTAAGTTCAGCCAGTGATCTGCAGGACCTCTGGAAAGTGAAATAAATACCTGAAAATATCTATTTTCATATGCTGACAGATCTGCTTAACTCAGCCAAAGGTGCAACAAGACGTTTGAAATCTCTCATAGATAATTACAGCCTTCATCTTTCTTTTTTAATATTCATGAGAGAGATTGGTTGGGGTGAGTTTGAAATATTTAGTAAAGCAAGGCTTCCCAAAATGGCGTAATGAACTGAATATTTGGGTGATGTGTTCCGAAGCAGTAATCGCTGGTGTGGAGCTCTGAACAACTGGCATTTCTACTTTAATAGACAGGCCCCCAAACCTCAGAGTTCTCACTGAGGGGTTCACAATAACTTTCAAGTTCCAAATTGGGATTAAATGTGGGAAAACATTAAGAAGCAAACTAACAGTAACTTGAAGTTTGTTTTAGAATACATCTATTTTTAAATTCAGGAGAAGATAAATCAGTGGAAATTGGGATTTGGAGATAAGAAAGAGACAGCAGATAGGAACAGACATAGATAGGAGCTATTTAAAAAGTTGTCCAAACCCAAGAGACAGCTTGGAGTTAACAAAGATCTGAAAAACATGGGCATGGGTTTTCTCTCAAATCTGGCGTCAAATTTCTGGATGTCACTAGGTGTCTGGATTGTGTTTCTGCACTGGACCATACCAGAAAAAAAACCAAGGTTCCATTCCTGTCCAGAAACAGCTGGGTTTTTTTCTATTTTTTTTGTCCTGATCTATCACCAGTGGAAAAGTTTAGATCTATGTTGTCTTATAAACTTGATTTCAAATTCTTGGACTCCTCATGACATGAAGAAGACGTTTTCTGCTCTAATTTACACTGGCTATGATGTAAAACCTAAACTTCATCTCTGCCTTTCTGATCTCCTGAGACATTTAAAGTATCTTGGTTCAGTTTACTACCCTTACCTCACCACTGTACAAGGAGACCGGTATCTCCTGCTGAGCCTGTTTCAGGCTATCAGTTTGACTGACTTCCCAGACTGTTCTTGGTCACAGATTATGCACAAAAAAAGTATAAATGTCTCAGAAGAGTCCAGCTTCCAATAATCTGCAACATCCTTGCCTTTGGACTGCCTTGCCCCTCTGCCAAGGCGGAGCTGTAGTCAGCATGCAAATAACCACCCTATATTTAAAAAGAAACCCGTGAACAGGCATCTTCCACTCAGGCAAATGAAGTTTGGGATTTGAAATGTCAGGAATCTCATGGAAAACCCCATCAGTGTCAGACTTGAGCACCATATTGCCATCATTGCTCATGAACTCAGGCATGTTGACGTCAACATTGCCACCCTAAATGAGGCATGGTGTGCTGGGGGTTTTCGGGCACTGAAGTGCCAGATCAGGTAGAGGTATAATGATGGGGCTGGGGTGGTTGCTAAGTTGGGGCGTCAGTTTAATATTTACCCAGGAGTTAGGCTAGGTATTTAATACTCTAACATCTCCTTTGTAACTGTTTACTTAACTGCCGCTGGACCCTCCAAATTCTCTAATTTAAATGGATACTTTGGATGCTTCCAGATGAGCTCTTTTTTTGTGTGAACAAAAAAATGGGAGTGCTAGAAATGGGTGTACGAATCCTGGAATCAAGACCAGACTGCGATTGGTCTTGCAGTCAGACCAATTCTGATTGCCCAATGGAATCGGAATTGGGGGGTATTACCCAATGGAATCTTCAATTTCGGAAGGCAGTTTCCTCAGAGTCTGCTATATGAAGAGTTCTACAAGGTCCCTATGTACAATTCCTGCCTGTCCTGCAGAAATAACCGTTTAACCATCTGAAAATCAGCCAATTTTTCTGATTTGAGGGAAGTGCCAACAATTTCAGGACATGATCAAGCATACATGCAAAAGTTTTCTTTGTCTGGAACCTTCACCATGGCTCATGTGAACAGCAGCAGTCCCACAGGTGGCAGCAGGAGAGCATAAAACCAGTAACATCAATAACAAATGGTGGGTAAAAAGAGCATGACATCTGGCAACACTTGAGCATCAGTGAATCTTCAGTTTCCGCAGTATGGCCCATTGATCTGTGGTCCAAGTATTCAAAGTCACAACCTACAGAACTGAAGAACCTCTGCAATCTGCATTCTCAAGCCACCTAAGATCAAAATTATTTTATCATTTGACCGAGTAAAACCAAATCGGAGGTGCATCCATTGTGAACCTTAGCTATGAAAGATTGAAGATTTTCATTTATACTGTGTCTTTCATTAACACTGGATACCTCAAAAACACTAACAGCCAGTTAAGTAGTTTCAAATTGTAATCATTGTCATATGTTAGGACACTAAGCGGTCAACTTGTACAAATGAGCTTCAATAAACACCAGTCTGATAATGAGCAGATATTGACCTAAATTTCCCATGATGGGGAGAGGCCGACAACTCAACCTAAATTGCTAATCCACATTGGGAACCTGAAGGCAGTCTTTATGTTTGCACATCCACTGTACATAATGTAGGGAATTAAACTTCCATTTGGCAGTTTTGACGTGCCTAATTCCTCCCTGATTCCTATGACTTGAGGTCAGATGGCAGAGCAATACAGAATTGGGTTGTTTACCCTCAACTTACCTATTTCTTTACATGGATTTTTATAGCTGTTATAAAGCTTGCGCAGTAGCGTAACTCTTAAGTAAATCAACTGGCGTGTCTAATTAATCACTGGGAAGCTAATCGCTAATCTACAAGCTGAAGCTTATCTAAAGTAGCACAAATTCACTTCTGTCAGCCTTTCTCATTTCTAATGTGACTGCTTTCTCTTAATCTTGTGCTTAAAAATGCTTTAGCACTTTGAAATTAATGTTATTATCATTAGTAGATAAAAGCTGAAGACATTTGTGAAATATTTCTTCTATTTTAGCTCATTTGAAATAGATTAAATCCGCTTTTAAAAGCTGAGAAATGTCATATCAAAGTGATAATAAATTACATCTATCTGGTAGCTTTAGCATATAAAATAATAGGAGGTGCTTTACAAATGCGCAACCAGACAAAATGAATGCCAAGCCAATTGCCCTTCCCACGTGGTTAAAGATGCCCTCCAATGCATCTCGTCTCCATCCCGCACCTCCGCCCTCAGACCCCACCCCTCCAACCGTAACAAGGACAGAACGCTCCTGGTGCTCACCTTCCACCCTACCAACCTTCGCATAAACCAAATCATCCGCCGACATTTCCGCCACCTCCAAACAGACCCCACCACCAGGGATATATTTCCCTCCCCACCCCTCTCCGCCTCCCGCAAAGACCGTTCCC
>NC_057713.1:110123283-110126618 GCF_004010195.1 Chiloscyllium plagiosum | reverse complement strand
CTCCTCCAGCTTATCTCTCCACGCTCCAGGCTCACTGCCTTTATTCCTGATGAAGGGCTTTTGTCCAAAATGTCGATTTCGAAGCTCCTTGGATGCTGCCTGAACTGCTGTGCTCTTCCAGCACCACTAATCCATTAAAAGATCGCAGTCAGTTCTTGATTTCAGGATTCGTACACTCATTTCTAGCACTCCCATTTTTTGTTCACACAGTGCAGGTCCATTGTAAGGGTGATCATCTCCCAGTCCCACAATTTTCATGGAGTTTTTCCAAAGGCCAATATCTTAAGGACTCCGGGTTCATGACATCTCAATGCAAGAATCTTTTGAAAGGTAGCTTAAAAATCTAACCCATGCTAACTCGTACACCCCCACAAAAGTCCCTCATACCCTTCATGTCAAACTATACACTCCATTCACTCCCAATGGAATCTCATACCCTCTATGACAACTCAGAGCATTTCCAAACACATTCACCCAGAATATAATCTGTACAGAACCAATCAACCCTAAAGTAACAATGGGATGTGTGAAACTATTTTTAAAAAGCTGTTCATAACTGTCTTTAAACTAATATCATGACATTCCTATCAACCACTTTTAAAGTATCAATAATTATAAGCACTTGATACATTTTTGTCTTGTGTGAAATAAACATTGAGCCAATGACAAAATAGGTGACAGACAGAATAGGTTGCAAACTTAGTAAGTAAGCATTTTCCCCACTCTGTGCATCTGCTTCAACAAACTGCTGGAAGTCTGGACTCTCAGCCAAGCCTCATTGTGCATAGAGCATATTCTAGCTGAATAGACATGGGATGCGATGAATTAGAATAAAGGATATGAGGTGCAACTGAGCAATGGTGGGGCCATAGAGGACATGAGTCATTATGCTGGATAGGTTGGCATCGTTGGAGCATGGGGTGGGACTGGGATAGTTAGGAATAAACTTAGAGGACCTAATATTTGATAAAATAACTGGGACAAAATCCCAGAGAATCAAGGTGGATCATTTAACTCTGTTCTCATCAGTCTCTGTGGTCACCACTCTGCAATTTGCAGTGGTGGCATTACTATAGCCCACATCCAGCCTCCAGAATGAAAATCCGCATTGTTTGGGGCATTTTATCCCAAGGCCAGGAAATTTTTTCAGTAGAGCGACCCACCTCGAAGGCGAAAATCTGATCCTCAATGTTTAGCTAAAACACTGGGTTTTAAAGAATAAAGGAAGGTTGTGGCATGAAGCCAGGGATGGGTGGAGTGCTCATCCTGACTTGGTCTTTTTTCTGTTGATTTAAGGATCTTTTTTTTTTCTGGCCTAAGGCTGGGGCACAGTCCGGGTTTGAAGGAGCTGTGAAGGAGGGATAGATAGGGTGAGTGCTCCCTACGGGCAGGGGAAGAGACTTCCATTCAAGGTTTTATAGGTGGGTTTTTTTGTAGTTTTTTATTTTGTTTATAGTTATGAGAAAGTAGTTTTTGTATATATAGTTCTTCGACTCTATGAGTCTTTATTTACTTATGCTCGGCGCTTTGGAAGCAGGGTTCTCCTCCCAGGGGCTCAAGGGTCTCTGAAAGGGGATATGGCTAAGTGTCTTATTAAATGGTGCACCTGGAACATTAAGGGAAGTCATTCACCTGTCAAAAGGAAAGAAGTGCTTTCTAGCCTTAAGAGGGAAAGGGTTGATATCGCTTTGTTGCAGGAAATCAATGTTAATGATGGGGAACACCTGAAATTACAACAGGGGGGTTATGACCGGCTATTCTTTTCATCCTTTACTACTAAAAGTAGGGGAGCGGCGGTACTTATCCAGAAAAATCTTCCGTTCACATTATTAGAGCAGGTGAAAGATGAGCAGGGACGGTTTGTGATACTTAAAGCCCTGGTATATGGGGAGGAATATGGCATTTTAAATGTCTACTATCCTCCGGCGCATTCCCTCAAATTTTTGATTAGTGCTTTCTCTAAGTTGAGTTCTTTTGGAACACAGAAAATTATTATGGGGGGCATTTTAATTGTCTTTTGGATCTGACAGTGGACAGGATGCCTTTTGGGCCCCCAACTATTTCTTCGCAGGCCAAGCAGGTGGTTGATTTATGCGAGGTGTTGGGGCTGGTGGATATTTGGATGGCAGGGACTTCACCTTTTTTTCAAACTCACATAAATGTCACACGAGGATTGACCACTTTCTGGCTCCCTCAGCTCTTCTGGATTCGATTATGAATTGTAAAATTGGGAGTATAGCTATCTCTGATCATGCAGCAGTGTATTTGGAGGTTAAGGCCGAGAGTGAAGGGCTATGTTTGTGGCACTGCCATTTGGACCCTTTTCTCCTTAAAGGTTTCCAAATTTGTGTAATATGTTTTGAAGGAGTTTTGGGAATTCTTGACTATCAACTCAGGCACGGCTAGTAGTCCATCTCTGCTATGGGAGACTATAATGCCTTTGCTAGGGGATTAGCTATTTCCTATTCGGCTAGCTGGAAACGACAGAAGGAGGAACAGCAGCGTCTACTTGACACGCGGTTGAAAGCCGCAGAGGCAGCACATCTTGTGTGGCCTTCGGTGTCTAAGCTACAGCAGATCACGGCCCTCCAGGCTGCCTTGAATTCAATACTGACACAAAACACAAAGAAAGAACTTGCTTTTGCAAGACAAAGGCTGTTCGAATATGGGGATAGGCCAGGGAAGTATTTAGCGTACCTGACTAGGAAAAAGCGTGCTCCCCAATCCATTACTGCAATCAGAGACAGTGCCGGGGTCCTTACATATGATGCTAAAAAGATTAATGAGGCTTTTCAGAGCTTTTACTCTAAATTGTATCGGTCTGAAGGCTGCGAGGACAGGAGGGCTAAAATGGAGACCTTTTTTAAGAACCTGGACCTCCCAGTGGTAACCTTGGAACAGGCCTCTCTCCTTAATGCAGTCATGACAGTTCAGGAAATACAGGAGGCAGCTAGGCAACATCAGAGTGGGAAAGCGCCTGGCCCTGATGGTCTTCCGGGTGAGTTTTATAAGAAGTTTATAGGGATTCTGTCAGGGTCAATGTTGGAGATGTACAATCACTCCTATGTGCATTAATGCCTACCACTATCTTTGAGAGAAGCTAATATTTCCCTAATTCTTAAGAAGGGGAAGGTTCCTGAGGATTGTGCCTCATACAGGCCCATCTCTCTCTTAAATTCAGACTTCAAGATTCTGTCCAAGATCCTGGCACTGAGATTGGAAAGGGTGTTACCACATATTATTAAAGAGGACTAGACAGGCTTTATAAGGGGCCGTAGGTCCTCTAATAATATTAGAAGGTTGCTGAATATGGTCCAAGTTTGTCAGCAACGATC
>NC_057713.1:110106459-110122858 GCF_004010195.1 Chiloscyllium plagiosum | reverse complement strand
GGCAGGGTTCCAGTACCTAGGCATTTTTATCACCCCTAAGTTTGATCTGTTATTTCGGACTAACTTTGCTCACTTGCTCGACAATATTAGGCGAGATCTCCAGAGATGGGAGGCTCTTCCAGTTTCATGGCTGGGCTGTATATCTCTCATTAAGATGAATTTTCTTCCTCGTTTGCTTTATCCCATGCGCATGCTCCCTAAAATGTTTCCCAGGTCAATGCTGCAGAAGCTTATGGGGTGGTTTGGTTCCTTTGTCTGGCATCGTGGGCGGCCCCTCATCAAACTTACTAAATTGCAGTTGCCTCATGGAGGGGGAGGAGTTGATTTCCCAGACATCAGGAGGTATCAGTTGAGTTCCCTGCTGTCCTTTGTCTGCGATTGGATAGGTAATGATCCAAACTGAATATGGCTGGATATCGAGGTCTCCCAGGCAAAGTGCCCTCTTATTAACCTGTTGTTCATGGATAAGATGAGGACAGTTATGGACAACTGCCGGAACCCCATTGTCATTAGTACAGTCAGGGCATGGAGTGCGATGCGTCAGAGTGAGGGTTGTTTATCCAAGACTTCGCCACTTACACCTATAGTTGGCATGCCAGGGTTCCGACCAGGGATGATGGACTCCGGGTTCAAACTTTGGGCAGGGAGAGGAGTTTCTAGTTTGGGTGACTTGTTTGAGGGGGAGGTTATGATGTCTTTTGAGAAACTGAGCCGCAAATACGAGTTGCCCAGCAGAGATCTTTTCCGTTTTTTTCAGGTTAGGGATTTCATCCAGAAGAAGACTACGCTTCTCACTAAGCCCTATAAGCCCCGATACAGAGAGGTTGTTGCTACACTCCGCAAGCACCCTTTCAGTTAGTGCCCTCTATCGCTGCTGGGTGGCAGGGCCTGGCAGGATATTAACCACTTATGTGATGTCTGGGAGCAAGAGCTGGGAGTGGAGATCTCTTCTGAAACATGGGAGAACATATGGGAGAATACTCGAAAGATCTCAATCTGTAATAGGACATGCGCTACGCAGTTAAAAGTTCTACATAGGGCTCATCTGGCACCAAACCATCTGGCAAAGTTTTAAAAAGGGGCATCTTCAGTGTGCCCCAAATGTAAAATAAGTGTAGGTATCCTTACCCATTGCTTCTGGACATGCCACAGGCTCCATGTTTATTGGAGCGTTGTGGCGGGAGAAATAGGAAGGGTATTGAGGACTGAAGTCAAAGTAGACCCGATATCTCTCCTCTTAGGTCTACCGAATTTACCATCTTTAGACGGGCATGGGAAGAAACTATTTAATATTCTTGCATACTGTGCACGGAAGAATAGTCTGATGAATTGGGTGTCTGAGAACCCCCCTGGGCTTGCCGGGATGGCAGAAATTAATTATGGAGCACATTCCCTTGGACTTTTTTACAAACATGGTGCACCACACAACAGACCATTTTTATAAGACATGGCAGCCCTACTTGAGTTATTTGGATAGAGTTTTGTCAGTTATCTTAACTAGGCGTTTGTTTAACCAGGATGGTTAGATTTGTCAAACCCTAGGCCCTGGATGGGATCTCCCGAGTTAATACGGTTTTGTATACAATTCTCCCGTTCCTTTGTTTGGGAGCTTTGCGCCGAGCGTGGTTGTTCTGTATTTTGTGGGTTTTTTTGTTTTTTTTTTTGGTGTTGCCTTGCACAGTGTTAGGGTTTGCTTTGTATTATAGGGTAGGTTAGCAGTTAGTAGATAGTAGTGTTGTAATTTGTGTTTATTTTTCTTTTTATTATACTGATATTTGTTATTGATTGTTTTCTTTCAATAATTTTATATGTATGTAAAGTTAAAAAAAATTTGCTAATAAATATATTTACAAAAATAAAGGAAGGTTAAATTACTTAGAGTGAATTGTAAAACCTGGGGACTAGATAACTGACCAGCATGAGAGATCCGTGTAAGAAGATAGCAAAATTCTTATTGTGATTGGCAGTGTTGGGAAACTGGAGGCAATTACAGAGATAGGAAAGGGTATGAATGTAAAACCTTTTAAATGAATAGATTAAAATGTTCAATTTGAGACACTGGGGCCAATGTACTGGCAATTATATGTGACAAATGAGCAGCTATTGATGCAGCAACAGAGATGTTGATGATGCAAAGTTTATAGAGGGTGGAGAATGTGCAACTGGCCCAGAGGACATTGGAATAGTGTTAGTAACTTATTATTGTGTTTATTATGGATAAAATTATGAAGTGCATTGACAGGAAGAAACATTTCCCTGTGCTGGAGGGATGAATGACTAGGGAGCATAGATTTAAGGTAAAGGGCAAAAGGTTTAGAGAAGGTGTAAGGAAAAACTTTCTCACCCGGAATCTGGAACTCATTGACTGTAACGATGATAGAGATAGAAACGCTCATAATATTTAAGTATTTAGATGTGCAATGCTAAAGTATGATAGACTATGGGCTAACTGCTGGAAATTAGGATTAGAGTAGTTAGGTGAATGTTTTTGAGCAGCATGGTAACAGTGCACCGAAGGGTCTTTTTCAGTACTGTAGATCTCTTGTGGTTCTAGGACTCGATGATTATAAGAGGTCACCACAGTCCCAGAGGGTTGCTGTTTCATTTGAGAGAGATAACTGGAGGTGGTTTAACCTGGGACTCACCATACCTCAGGTGAGGGGAGAGGTTGAGAAGGGGAGTCCTTCATGGTAACCTAAGCCTTTGTGGGAATTCAGCCTATGCTTTTGGCATCAGTCTGCATCTGAAATCTGCTATCCTGCCAACTGAGCTACTCAACCTCCAGTAGCACGTTAATATGCTCTGTGAAGCCCTTAAGTCTGCAAGACATTCACAGGACTTCCTACTAAAAAAGGGGCTTCAAAAAGTGTGACTGTTTTCCTTTTATCAGTTTTATTACAATTTATATCATGACCACCAGTCAGAATCCTGAAGTACTGTGGACATAGTTAATTTGCAAATTCCAAAATGTGTTTGTTAAAAGAGACCTGATACAGCTAAAAATGGCTGAGAAATAAATTAAGTAGCCATCTGGAGAGAGAGACCCACAGTCTGTCACAGCTATGGATAGGAAGGAAATTTGAAAAAAAGACCTTCAAAGTGGGCAGAGGGCGAGAAAGGCCAGGGTGAATTTGACTGTGATCTCTTATGATGACAAGAAAGCAAGCAGCTTATGAACCCCGGCTCAATACCAAGCTACCCACTGCAGATCATAAGCATTTTGTTCTTATCCTTTTGAAGAATACATTTGGACAGGGGCAGTACGGTAGCTCAGTAGTTAGCACTGCTGCCTCACAGTGCCAGGAACCCAGGTTCGATTCTCACCTTGAGTGACTGTCCTTGTGAAGTTTGCACGTTCTGCCCATGTCTGCATGGGTTTTCTCCCACCATACAAAAGATGCACAGGTTACGTGAATTTGCTATGCTAAATTGCCCATAGTGTTCAGGGATGTGAGATTGTCTCTCACCTCGATTGCTGGTTTCAATCATAATTGAAAGGAATTAAAACTACAGAATCTTAACCAATCACAAAACTACAGATTGTGATATCAACTGCCATATTAATGCCACCTGTAAGCTGGTTAAAAATTGCACAACGCCAGGTTATAGTCCAACACGTTTATTTGGAAGCACTAGCTTTTGGAGCGCTGCTTCTTCATCAGATGGCTGTGAAGCAAGACCATAAGACAGAGAATTTATAGCAAGGATGTCTCAGACAGAGTACAGAATGTTCTCAAAGGGGAGAGGGACCAGCAGGAGGTCATTGTACACATTGGAACCAATGACATAGGAAGGGAAAAGGATGAGATTCTTAAGGGAAAATATAGAAAGTTACGCAGGAATTTAAAAAGGAGGTCCTCAAGGGTAGTAATATCCGGATTACTCCCAGTGCTACAAGCTAGTGAGGGTAGGAATAGGAGGATAGAGCAGATGAATGTGTGGCTGAAGAGTTGGTGGATGGGAGAAGGATTCACATTTTTGGATGATTGGAATCTCTTCTGGGATGGAAGGGACCTGTACAAGAAAGATGAATTGCACCTGAGTTGGAAAGGGACTAATATATTGGCAGGGAGACTTGCTAGATCTGCTTGGGAGGATTTAACAAGTAAGGGGGATGGTGAGACCCAGGGAGATACTGAGGAAAGATATTAATCTGAGACTGGGACAGTTGAGAAAAGAAGCGAGTCAAACAATCAAGGCAGGCAGAAACAAAGGAGAGAACAAGGTAGGACTGATATATTAAACTGCATTTATTTCAATACAAGAGGCCTAATGGGGAAGGCAGAAGAACTCAGGGCGTAGTTAGGAACATGGGACTGTGATATCATAGCAATTACAGAAACGCGGCTCAGGAATGGGCAGGACTGGCAGCTTAATGTTCCAGGATACAAATGCTATAGGAAGGATAGAAAGGGAGGCAAGCGAGGAGGAGGAGTGGCGTTTTTGATAAAGGATAACATTACAGCTGTATTTAGTGAGGATATTCCCAGAAATACAACCAGAGAAGTTACTGGGTATAACTTGAGAAATAAGAAAGGCATGATCACCCTATTGGGATTGTATTATAGACCCCCTAATAGTCAGCGGGAAATTGAGAAACAAATTTGTAAAGAGATTTCAGTTATCTGTAAGAATAATAGGATAGTTATGGTCAGGGATTTTAACCTTCCAAACATAAACTGGGACTGCCATAGTGTTTAGGGTTTCAATGGAGAGGAATTTGTTAAGTGTGTACAAGAAAATTTTCTGATTCAGTATGTGGATGTACCCACTAGAGAAGGTGCAAAACTTGACCTACTCTTGGGAAATAAGACAGTGCAGGTGACTGAGGTAACCTAGAACCCTGTGGAAAGCTAGGGAAGTGAATGCTGGGGCCGTTGCTGAGATATTTGTATCATCGATAGTCTCAGGTGAGGTGCCAAAAGGCTGGAGGTTGGCTAATGTGGTACCATTGTTTAAGAAAGGTGGTAAGGATGAGCAGGGAACTATGGACTGGTGAGCCTTACGTCGGTGGTGGGCAAGTTGTTGGAGGGAATCCTGAGGGACAGGATTTCCACGTATTTGGAAAGGCAAGGACTGATTAGGGATAGACAACATGACTTTGTGCGTGAGAAATCATGTCTCATGAAATTGATTGAGTTTTTTGAAAACCTAACAAAGAAGATTGAGCGGTGGAGGTGATCTATAAGGACTTCAGTAAGGCATTCGACAAGGTTCCCCATGGGACACTGGTTAGCAAGGTTAGATTTTATGGAATACAGGCAGAACTAGCCACTTGGATACAGAACTGGCTCAAAGGTAGAAGACAGAGGGTGGTGGTGTAGGATTGTTTTTCAGACTGGAGGCCTGTGACCAGTGGAGTGCCACAAAGATCAGTCCTGGGTCCACTACATTTTGTCATTTATATAAAAGAGTTGGATATGAACATAGGAAGTACAGTTAGTAAGTTTGCAGATAACACAAATTGGAGGTGTCATGGACAGCAAAGAAGGTTACCTTAGATTACAATGGGATCTTGATCAGATGCGCCAGCGGACTGAGGAGTGGCAGAGGGAGTTCAGTTCAGATAAATGCGAGGTGCTGCATTTTGGGAAAGCAAATCTTAGCAGGACTTATACACTTAATGGTAAGGTCCTAGGGAGTGTTGCTGAACTAAGAGACTTTGGAGTGCAGGTTCATAGCTCCTTGAAAGTAGGGTCGCATGTAGATAGGATAGTGAAGAAGGCGTTTGATATGCTTTCCTTTATTGGTCAGAATATTGAGCATAGGAGTTGGGAGGTCATGTTGTGGCTGTACAGGACATTGGTTAGGCAACATTTGGAACATTGCGTGCAATTCTGGTCTCCTTCCTATCGGAGGGATGTTGTGAAACTTGAAATGGTTCAGTAAAGATTTACAAGGATGTTGCCAGGGTTGGAGGATTTGAGCTGTAGGTAGAGGCTGAATAGTCTTGGACTGTTTTCCCTGGAGCATCGAAAGCTGAGGGGTGACCTTAGAGGTTTATAAAATCATGAGGGGCATGGAAAGGATAATTGGGCAAAGTGTTTTCCCTGGAGTCGGGGAGTCCAGAACTAGAGGGCAGTGGTTTAGGGTGAGAGGGGAAAGATTTCAAAGGGACCTACGGGGCAACGATTTCTTGCAGAGGGTGGTGTGTGTATGGAATGAGCTGCCAGAGGAAGTGGTGGACGCTGGTACAAGTACAATATTTAAAAGGCATCTGGATGGGTATATGAATAGGAAGGGTTTCAAGGGCCAAGTCTTTATGAAGGGTTTATGGGCTAAGTGCTGGCAAATGAGATTGGATTAGGTTGGTATATCTGGTCAGCATGGATGAGGTTGGACCAAAATGTGTGTTTCCGTACTGTACATCTCTATGACTCAGTGATTTTAAAAGATTACAGTGATACACTGAATGTCGACCAAACCTGGATTGTTAAATCTTTCATTTTTTAAAATTGATTTGCTGGTTTCGGTTCTTTAATATGTAAATCCCAGAACTTCTCACAAGGTCACATTCTCACGATAATTTAAGGTTTTCTAACAATAGGTGACATCTCAGCTCAGACAATGCCTTAAAAGGTGTGAGTCAGACTGGTTCTATTTCCAAAGTGGAATTTAGAAATATTATTTGGATCCACTGCCTGCATTGACTGTTTGCAGATTTTGCAATTTTTGCACAAAATAGAATGTATCTGCAAATATAATTTTGCTAATACAAGTTCACTCCATAAACTTATGTGTGTGTGCGTGCAGGAGAGAAAGAGACAGAGTGTGTGAGTGCACATGAGAGAGAGACTGTATGTTTGCGTGTGTGCAAGCTTGGTAAAGTGTGCATGTGTGAGTGTGACAGGGCATAAGCTGGCAAAGGATGCACGCATGGGTGAGTGTGAGTGTGGGAGCTGTATGTGTGTGCATCTCAGAAAGAGCTTGTATATGAGAGAGGGTGTGTGTGAGTGTGAGTGAGAGAGAGAGAGGGTATAGTCCAATGGGGTCACCTGTTGCATGACATGATCTCAAGGTCGCGGTTGAGGCATCCTCATGTGTACCAGCCTCTTGGCTATCAGCCTCTGCTCGGCCACTTTGCGTTGTTGCCTGTCCTGACGTCTGCCTTGGAGGGTGGTCACCTGAAGTTCTGAGGTCGAACGTCCTTAACTACTGACGTGTTCCCTGACTGGGAGGGAACACCCCAACCTGGTGATGGTTTTGCAGTGTCCATTTATCCGTTGTCATAGTGTCTGCTTGGTCTCGCCAATGTACCATGCCTTGGGGCATCCTTGTCAGCAGTATGAAAAAGATAACATAGGTGGAGACACATGGGCACCCTCCACATACATGGTGGGTAGTGTCCCCTCCCATATAATGGTGGTACCTGTGTCGACACTCTGACACGTCATGCAGTGTTTGCCATGGCAGAATCACATGGTGTTGTGGCCAATGTTGTCCTGAAGGCTGGGCAGTTAGCTGCAAAGGTTGGAGGTCCTGTGCAGAAAAGAAGTCTTGTTCGAACATGAGCATGAAAATGATGGCATACTGGGGTGCAAATTTAGTCCATATGGCTGTTCTGTGTGTCTGGATGAAGAATGGTTGTTAAAGATGAAAACATTGTGGTCGAGGATGAAGTGGATGAGCTGTAGGATGATGCTTGGAGATTGGCAGTTGTTGGTATTGAGTACTGAGGCTGCTACTGTGATGGAGAAAGTGAGGTCTGCAGACGCTGGAGATCAAAGCTGAAACTTTATTGCTGGAACAGCACAGCAGGTCAGGCAGCATCCAGGGAACAGAAGATTCGACGTTTCGGGCACATGCCCTTCTTCATGTGATGCCATCATCATGGGGGATGCCGGCGTAGAGTGCTGAAAAATCCATTGTGACGAGGAATGTTCCCAGTTCAACTAATGGATGATGCTTGGAGATTGGCAGTTGTTGGTATTGAGTACTGAGGCTGTTACTGTGATGCCATCATCATGGGGGATGCCGGCGTAGAGTGCTGAAAAATCCATTGTGACGAGGAATGTTCCCAGTTCAACTAATCCATGGGTGCCGAGTTTCTGTCAGAAATCTGTAGTGTCACGACAGAAGCTCGGGGTTCCTTGTTCAATGGGTTTCAACATACATTCAACATAGCCAGAGGGGTTCTCGCACAGGGTCCCTTTGCCTGATACGATGGGATGCCCAGGTGTGTTGGCTTTGTGTATCTTCAGGAGGCAGTAGAAGTCCCTTCTGTGAGAAGTATGTGGGATGAGAGCACGTAGGAAACTCGGAAGGACTGGGTCAAAGGTCTTGATCAATGTGTTTAGTTCACGAGTGTGTTCTTTGTTCTGTAGTTGCCTGTAATGTTCCTGGTTGTTCAGTTATTGGTACATTTCCTTGCAATAATCTATTCTATTATGAATTACAATGGATCCACTTTTTATCTACTGGTTTGATCCAAATAATGGTCTGGATTATTGGTGCTGGAAGAGCTCAGCAGTTCAGGCAGCATCAAAGGAGCAACGAAATCGACGTTTCTGGCAAAAGCCCTTGATCCAAATCATGACCAGTAACATCCACTGCAATGACAACAACATTCAATTATCCATGCATCAACAACTATTCTAAGTCTGATCTGTATAATTTTTCTTCAAATATTCATCTTTTTAGACTCACCTCTTATTTCTAATCTTTGTGCATGCGTGTTGGGTTATTAATTTCTCTTGCATTTAGACATTAATAAACTTAGTATTTTTATTAATTCAAGAAAGCCTGGTGAAATTTAAAGCCTAAGTTCATTTGAGTCCAGGAGAAAGGGATCAACATGGAAAATGAGCTTTTTTTAAAATGAACTTTATTGCAACCAATTGAAGGGGTTGGCTGAATGAAGAAAGAAGCTAATTCATCCCTCCTCAGCCAGGTGTTCAAAAATTTTAGGTACCCTATCCAGAACTGGAATGAATTGGGGAGCATTGCCAAGTGTCTGGACATAAAATGGGCAAAATTCTGATTGATTTCTGATGTATTTATTTCAACATAGAAAATATTGAGAGATAATCAAATAGTTTACGTCGTGTGGAAGGATGCCATTTCCCTGATTACTTATAACGTACAAAAAAATCAATATTATGGTATTTTGTTCTTTTACTTCTGTATTAATAATCAAAATAAACCTTTGCATGAAACAAATCATTGGTTAATGAAGCTGAACTTGGAAAATTTCTTTAACAAAATTAGTTCTGCAGATCTCCATTTCTTTTCTCTCTCCCTATCTCGTCTCTTAATTTTGCAACACCAGTGCATCACTAATCCTCCTTACTGGTTTTCTGTTCTTAAAACAATTTACCTTTTTATCTCCAGTTTCCACATGTCACAGTAATTCATGTGAACCGACTGTGGGAAATATATTTACATACGCATTCTGTAATGCCTCAGATAAGTTTTGTTCTTTGTCTAAAGTAAATATTTTAATCAAATTTCCTTTTTCTCACTGCCTTTATTTTTCTCCATTTTTCATATGTATATGTTAGTCCTCAGTTTCTTCCTAACTTTCTTTGACTTGTTTCTTTAAAGCCCTCCTATTTCATTTTCTTCCCATTCCTTTTTTTTTTTGCTGCCTCTTTCATCCAGTGTTTTTTTCCCCAATTTATTTAAATCTCTTGTTTCTCTGCCTTGCTCTGTTTTCACTCTCTTAGTTCCTTTTATTTATTGATCTCATTTTGTTTTTGAAATGTCATTGTGTTAAGTAGGCCTCAATTTAAAGCGGCTTGTTGGTCTTTTGTAACGTTTGATGAGACTATAAATTGTGAGTATTCCAGTAGAAGTCGAACTTGTTGGACTTGATAAGCATCAGAGGAGAAAATGGAGAATTAGCTTGGATAAATCAGCAGTAGAAAGAGGAATGATGCCAGAGTTTTATGTTAGAAAGATGAGTGGACACCAAAAAGACTGAGGAGCGAATCTGGGAGAAGATTAGCCGGGCTGAAGACAGAGACTTTCATCTCATATGCTGTCAAATGGAGTGTCTATAAATGTGCCCAGCTCAGTGCTTTACCAGATGGGATATGAGAGGGTCATAGCAGCTACTATTCGCTTTGGAATTGCAATACTCTCCATTGAGTACAGAAACAGACCATTCAGCATATTAAGTCTACACTAGTTTTTCTCTTTCACTTAAGCCATCTAATCTAACCCACTTCTCCTGTTCAATGCCTTTTTAATATCCCTCTATCTCAACCTAATCTTGAATAACCTCAAGACAAACTTACAGAATTTATGTCAATAATTTGTGACAATTACAAAAGATCTTATTTTTAACAGTAATACTAATAATGGCAACCCAATGTCAAAATGTTATATTGACACATTTATCCGCTAGAAATATAGTGACGAATAAACAGGGATGAGCCAATTGAAAATAAGGGAGCCTTTAAAGTACTCTTAAACTGTTCTTAGTCTTAAACCTATGAGTAAAATTAAATGGAAAAGCAATCTACTTAATAATCTGGTACATTTACGTACTTAATTCCTTTATTAATCTGACAACAGAAATTTATGAAATGCAGTTTGTTGTGTTCGGACATTGGTATAGTAATTCTTGGACCATAGTAGAGGACTGCAGTATATAATGGGGGATGGTGCTATACTTTTGAAGCTGAAGTGAGGCTATTTGTTTGTTCACAGACAGAGAGGTTTGTGGCTTTGGCCATTGATGTAGGAATTTTGCTCTGCATTTCAATCGTTGATACTAACCAATCTGAAAGAGACTGTGAATCTTTGTCAGCCATTAAAATGTGGATACAATCCAGAGACACACAGAATACATAATGAGTGTGTTTTTTGCTAAAATCTATCATTTTGCCAGAAAAAAACTAATCATTGCCCTTTTGTACACAATTGGATATTCCAAAGAAATCTCTATTCTTCTGTTGATAGTTCAGCTGTATGTGCATCAAAATATAATTGCCACTGATATCTTTAAAGCACAGTGTGCACTTAGAATTAAGGTTTACACAGTACAGAGGCAGGTACTAAAGAAGTGCTCCAACCAATTTTCCAAAATCTGAGGAAAAATGACATTTAGAATATGGGTCCAATAGCATGTAGTCTCCTCGAAAGGGAAGTATGACCTTTAATACTGACTCTGATAATAATTTGATCGGCACCAATTTATTTCGTTTAAGTAACCTGATTTTATTTTCTGTACAGCAGCTAAATCTCTTCTAGGGAAATTCAGATCATTTGGATGTCCAAAAAAAAGGTTTTGAGAAACTATAATAATAATAGTTAATTTTTATGGTGTCAAGAGGTATATTGTAATGAAAATAAGTTATGATTTTATCTGAATAGATTGGGATACTAATCTCAAGATTAGGAAATGTTTTTCAGTGTGGTTAGGTGTGCAATTATGTGCAGAAATAGATTCAGAGCAGAAAAACAAGAGAAAAAAGGGTATTTAAACCCTTGAGCATGTTCCACCAGTTACTAAGATCCTGGCTGAACACCACATACCTTTACCTCGAACCACTTAATGTCTTTGGATAACAAAAGTCTATCAATCTTAAATTTGAAATAACCAACTGCTGCCTGTAGAGGACAATTACAAACTTTAGCACCCTTTGTGCATGAGGTAGTGTTGCCTAACTTCACCACTGGCTCTAAGCTTTGGCTAAATCCTTTGCCCATGATTCTATTTATTAATAGCTGAAATGGTTTTCCTTATCTATTTTGTCCGTTGCTCTTAATATCTTGAAAACTTTGACCAAATCACCTTTAACTTTATAAATTCCAGGAAATATAACCCTACTTGTATAATTCTTCATGGTAACTTAATCCTTGGAGTCCAATTATCATTTTTGTAGAACTACATCATACTCCGTGTGACCTGTGTATGTCTGTTCAGAACTGAATACAGTATTTCAGATGGAGTCTGACTAGGACTTTGTGTTTTAGTTTTCCAGATGTGAAAGACAATTTTGCATGAAGCATTTGATTATTTTATGTATATATTTCTGTACGTCCCCATGACATTTTAGCAATCTCTGTATATGGATCCACAAGATTTTTTTAAGATCCCAACTGTTTCTTTTAGAATTAGAATTACTACAGAATTAGGCCCGAGGCTGGAATCGAACCTGGGTCCCTGGCGTTGAGAGGCAGCAGTGCTAACCACTGAGCCACTGTGCTGTGTTTTCAGCTTTTCATCATTCTTAAGTACTCTGTATTTACTATAGGTTCAAAGTGAATGATCTCACATTTGCTATATTGAAATCCATTCAGCTAATTTATTAATACTCACTTCTAGTGTTATGCATTCATCTGCATTGCTTACAGTTCTGTGCATCTATATAGCCTTAGCAAATTTGGATAATAATATTGATGTAGGTTAAAAGGTAACAAACTTGTGAGTGGTCATTCACCACTGCCTAAAAGTTCCAGCTCAGCACAATTCAGCTGTTGCCAGAATGGCAGCATCTTCAGCTGTCTTGCCTAGATTCTCCATTATGAACTAAAATCATGGATAGTAAGGTTTGTGACTTTGGTGAGACAATATTCAGAAATTAGATTCTTGCTTCTCAAAAAATACAGAGAAAAGCAACAAGACCAACTTAAATATTTGTAAAAGGAACTATTGAAATTATTGGCATAGACTCAGTATCCATACCGAGAACTGTTGGAAACAGCTTAAGAAAGAAATATGTATATTGAGTCCAGAAGACTACTTATGCCCTGAACACTAGCAGTCCTTAGGTTTTCTATTCGACAATTTTAACTTAGCATCACAATTGGAGTCAAATATCCAAAATATCCCCTTGCCCATTTCTGACTATATTTTGCTGGTGCATCATAAAGGTTTGGGTATACCTCACATGTATCGAACTCCTGCCCTTGCTAGCCCCATAATGGGGTGGGCATTTCAATTATCGCCACTTCCCTTTTCTCACTCACACACAAACTTTTTAAAGGTGTAAACCAGGCAGAGCTAATAATTGCATCAATGGCACAAGCTTTACCTCAATTCACACCTCTTAATTTTGTCCAAACAAACATAGTGAGAAAACAGATCAGAGAGAAAAATATGAAATCATTTAAAGCTTTCAATCAAAGCAAACATTACCCTTTCATCTGTGTAAAAAGAGCCCAGCAATGTTGATCCTGTTTGAGAGGCTTGGAACTCAACCAGACATAATGTGGCCATCTGGAGAAATAGAAATAGTTGCCGTTGATTTTTGGTATGATAGTTCCCACTTGAGATTAATAGATGTGAAGTGAGTTAAACCTTTTGTCATTGACGCTGAAGGACTTTATCTGATAGTTTTAAAAGACTATAAGAACAATAGTTCTTTTTCAGAGATTTCTGAATAGATGTTTCTTTATAAGCAATCAGAGACTCACCACTGTTTATGTACAGAGCCAATAAGTTATATTATAGTGAATACTTAGTGAGGGGGCATTGAACATTGTTAGAAATCGGGGTCCCTTTAAAAATGGCATTTCCCAAGTATTTCCTGTTTTTTTGTGTGTGGCAAGAGATTTCATGTAACTGCTGTTACAACATTTTATACATTTCCCCAAACACAAATGGTCTCTAACAAAGAAGGGAAAAGACAAATTAAAGATAATGGTCATGAAGACTACCAGGCAACTGATGCGGAATAGGAGTTGTTCTTCTAAAATGTAAGCTGATCTCGAGCTAGGATATTCTGTCAGTTTGGGTAGTTGTCCTATGTCTGTTTGTGAGAAGGATTCAAATAGGTGACTAACATTTCCTAAACTACCAGCCCCAGAAATAGAGCATATGAGTCCAGATTCGGGGACAGTTCTTGTCAGATGGCAACCCTCACCAAGCAACTGTCGTCTTCAACTGGAAGATGGACAGAAGAGGAGGAGGAAGACACTGGAAATGGTTTCTAACACTTTAGCTAGAGCACAGGGATGCTGCCTTCACAGCCTTAACGAGATTGACACTTTGTGTCAGTTGCCTGTTCATCCTCTGGTAACAGTGAACCATTGTCAATTCTCATGGATCATAAACTATATTTTTAATATTTGACAAATTTAATGACATATGTGAAAATTCTTTCTGAATGATGAATGCCTATATTAAGTAACTGTCATCCCAAGCTCTCAAAAATCAAACAGAACAGGTGAGACATGGGGTTGTAAGTGGCCAGGGGAGGCACTTAGGGTGCATGACAAATAATGCGGAAGCATGGAAACGTGATGTTTGGGGCACAGGGTGGTATTGAGGGATTGTGAGGGCTGGAGGGCCCTTGATTGGTCAATTAATGGCTACTTAAAGGATCTCAACTCATCACCTCCTCGATTACCTGCCTCCTCAGTGAGTGAAAAAGTATGGCTAATTTCGCAAATGGGAAACAGTTTGCTGGTTTGCGTGAGACCAGGCTGGGGGAAATCAGAGGCATAGATGGGATGTGCAAGGTGTTGGCCTTTAAAAACCATCCCTCCTCCCTAAAACCCCAACCTGCGAGCAGAGTATAAAAAACACATACCTTCTCACTGCTGGATTTCCCAAGGAGTCAGTCTGAGCTAGAGGACTCTTGGCCTGAGAAGCCTCTGGCTGCTGCTAGGCTGGCAACTTCTGGATATCCACGATGCCATTGTTGGAACCAATGATTTACTTAGAAAATTACCCACACTCACTGGTCAGGTCTTAAGGAACTGATGGGCAGGCAACTGGACAAGTTTTCCTGGCCATTGCGGAGAATGTTATTTGGCACCTAACATGGTCACTCCCATCCCACACTATACAAAAGAAAAGATGAAAAAATTATCCCAAAAGCATGAATGAGAGTTTTAGCAGCAGATGAACTGAGGCAGGAATGGCATTGTGCAAATTTACACTAGTGGAACCAAATAAATATACATCTCATTTGAATGAATGTATTTGGATAAATATACTTCATATTTGGGTTGGATTTCAGAACCATTAATCTGGCACCCTTTGGGAAAGTATAATCAACAAACTTTTCAGCAGCTGCAAATTTTGTTGCCCACTGTAACAATCATAAAATATTGATTTTCGATTTCCATTGTCTGATTTTAATAACGTGGACTTTCGTAGACTTAAATAGGCTTAATACTCACTAAACTTAAATGGTTGCAGTGATCACCTGACTACAAATTGAGCCAAACTCCATGAAGATGTCAATAAAAAGGTACCAGTCAGATCTAAAATTAACATTTTAGCCTGGAACCAGTCAACCAGATCTCTGCTGCATTTCTACTTTTATGGAAGGTTCAAATGTTGAAGATTTTTTTTTAAATCCCCTATGATTAACCAGCTTGGAAACATATAACTTAAACGTTGAATAAACAAGCTTTTGGCAGGACAAATGAGATGGATTTTTAACTAGAAGTGCAGAAGTCTGTCTCTGTCTCGCACTCGTTTGTGTGGGCTCTCTATCTCTCTCAGCCTCTGCTTTCTCTCAGCCTCTCAAAGGACAAAGCACCCGATGATAATGTGAACTGGAGACAAATGTCTGATCACTAAGAACTCAAGCCATCTGCAATATTCACTGCTGTCATTGATCCAGGAAATCCTTAACCAACTGTGGTGTCAGCTATCAACCTAATACCCCAAGAACACCCTTGGGACTTTTGTTTAAATCTTCATTTTGTACAGGACACTATTCCCTTTTAAACTTTGTACCTATATTTTTGTGTGTTTTTGATGTTGCTTCTTTATTTCTTTTTACAAGGTTAACAAGTAAAAATATACACTACATCTGACCTGCAGTAAGAGTGTCTTGTGATAAGGAAATTATCTGCTGAATCCCCAAAGCCTTTCCACCATCTGCAAGACAAAAACCAGAAGTGTGATAGAATGGGCTCTGCTTGCCTATGAATGTAGCACTAACAAAGCTCAAGAAACTCAAAACCACCCAAAACAAAGCAGCCTGCATGATTAATGTCTCTTAATATATTAAACTTTCTCTCTCCATCAATGGACCACTCTTGCTGTAGTAAATGCTATCTATATGATGCAACAAGGAAACTTGCCAAGATTCCTTCAACAGTGCATCATAATGACGACCGATTTGACACTGACATTTTTTTACAAACCCACCGACTCCCACAGCTATCTGGATTACACCTCTTCCCACCCTACCTCTTGCACAAATGCCATCTCATATTCCCAATTCCTCCGCCTCCGCCGTATCTGCTCCCAGGAGGACCAGTTCCACCACAGAACACACCAGATGGCCTCCTTCTTTAGAGACCGCAATTTCCCTTCCCACGTGGTTAAAGATGCCCTCCAACGCATCTCGTCCACATCCGCACCTCCGGCCTCAGACCCCACCCCTCCAACTGTAACAAGGACAGAACGCCCCTGGTGCTCACCTTCCACCCTACAAAACTTCGCATAAACCAAATCATCCGCCGACATTCCCGCCACCTCCAAACA
>NC_057713.1:110070780-110106002 GCF_004010195.1 Chiloscyllium plagiosum | reverse complement strand
TTGTACTCTATGCTACTTTCTCCCCACCCCCACCCTCCTCTAGCTTATCTCTCCATGCTTCAGACTCTCTGCCTGTATTCCTGATGAAGGGCTTTTGCCCGAAACGTAAATTTTACTGCTCCTCGGATACTGCCTGAACTGCTGTGCTCTTCCAGCACCACTAATCCAGAATCTGGTTTCCAGCATCTGCAGTCGTTGTTTTTACCATCATGATCTCTACCAGGCAAAAGAACAAAGGCAACAGGCACACACTACTTGCAAGCTCTCCTGTATGTCATGCATCATCCTGGCTCGGAAATGTATCACCACTAACTATTGCTAAGTTAAAATAATGAAACACTCTTCCTCTCTTCCTGTACCACACAAAGTGCAGTGATCCAAGAAGATGGTTCACTACCACCTTCTGAAGAGAAATAAGGTTAATCATAAATGCTGAATTTTTCCAGCAATGCCCTGAAACTATGAATAAATGAAAACGAAACATACTGATACCGATTGAAGTAAGGATAAGTTTACAAAGACTTGTTAAAAATTAAGCCGGTAATAAAGAGAAAATTACCTCTACAAATCGTGCACGGCAAAGGAGAAGTATTTCTCGTGTTGAATATTAAGTAATGCAGAAGAAAAAGTAAGTCCAGCAAATCCAGACCACAGTGGCTCAGTGGTTAGCACTGCTGCCTCACAGCACTAGGGCCTCGGGTTCGATTCCAGCCTCAGGGGACTTTCTGTGTGGAGTTTGCACACTCTCCCAGTGTCTGTGTGGGTTTCTTCCAGGTGCTCTAGTTTCTTCTGACAATCTAAAGATGTGCAGGTCAGGTGAATTGGCCATGCTATATTGTCCATAGTGTTAGGTACATTAATCAGAGGGAAATGGGTCTGGGTGGGTTACCCTTTGGAGGGTCAGTGTGGACATGTTGGGCCAAAGGGCCAGTTTCCATACTGTAGGGAATCTAATCTAATCTATGCCCTCTAGTTCTGGACTCCCCCGCCCCAGGGGAAAAAACGCTGACTATTTATTCTATCTATGCACCTCATGATTTTATAAACCTCTATAAGGTCACCCCTCAGCCTCCAAAGTTCCAGAAAAAACAGCCCTGACCGATTCAACCTCTCCCTATAGCTCAAATCCTCCAACCCTGGCAACATCCTTGTAAATCTTTACTGAACCCTTTCAAGTTTCACAACATCTTTCCGATGGGAAGGAGATCAGAATTGCACTCAATATTCCAACAGTGGCCTAACCAATGTCCTGTACAGCCGCAACATGACCTCCCAACTCCTGTACTCAATACTCCGATCAATAAAGGAAAGCATACCAAACGCCTTCTTCACTATCCTACCTACCTGCGACTCCACTTTCAAGGAGCTATGAATCTGCACTCCAAGGTCTCTTTGTTCAGCAACCTTCCACCACTATCCTCTGTCTTCTACCATTGAGCCAGTTCTGTATCCAAATGGCTAGTTCTCCTTGTATTCTATGAGATCTAACCTAGTTAACCAGTCTTCCATGGGGAACCTTGTCGAACATCATACTGAAGTCCACACAGATTACGTCCACCGCATGCACAAAGACATGTTGACTACCCCTAATCAGTCTTTGCCTTTCCAAATACATGTACATCCTATCCCTCAAGATTCCCTCCAACAACTTGCCCACCACCAAAGTCAGGCTCACTGGTCTATAGTTCTCTGGCTTGTCCTTACTACCTTTCTTAAATTGTGGCACCATGTTAGCCAATCTCCAGTCTTCTGGCACCTCACCTGTGACTATCGATGATACAAATATCTCAGCAAGAGGCCCAGCATTCACTTCTCTAGCTTCCCACAAAGTTCTCGGGTACACCTATCAAATCCTGGGAATTTATCCACCTTTATGTGTTTCAAGACATCCAGCATTTCCTCCTCTGTAATATGGACATTTTTCAAGATGTCACCATCTATTGCCCTACATTCTATATCTTCCATGTCCTTTTCCACAGTAAATACTGATGCAAAATACTCGTTTAGCATCTCTCCCATCTCCTGTGGCTCTACACAAGGCTTTCTTGCTGATCTTTGAAGGTCCGTATTCTCTCCCTAGTTACCCTTTTGTCCTTAATGTATTTGTAAAAACCCCTTGGATTTTCCTTAACTCTATTTGCCAAAGCTATCTCATGTCCCCGTTTTGCCCTCCTGATTTCCCTATTAAGTATACTCCTACTGCCTTTATACTTTCCTAAAAAAATCACTCAATTTCTCCCGTCTATACCTAGCATATGCTTCCTTCTTTTTCTTAACCAAATCCTCAACTTTTTTAGTCTCCAGCATTCCCTATACCTACCAGCCTTCCCTTTCACTCTAACAGGAATATATTTTCTCTGGACTCTCGTTATCTCATTTCTGACGTCTTCCCATTTTCCAGCCTTCCCTTTACTGGCAAACATATGCCCCCAAAGAGCTTTTGAAAGTTCCGTCTAATGTCGTCAAAATTGGCCTTTCTCTAATTTAGAACTTCAACTTTTAAATCTGGGTCTATCCTTTTCCATCACTATTTTAAAACTAATTGAATTATGGTTGCTGGCCTCAAAGTGCTCCCCCACTGACACCTCAGTCACCTGCCCTGCCTTATTTCCCAAGAGTAGGTCAAGTTTTGCACCTTCTCTCGTAGGTACATCCACACACTGAATCAGAAAATGTTCTTGTACACAGTTAACAATTTCCTTTCAATCTAAACCCTTAACACTGTGCCAGTACCAGTCTATGTTTGGAAAGTTAAAATCCCCTATTATTCTTACAGATAACTGAGAACTCCTTACAAATTTGTTTCTCAATTTCCCTCTGACTATTAGGGGGTCTATAATACAATCTCAAAAAGGTGATCATATCTTTCTTATTTCTCAGTTCCACCCAAATAATGTCCCTGGATGTATTTCCAGGAATATCCTCCCTCAGTACAGCTGTAATGTTATTCCTTCATCAAAAACACCACTCATCCTCCTCTCTTGCCTCCCTTTCTGTCCTTCCTGTAGCATTTGTATCCTGGAACATTAAGCTGCCAGTCTTGTCCATCCCTGAGCCACATTTCTGTAATTGCTATGATATCCCACTCCCATATTCCTATCCATACCCTGAGATCATCTGCCTTCCCTGTTAGGCCACTTGCATTGAAATAAATGCAGTTTAATTTATCAGTTCTACCTTGTTCTCTGCTTTGTCCCTGCCTGCCCTAACTGTTTGACTCACTTCTTTTCTTAACTGTCCCAGTCTCAGATTGATCTTTTTCCTCACTATCTTCCTGGGTCACAAGAAGTTGCTTGGTCAGTGGATAAGTGGCATAATCAATGACAGAGACCTTTAGTTTGCCAACAACAATGAGATTGATGTTTGGCTGGCTGAGCAGCTTGGAGCAGGAAACAAGTTACAAAAAGAAAGGGAGGAAAAAAAGTGTGTAAAACCTCTTTGAGCTCAGAAACTGCCTGCTCTTTGCAGTCAAAAACTCAGTTTATACCTGAAGAAAGTCAGTTACATTTCCTGCAGCAGTTGCTTTAAGCTGTGACTTTTCAATTAATAAATCAGAGGCATTTTCCAAGTGAATCAACCACTCTGTAATTCTTGCAAACAAAGCATCCAGAGAAAGGGGACTGAACAACAAGAGATCTGGCCAGCGAAGACAGATTGTCTCAACATTGGAACTGGGAAACAGAAACAACTTCCATTTCCAGCATTTCCAGAACACTTTCCAGCATTTCTACCTCCACCAATAATCGACTTTCCCCATTTGTTAGTCTGCATGAATGTATCTGTAACTAAGGAGTTTATAAGGGGATTAGAATTTTAGTAAGCACTATTATACGCCAATGGTTTATATCTGCTGACATGTAGCTACAGTCTGATAAATAACAATTCTTGTTCAAACACCTGGTCCATGCTTTCTATCAACCTTGGCCTGAAAGTCAGGTAAATTTGGGCTGTGTACTTTTTTAAAATTTTCAGTATTTTGTATGATTCCAGAAATAATGAGCTTGATTTATGGCATGCTGCTGCATTGGATCATAACAACGCACTTTCTGTCTCCGCAGATGCAGCCAGACCTACTGAGTTTCTCCAGCACTGAATCTCCATGATCATCAGTACTTTGCTTTTTATTTTAATCATTTTCTTGGGCATGGTGATGTTGAAAGACAAGAAAACATTATTATTGTATTTGAAGTGCAATGTGCACTATTTTGCAAGGAGTCCTGATCCTTCTTACCTGGTCTCTTAAAATTGTATCAATAGTGGCTTGGTCCAATACAAAATAGGCTCTGAAACAGAAAATCTGGGCTCAAGTTCAGTACAACATCGTGGGCTGAATGGCCCATTCCTGTGCTGTACAGTTCGGTGTTCTAATGTCCCCCTGCCCCAGACACAACACTGACAGAATGTTGCACTGATGGAAATACCATATTTCAGAAAAGATGGTGAATTGGGACCCTGCTAATCCTCTTCGATGTGGGTGAATGATTGCATGGTACAATTTTGAAGAACAGCAATGACCTGGTCAGAATTTATCTCTCAATCAATGTTACGACGGCTGATTATCTGATCATTATCACGTTGCTGTTTGTTTACAAATTGGTTGCTGTGTTTCCTAAATTGTAGTAGTAACTACAGAATTCTACCAGTCTGTCTGTGTCCATTTCAAGTCTGTCATTATGCTCCACATGCCTCACAATACTTACAAGTTTTGTGACATCTGCAAATCTTGAAGTTGTGCCCTATACACCTCAGTCATAGTCATTAATATACATCAAGAAAATCAATGGTCCTAATACTGACCCCTGAGTAACCCCAGTATAAACCTTTCTTCAGTCTGAACAACAACTGTTTCCTGTCACTCATGTACCATTTATCATGCTCTTCTATATAATGGGCTTCAATTTTTCCAGAAAGCTTGTTAAAGAGATATTTTATAAAATATCTTTTAGAAGATAATTTATACCACATCAATTACATTCCCTCATTAAAGATCTGTCACCTCATCAAAAACTCGAATTTGTTAATCATCATTTCCCTGTTTCAAAACCATGTTTGTTTTTCCTAAATAGTCCACACTTTTCTAAGTTACTGTCTGTTTTAGCTCAGGTTATTGTCTCTGAAAGCATTCCCACCACCAAGTTTGGACCATATGGCTGGTAGTTTCTGAGTTTATTCTCACTTTTTTTTGAACACGTGCAATATTAGAAACGAAAATCGCTTCTCAATAATCGCTCTAGACAAATTCAGGAAAACAAAGTTTTATTAACAAGTCAAGTCTGCAGAGTCGGGCACCCTTAAAGAAAAGGCGCGCTGAGGCTTACAAAGTCTCCCATTATATACAGCACAAGTCCCTCCTCTCCTTGGCTCCAACAAGCCATGAGGTTCACATTCTTAAAAACATCATTATTTTTATCACAAAGTCTGCAACAAAAGGCTCCAAAGTTTCCAAAGTTTGTTGTTTTTCTCACCCTGTAGTCTTATCAGTCAAAGGCTTTAATCTGAAACAGATGTCTCTCAAGTCGTTCCCCCATCCTGGAGTCTTATCAGTCAAGGACTCATCCTTCCCTCCTGTGTCAATGGTTTCATCAATCAAGAGCCTGTTTGTTTTTACTCTGCTCACAAATTGTCAGCATTCTTCACAATTTAAACTATTCTACTTTTGAGTATATAAAATGTTCTAGAAAAGAAACAAAAGTTTTGTCTTTTATTATAGACCAGTCCGTGGTCCAGGCACATCTTAAAGTTTAAACCGAAATTACCTCTCACATGCAATATTCCAGTACTCTGACACCACCCCTGAATCTACAGAGGATGATATATTTACAAGTCAGGATGTTGTATGACTTGGAGGAGAACATGCAGAAGGTAATGTTTCCATACATTTGCTGCCCTAGTCCTTCAAGATAGTAGAACTTGTGGGTTCAGAAAGTCTAGTTTAAAGAGTCTCACTCAGTTGTTGTAGTGCCCCTTGACAATGTACACATTGCTGTCACTGTGTGCTGATGGTGGTTGGATGAATGTTTCAGGTAGTGAATGGATTGCCATTCAAGTGGAGTACTTTGTCCTGGATGATGTTGGGCTTCTTGCATCTTGCAGAGTGAATCAAACTGAATGTAGGTGGGCATCTGTGATGCCAAAAGCATCAGGAGGCCAGGATGGATCATCTATTTTGTACTTTTGGTTGATGTTGATTGCAAATGCTACAGCCTTGCCTTTTGCCCTGACAAATCTTAACAACTTTAATCCTTTCCAATATTTCTTGGTAGAAAAATCACTCCTCTTTTCCTTCTAAATTTATCCCTGAGTGAAACAGAAAGGAATAATATTGCATAATGTTATTGCATAGTAATGCATAAAGTAATATTGTATAAGTGAATAAATTCAAAGGGTAGGATTTTAAGGTTCCTTTGCTGGCAAGTTTGCAGGTGCGGGTGACTATAAAATTCTGTAGGAAACTATCCTGCTGCCTATCCACCTACCACAAATCTAGCTGTGATTTTACAGAGCATTGCAAAGGTTGGGGTAGCCTGCCTGCCCTCTCCCCAGCTGGGAACTGTAGTCTTTCTGAAAAAGACACATTTTGTTAAAGTGTTTTATCTTGCGCTCATCAAGATAATTAGCAAGAATACCAATATAAAAAGGAAAAAGAAAATTTATTCTGTGTGGGAAGAGCATGATTATTAGTTAGCAAGCTGACTCTGATCTGTAGAGTTATTGCCATAGGTAATGCATCAGTTAGTGATAAGTTAAAAATCACATAACACCAGGTTATAGTCCAACCACCTGATGAAGGAGCGGTGTTCCGAAAGCTAGTGCTTCCAGTTAAACCTGTTGGACTATAACCTGGTGTTGTGTGATTTTTAACTTGGTACAGCCCAGTCCAACACCGGCATCTCCGAATCATTAACACCTATCGACACCAGTTAGTGATGTTTGACAATTAATGCCAGGTTTTGTTTAACTTTTAAACCATGCAAGTTAATTCTGATCATGAATCAACAAATGGCTGTCAGTTAATTTGTTGAGTTGGAACAGTGCATTTCATTTACATGTTCATCTGCCTGCAAAGGAAAGGGGTCTATGATTTAATTTATGGAGCTTCAAGAACACCAGCGTGTGCCACACAAACCCAAATGACAAGACTAAATTAGCTTTTAGCGTAATTCTTCACATTCAGGATTACCTAGCAAATGCTGTCCAATTACGTCGAATGTTGGACACTGCATTGCGGATTCTGCAAGAGTTGGGTTGGTTGGTACAATCACTACTACTTTTTGTGAACAGCAAACGGGATATGATGTCTGATATGATCCACCAGTCTTTGGGGCATTTGGTCAATATACCTGGCATCCCCCTGGCATTGATATTCATTTACCACAATACACCTTTGTGTGATAGGCTGAATTTAATTTTCCTTGACAGCAGCATTCTACCAGTGGTCAACATTAATCATGGGCCTGTTTCCACACTGTAAGTAATCTAATCTAATCTAATTTACCACAATACACCTTTGTGTGATAGGCTGAATTTAATTTTCCTTGACAGCAGCATTCTACCAGTGGTCAACATTAATCATGTTGCTACTTCATATTGGTAACGTGAAACCTATTGCTAAAACTTTTCAGACCTTATATTTGCAGGTTAATCAGAGGTCAACTGGGCACTTTCCAGGAGCAAAGTGATGGCCTTAGGCTGCTCATTCATATGTTTGCACAATGTACAGCAAGACATAATCTGATCAGGCAAACCAATATCTTGCAGGATTGCTTTGATGTAGCCTATTTCAGCATGTAGCATGAATGTGAGAAAATGGCTTAGGGTCTATCAATGAAGTTGCAGAGGCAAATTTTATAGTATTGGAACTATAGGAATCCCTATGCTGACCAGTGAAAGTAGGTTTGTTTGGACACTGTAGTAGAGAATTTCCTGGCCAATTTCTCAACTAGGATATTGAGGAAAGGACACTTATTTGACTTCTATTTCAAACATGAATTTTATGCATCAATAATCCATTAACACACGTAAAATCATTGTTACATGCAACTGTAGTAAATATTTCATCTTTATTATCAGAAATATAACCCAAGATGGATATGATATAACAGAGTAATTCTCTTCCTTTTTGTACTGTTTGAAAGCAAACAGTTTGTCCTTGCGCATGGTTTCAATGTTGTTACATCTTCATCTCCCATCAAACAGGAAGAGAGATTTGCTAAGTTTGAACTCCTTTACTCACAGCTATCCTGCCACAAACCAGTTTCCATTGAAGACAGTGAATCCTTTAAGGGGCGCAAACATTGCAGGATTCAAACAACTTGTCCAATTTTCACATGCAGCATGAATATCTTGCAGTGTTGTGGTGCCTCAAGGACAACTGAGACATTCATATCCACAACCCTGACAGAGGAATGGGAAGAGTCACGCTTAACAAGCCAAACTATATCAATGAAGTGTATGCTATTCTTAATGGCAGGTCTTAATGACAGCTTTGAATAAATCTTCTATTTACACAATGAAGCATAACTTCACATTTGTGAAGATCCCACAGAATTAAAAGATTAACTGTAATGCAGTATCCATGTGTTCATTTGGAATTCCTGGTCTAATCATCAATGTACCACTCAAGGAAGTCATACACATTTGCACTGCAGCATTATATCACAACAATCTAGATAAGCCATTACTATATGAATCAGTGTTCATTAAACTTATGAACTCAGCTTTCGTTCAACTGAGTTCAGTTTAACTGAGAACATGTATGCTTAGATAGATGGTAGTGTTGTGGGATCTCCACTAGGCTCTGTTCTTGTGAACATATGTATAAACGCACAAATTAAGAGCAGAAGTAGGCCATTCAGCCCTTCAAGCCTGCTTGACCATTCAATAAGAAAATGGCTGATCTATGTTTGTACTGACTTTTAATTTCCCAACAAGCTTCAATAGCCTTTGATTTCTCTGCTTAATAAGAATATTACCATCAATGCCTTCAAAATTTGAAATGATCCAGCTTCCACTACCTTAGCTGAGGCCCAAAATCACACAGTTCTCTTTCTGTCCTAAAGTGTAACCCTTAATTTTATAATCATGCCCCCTTGTCCTAGACACACCAAAAAGAGGAAACACCTTTCCACATCAACCTATTAAGACCATTCAGGATAAATTTCAATCAAATTACCCTTCATTCTTCTATACTCCAATGGAAACAAATCCAACCTAGTCCAATCTTTCTGCATTAAAACACCTGCACATTCCAGTATCAATCTAGTAAATCTTCTCTTAACCACCTTCAATGCATTTACATCCTTCCTTAAATAAGGTGATGAAAACTGTAAAGTCTTCAAGATGTGGTCTCATCAATGCCCTATATAATTGAAGTATAGCCTCCTTACTTATAGTATTCATTTTCTCTTATAATAAGACTCCTCAATCACTTGCTGTACCTGCATCTTGATTGTATTTTCTGACTAGAACACCCAGGTCCCTCTGCATCTAAGAATTCTGCAGTCATTTTCTGTTTAAATAATACTTTTTAATTATTCTTCCTGCTAAAATGAACAAGTTTTCCCACATTATATACCATTGCCATTGTTTTTAACTCACTTAAGTTATCCATCTGCATCCCTGTTATATCATCTTCATAACAAGCATTCCTACCTATCTTTATGTCATCTGCAAGTTTAGGCACCCTCGCCTTTGTTCCCCTCATCCAAGTCATTAATTATAAATTGTAATAATTTTATGACCCAGCACAAACAGCTGTGTGATCCTACTCACCACATACTGCCAATCTGTAAAAAACATTATGCATACTTTCCAATTTCTGCCATCCAATCTTCTAGCCATTATCAGTGTATCTCCCCCACCCACCCCCATATATCTACAGCTCCTATTTTGCATAATAGTCTTTCATGTAGCATCTTGTCAAACACCTTCTGGAAATCCAACTACATTAGTTGGCTCCCTTTTCTATGCAGTTCCTGCTGATCCTTCAAAGAATACCTAATCGTAGTGATGCTGCTGGGATTAGAAAATTGCTGGCCAATCTGATGGGGGGAGCTGAAAATTCCACAATGCATTAGATGCCTGTGTGGCATTCATCAGATGTAGGGGTGCATTCCCTGCCATCATTTTCAGTGGTTGGGTGGGAAACCACCATTCATGCAAAGAATAATACTGAAAAAATAATGAAAGGCTCCTAACCTAAACAAGCAAAGCATTTGAAAGTGAACTAAATTAGCATCACAAATGAAGATAAATATGTTTAACATAGCAACCGCTAAGGATACATGATGTAAGATGGTCACAGTTAGGAATAAATATCCAATATAGGCAACATTTTGAAAAGGCAGAAAAGAAGAATAGAAAAGAAGTGACCATGGCCCTGATAATAAAGGGTGAAATAAGGAAAGTAGTCAGACTTGGAGGATCAGGAAGTAAAATCAATATAAGAAGAATTGAGGAATAACAAAGGTCCTATGTTTTATATGATTCTCACATCACCTCACCACCCTGCTCCCATACTCTAGGCTGAAAACAACAAATGCTGCAGTGCACAGCGGGTCAGACAGCATTCATTGAGAGAGAGCAAGCTAACATTTTGAGTCTAGGTGACTCTACATCAGAGTCAGAGGGTGGTACATGTATGGAATGAGCTGCCAGAGGAAGTGGTGGAGGCTAGTACAATTGCAACATTTAAAAGGCATCTGGATGGGTATATGAATAGGAGGGATATGGGCCGAGTGGATTGGATTGGGATATCTGGTTGGCATGGACAAGTTGAACCAAAGGATCTGTTGTTATGGTGTACATCTCTATGACTCTCTGACTCTACCTGACCTGCTGTGATCTCTGGCATTTGTTGTTTTCAGTACAGATTCCAGCATCTGCAGTAATTTGTTCCTATACTCTTGGCCTTGGCCAAGTAATGAACATGGAGAAAGTGAGGGACTGCAGATGCTGGAGATCAGTGTCAAGAGTGTAGTGCTGGAAAGCACAGCAGGTCAGGCAGCATCCAAAGATTCCTGATGAAAAGCTTTTGCCCAAAACGCAATTTTCCTGCTCCTCTGATGTTGCCTGATTTGCTGTGCTTTTCCAGCACCACACTCTCGACAAGTAATGAACATGTTTAATACATCTTCTTTGTTTTACAGATTAATATCCATATATTGGAGTAGATAATGATTTTTTTTCCAGAGATCTACAACAGTTTGTGTATATCTAGAGTGGAGCACAAACCTTAGTCATTCGTTGTCCAAAAGCCAACTTCCCATTGGGGCAGAATCCAGTTCCTGTCAATGATATGAAATAACCCAATCACCTAATTAACAAATCACACAAAATACTGTCCAGCAGGGCAGTGCGAAAAAAATCAGTTGAGCTGTCTGATAAGACTCTTCAGCTGTTCCATCTCATCCGTTGTAGCATCCTCATCTTTCTGTCCAGATTTGGCATGATTAATTGCAATGGGACTGACATTTTCCAACTAAAACGATTGGCATGGAATTACATTTCACGGAAACTGCTTATTTTCTAAACCCACATAATAGAAAACTCCAGGAGCTCAACTGTGAATTCCTTCCAAATTTGCTTGGTAATTTTTCTTCAAAACCATCAGTGGCCCCCCACAACAAATCCTCAACATAAATTATAAAGATGCCTGGAAGTTTTTCACTTCAATGCAAACCGAACTTCACTGGGTTCACCTTCAGCTATTAACACTCAAACATTAATAGCACAGTTGGTCAGTGGTTAGCACAGCTGCTTCACACCACCAAGGATGTGGGTTGTTTCCACCCTTGGGTGACTGTGTGGATTTTGCACATTCTCCTTGTGTCTGCGTGGATTTTCTCCTTGTGCTCTGGTTTCCTGCCACAACAGGTTAGGTGGATTGGCCATGCTAAATTGCCCACTGTGTCCATGGATGTGCCGGCTGGGTGGATTAGCCATGGGAAATGCAAGGTTACATTGTTGGGCTAGGGGCATGGTGATGGGTAGGATGCTGTTTGGAGGGAGATGTGGACTCAATGGGTTGAATGGCCAGCTTCCACATTGTAGGGATTCTATGATTCTATTAACTGTCTTTATGGAAAAAAAAACATATCTGAAAAGCATAATTTAACCCATAAACTCAAAATGCAATTTCTGTAGTTCCCTCTCTGTTTCTGGTGCTTCCTTTTGGAAATGTAAGAATGCATCCCTCTTGAGCATGTTGCCTTGAAGGGACATCACTTTGATATCTATAGAGTTACACTTTCAAGGAAAGAATCTCTAACTACTCATGAGGCATATACCTTTATAGACTGATTACCATATCAGTCTTAACATTTTTTTGTCATGTTCAATACCTTTTCTATTCCCAGTGTCCTTCTCTCTTCTAGTACACCATGTCACCAGATCTGAAATCTCCGTGGACACTAATGTGATGTCTCAATGCTCTCCTTTTATTTCTGATGCCTCAGCTTTACTGAATGCTTTTCTACTGGCATGCAACCCATTAGATGGGAGTATAAAAACAGCTGATCACTCTTCCTTCTAATGCTAGAGCATCATCATACTGAAGGTAATTTTGTGTCCCAAATATGTATTGATTGATGTGGGCTAAAACCCCTCAATGACATGTTAGGAATCTTTTGACATATTGCTCAGACCAATGCTGTTTGTAACTTCCACTGTGTCTGATTTATTTTATGTAACATTTCATTGTTCATTGCATGGCTGCTTTTGCATAAGTCATCGCTGAATGGATTTTTTGCAGCAATATGCATTGCTGTCCTAATGTCCCAAATGTCCTAGTTTGCAAATTCACCTCCATTGTCCATTAAGAATTTTGTTGGTGACCCAAATCTGTGTCAACCTGTTTTTCCATGACTATGTCCACCATAGTCCATCCGTTCTTATCTACCATCAGGGACATGCTAAATATAGTCACCACATCTGCAAAATGTAATAGACATTCTGATTTCTGCCCAATATCTTCAAATCCATGGCTACTACTTCATCCAATTTACAGTCTAAAAGAACATTTACAGCTTACAATGTCTTGTGGTATTTACAGCATATATCATTGTGTAAAGTGATCTATTTCATTTGGGATTCACATTCTTTATCCATAACTCTGGCATTCTTAAACACTAGCTTTAATTTTTGTGAGGAGGAATGAGCAAATTATCCATGTATTCTATGTAATCATCATCTTATTAACCGGACTTCAATCTGTAGAGGTCAATAGCACTTTGTGGACCTCATGAAAAGTACTCACAAGATTCCTCAATGGAATACAACATCTGGATCCCATGATTGCAAGTTTATTGTTTTTACCAAATGCAAATGCTTTATTATTTTCTATGCCCAAACTCATCTTTGCCTTTTTTTAATTGAAGACTTACTCAGTCATAAGTCACTCCAGATGACATGATCATTAAATGAAGTAGTCCTGCAATTTCACTTGGGAAAACCAATCTCTTTAAAGATGGTCATGAATTATTATCTTCAAATCAAAAGCAGGTAGAATTTCCATATTCTTTGACTGTATTTTTGTTTGCTGTGTCCAGGATTTCCAAATAACAATTAAACCAATCGAAGCTACACACTGTTAAGGTACAGCTGTTATCTAGCTTGGTTCATTTGAATGAGTCTGCAACAAAGATACTCGTAGGTTGACTTGAGCTTTGAACACAATAATTTCTTGTTGTTCATCCTAATCATATTCATCCCCAGAACCATTTGCTTCATAAGTTGTTTCAAATATTTGCATCTTTATTCTTAGATAATTCTTGACAGTGATTCTTAGAATCACACTGGAAACATCTTTCAGTTATTCCCATGGACTTCTAGGACTCATTTATTATCCCCATTCCTGCATTTTCTGTTGATTTGAAAATCTATTAAATGGTACACCCCTTCTCAAGACATCTTTCAGCAGTTCCATCCTTACACATGGCTCATTTGAACTGGAAGATCAGTAATCATAGAATGTTTCCATTCTCTGTACCACCATAACACTCCCAATATGTCCTGTGAAGGCAGCTGGAAATGATTGGCTCTGTTCATTTCATTTCAGAGCTGCAGCCATTTTTTTTAAGGAGAGAGTTATTATCAGGAAATTGAACACCTGTCAAATCCAAAGTCTATTGGTGTGTGTTATTTGTGTGCAGTCTAATAGTTTAAATGCTTGCACAGACTCCATAATTTCTAGACTTGATGTATTTAGCCTGTTATATAATCTCTCCAAATCCATGATATATCCTTCAATGGACTTATTGTCCACCTTAGTGAATTTATCACAGTTTGACCACACCTCCATAGGTTTCCAATAAGTCACCCTTTTTTGTAAACTCACTGGAATCTCCACTCCTTTGGTATCCAGTTCAATTACACTCCAGTTCCAAAAGTATTTGATTCCTCGGTTTACTCCTTCCTGGCAAGAATAACAACACAATGTCATACTATGCTTCTTCTTGGGTAGAAAAATGACCCGAGTTCACATCACCACCGTATTCTTCCATTGCTTGTATGGTTCCAATTCTGAAAATACTGACAGATTTTCTGAGCTCAATTTGTCATCCTGCAGTATGACTAGACCATTTTACTCTAAAAGGGTAAAAACAAGGACTGCAGATGCTGGAAACCAGATTCTGATGAAGGGCTTTTGCCCGAAACGTCGATTTTCCAGCTCCTCGGATGCTGCCTGAACTGCTGTGCTTTTCCAGCACCACTCTAATCTAGAATCTACCCATTTTACTTTAAAATGCAATTGGGTGCTTCCTTCTGCCAGAAACAGGAATTATGTTCTTTTTTTTAGTCTTTTCACCTGAAGGAACCAAAGTTAATCCTCTGCTAACATGCTTGGACAAAGTGAGGACTGTAGATGCTGGAGATCAGAGTCAAAAAGTGTGCTGCTGGAAAAGCACAGCCGGTAGCAGCATCTGAGGAGCAGGAGAGCCGGGGTTTCGAGTATAAGCTCTTCAAAGATGTTAAAGTAGGCAGTAAAAGACTTTAAGAAATTTGCAAGGGTTTTATTGTAAATCTATCGTTTAGCACAACATAAGTTTCCACTTTCCTTTCTGCACCCTTTTCCTGTTCAAAAAGGGTTTGAAAGAACCCAACTTTTTTTTAAATGAACCTAACTACCAATTGAGCAACTCACCAACAATAAATTGCAAACATTGCCCACCGGGGCTGTGCAACAATAGTAAAAAATCATAAAGGTGAAGAAACAAGGGAGTGACAAAGTCAGAATGGAGTTGATGTGGGACATAACATAAATTAACCCCCATGGTGAAGAAACCAGCTCTTCATTTTGAAAACAACTCCACAATGAAACCATCCAATTACCTAATGAGCCAAATATCTAAACTTTTCCAGCAGGGACAGTCGAACAGTAACAAAACAAAATGTGAGGAGACAAAGGAAAGGACTAAATCAAATAAGACCAAAGCACTTTTTATATTTTTTGTAACCACAAAATCACCCAATTAACAAATAAGAGCCCAGTTACTTTTGTTTATATAACCACTACCAAATCACCTGTTACCAATTAAGCAATTAACAATTTACAAGCATTGCACATCAGTGGAGTTGCAACAATAACAAATATAGGGAAGGGTAGGGAAGAACCCAGCTTATTATAAAAAATAAAAGTACTACTAAATCACCCAAGTCATTAATTATACATTTAATGAACAGCAAGCACTGCCCACCGGGGCAGTGCAACAATAATTAAAATATAGAGAGGGAGGGGATTATATTAAAATGAAATTGGAGGAGTAATAATGCACTCCAGTCCCCACAGTACCCACCCTCTCTCTCTAAAGGCTTCGAGGATATTGGACAGTGTGTGCTTGTTCTGGACCAGGACAGATTCCCTCAAAACTTGTCAAGAAACTAACCCAGACCCTAACTTTGCTAGTTGTTTTAAGCAGGTGTAAGTGGATCTTCCAGGAGAGATGCCATTGGTCAAACCACTTAGTTTTATACAAAACAGAATTTATTTACAAGACTACTAAATGAAACACAAACAAAAGAGAACAGAATACTGAATAACTTAACCCATCGGAAAACCCAACAGACTATACCACCTTGATGATGCTCTTTCAAATACTTGCACCAATCCCCATAAACACTCCTTGGCACAAAAGGTAAAATCAAACACAGGGTCTTACAGGAGAGATGTCGCAGAGAGAGTACCAGCATGGACCTGCTTCTTTCAGTCCAGCAGCTTTGCATCATTGCTGCTTGCTAACGAAATCAAACCAGAGAAAAGCTCAGCCGGAAGAACTGGCCAATCCCCTTTCAAGTGTTTTTTTTAAACTTGAAAGTCTTTTTTACCTGACGCAGTATCTGTTATCTATAATCAAGCTGGCCCTAAAACCCTTCCAAGCCCACACTGTTCAAAGTCTGTGTTTTTTATGACCTTCTGAAAAAAAACCCAAGGACACCATAACCTTGTTAAAGGAGCAGCATCGTCACAGTGTTCCCTCTCCAAGGTCACCTGGGCACAAATGTACTTTTCTGTGCAGACATGGTTTTACACACCTGTGGGCATTTTTTTTAACTATCATCAAATCACCTGTGTTTCTAAATAAAAGAAGAATTTACACAGAACAACGCCAAAAGTGAGGGAAAGGTAGAGAAAGAGGAAGGAAAACTAAATAAAAATACAGTTAGAGGGCTTGATAGCCCAGCTATTATTTTTATTTAACCTGTTAAGTTATGTTATTACATACTTCTGGAGCAGGCAGGACTTGAACCCAGGCCTCTCATTTCAGGGGGTTAGGAACATTACCACTGTGCCACAAGAGGATCCCAAGTATCCAGCTATTAAATACACAATTCATTGAGTATCACTTGCCATTAATCATCTTAAGAGCTGTGCTTTACAATTCATATATCCAAAAGTGCTCATTCACACAAGAACATTTTTTTCTGTCACCAAATCACCCGTAGATTTTTTTTTCTCTGTTACCCACCACCAGTAAATCATACATGTTTTCCAAATGATTAATTTACTTGCAAAGCCCAGTAACAGCAATGCAGACCATCAAAGGTGAGGGAAAGGTCAGGAGAGAGGAAAGGGACTAAATTAAAATAGAGTTGAAGGGGTTGAGAACCCAGCTAAATGCAGGTGTTAAATGCATAGTTCATTGACTCTCACTTGCTCCCCATCATCTCCGAGACTGGTCTGTTTTACTTTCAGGGACTGGTGTAGTGATAGAGTCATAGAGATGTGCAGCATGGAAACAGACCCTTCGGAGAAAGTGAGGACTGCAGATGCTGGAGATCAGAGCTGAAAAATGTGTTGCTGGAAAAGCGCAGCAGGTCAGGCCTATCCATGCCGACCAGATATCCCAACCCAATCTCATCCCACCTACCAGCACCTGGCCCATATCCCTCCAAACCCTTCCTATTCATATACCCATCCAAATGCCTCTTAAATGTTGCAATTGTACCAGCCTCATCCAGCATTCCCTATACCTACCAGCCTTCCCCTTCACCCTGACAGGAATATACTTTCTCTGGATTCTTGTTATCTCATTTCTGAAGGCTTCCCATTTTCCAGCCGTCCCTTTACCTGCGAACATCTGCCTCCAATCAGATATCGAAAGTTCTTGAATAATAACATCAAAATTGGCCTTTCTCTAACTTAGAACTTCGACTTTTAGATTTGGTCTATCCTTTTCCATCACTATTTTAAAACGAATAGAATTATGGTCGCTGGCCCCAAAGTGCTCCCCTACTGACACCTCAGTCACCTGCCCTGCTTTATTTCCCAAGAGTAGGTCACGTTTTGAACCTTCTCTAGTAGGTACATCCACATACTGAATCAGAAAATTGTCTTGTACACACTTAAGAAATTCCTCTCCATCTAAACCTTTAACACTATGGCAGTCCCAGTCAATGTTTGGGGAAAGTTAAAATCCCCTACCATAACTACCCTATTATTCTTACAGATAGTTGAGATCTCCTTACAAGTTTGTTTCTCAATTTTCCAGGTTCGAGTCATGGCCTCCAAGGGTGTGTAATAACATTTCTGAACAGGTTGGTTAGATAATATCTGGATTCTGGAAGGTCCCAGTGGATTGGAAATTAATAAATATAAAACTTGCTGTTTGACCTTTAAAGTGACCTGCATTTTGAACATTCATAATCTTGACCACCTTGCCTAGCTGTTCTTCTACCTTCAGGGATCTTTTGATATTCACTAAGTTGTGTTGGTTCCTCCACCCTCTTCATTTCCCCCTCAATTATTGTGTACTCCGTGTCTTGTTTGTCTTTCCCAAATGCAATTGGTTTGAATTCTACTTGCCACTTCTCTGCTCACTGGACACTCCATTGACATCTTTCTGTAGTCTACAACTTTCTTCTTCATTATCAATCCAGGGTCACTTTTTTGACCAATCTACAAATGTTTTAGTCATGCACCTTCAATCTGAATCATTGAGAAGTGTCACAAATAGCAAGTGACCCATTTTTAAACATTACGTGGGAATGGTAGTACGATCTTGTCATGATAATGTTACTAAACCAGTAATCCAAAGGTCCTATCTCCATGCTTCTCAGATATGAATTCAAATCTTGCCACAGCAGTTGGAGGCATTTACATTCAATTAATGAATTAATGTGGGATAAAATCCTAGTCTTAGAAATGGTCATCATAAAATAATTGGATTTTCATATAAATCCATCTGGTTCACTAATATCCTTTTAGGAAAGAAAATCTACTGCTCTTACCTGACCTGGCCTATATTCCAGACCTGGCTATATGTAATTCTGGATTAGTGGTGCTGGAAGAGCACAGCAGTTCAGGCAGCATCCAAGGAGCTTCGAAATCGACGTTTCGGGCAAAAGCCCTATATGTGATTCCAGGCGAAAATGAGGACTGCAGATGCTGGAGATTAGAGTCAAAAGCGTGGTGCTGGAAAAGCACAGCAGGTCAGGCAGCATCTGAGGAGCAGGAAAATCTACGTTTCGGGCAAAAATCCTTCCTGATGAAAGGCTTTTGCCCAAAACGTCGATTTTCCTGTGCCTCGGATGCTGCCTGACCTGCTGTGCTTTCCCAGGACCACACTCTTGACCCTATATGTGATTCCAGACCCACAGCAATATGTTTGACTCCTAACTCCTTTTAGAAATGGCCCAGCAAGCCACTCAGTTGTATCAATTTACTGCTGACCTTTTCTGAACTCCACTGCAAACTGTTTTCAAGTCAAGGTACAACAGACAAACCTCTTTGCTCAATTTGGCCCTACTCTGTTCTTCATTAAAATCTTGCTATGTTTCCATGTTATAAAACATCATTGGGTTCCCTCTGTTTTCATGGCTGTGATAGCGTAAGATAAGAGGGGGCTCCGGTTGAGCAGAAACTAGGACCAGTTGGGCTGGATAGCCTGTTTCTGCAGTCTATGTTCTCTGGAATACAATGAAATTGGGCAGTTTATGTTAGGAGGGTCTATTTAACAACGAAAGGAAGGAATTCAAAGACACGTCACCTTACTTCTCTCAGTGTCACCTTTTCATCCTATTAGTCTGGGTTGGGATTTGGCCTATGTCATGGAGATGAAACAAGGTCTTTATTTCCAATATTTAACCCAGTCACCTGTCTTGCTGTATTAATTAAGCCATTAAAGCACTAACAATGAGCTGGTTAGCGAATCCATACCTTTGGAAGATAACGGGCCGTCAAATTCTCACACCAGTTGTTCAAATACTAGCACTGTCCGAAATAACTTTCCAGATGAGCCCATGTGGACGCCAAACCCTCGAATTGTTGGCTCGCTTAAATGGAAGCGATTTTTTCCCCCAAGTCAGTATCGCTGTGCGGAGCTGCACTTTGTTTGAACGCTTCAGCACCATTTGAGATCTAAGCCCGGGAATCATTTCTTTAAATCTGCCTCAGTAAAAACAAACCAAACATGAGTCCCCTGTAAACTAATATTTGAACTTAGTCCGTTGCAGAGTAGTGAAGCCCCTCTTACACAATAATGAACGAAATTGTTATTTGTTTAGAGTTATTAATTATCTTTTGAATCGTGCTTACGTTTCTCCAGCTTTAAGTAGAAGGTTTTCCAAAGCCCTGCCTTACTGATCCAGGAACTCACTCGCAGTATGGGTCTGGGGAAGGTTAACGAATGAATTAGATCAACGTTGGAGTTTTGGTAGAAGTTAGCCTTGGGAATCATCAGAGTGGCGACAGTGAACTCCAGCCCGTTTGCGGTTCACTTTTGAAACAAAACTAATGTCACAAGGAGAAGCAGTGGACAGCGAGCTGCCATTGTAAACAAAAACATCGAACTACTCTTTACATCCTCAAAAGAAACTAACTTTTTATCGGCAGGAGGAACAAATTTCGCACCTTTTTTTCTGTCTGTGGGTGCTCTCTGCACTTGCGGGACTTACGCATAAATCTTTTCCTGAATTATACAGGCAAGCTGTACAGTTTGAAGCTGGGAAGATCAGAGACAAAGTACAAGGCCCAGAGCGGAGTTTCATTAATACTGGATGGCAGGGAAGGAAGCTGAATCCCAGATAATGAGGAGCGGGGTTGCTATTCCTTTAAAGACACTGTCGGGTGACAGTGAAAACAAAAATGACATTCGGCTGATGAACGAGCAGAGCTTGACCTACTCTTTCAACCTCTGACAATCAATCGTATCTGCTCCTTCATAAAGAATTATAACCACGCCAGTCACATTTGACTCTCAGAATTTTGATTTTTTTTAGATATGTTTTAACCACATGGTACACGAGACGGGGACGGAGGGGTGGGGGCGGTGTCATGCAGATAATTATTCCAACACCTATTCTATCTTTGTACTGCACACATCAACGGATAACAAGAATCAAACTGCAAAGATGCAGAATGATTTCATCTTATTTCCCTTGTTGTCTTATTCATTTATTCTATTTTGGTTGTAAATGGTCCTTATTTTGAGAAACACTTCACTTCCAGATAATGAAACACGGCGAATTTTGGAATTTAAATAACCTTCACTAAACATATAGTGAGCGACCTTAATTGTATATGTGCGTGGTTGTTAAATTTCCCAATATAATTGTATTTTTTTAAGTCGGCTTTGGCAAATTAGCCTTTAAACTTTGACTTAAGCCGAAGTAGAAATGCCTCTAGGATAGCAATTAGTGCGCCTACGGTGATTTTAAAAAGAACGCCTGTATTGGATTTGGTGTCGTCGCTACACGAAAGTGTTGTTTTCAGAGCAATGTCCCAGTTGCAATAAAATGAGAAAGCAGGGGCTTACATTATGTTGGAGCTCTATAAAAATGTATCTGCTTCAAATTTGGAGAAACTCGCAGCTGGCTTGTTAGTGGAAAACTGGGGTCAGCGGTCTTGACAGTCCTAACAAGGATGCCAGAATTTATGAAGTGCCAAACTAAAAGAATATTGGTACCTCGAGTCTGGTGTTATAATAAGTCCACAAGGGGCCAATAGCTATTCCCCTTGATTTTGTTTTTTTTTTATTCGTTTCCTTTTGTTGCTCTGTCTCTGCGTGTCTTGAAATCTGTGCTTGAGGAAATACAAGAACTGACTTTGATCTGTGGTCGATTTAGATAATTTTATGACAGATTTTTCCTTTTTAGAGCAGGTTGCAGCTTTTGGTCGATGATGTATGGAAAATGAGACGGTAGTTCTGTCAGGGCTTGTTATATTTCTCATCTTGGTATTTTAAGTAAGATCGGGACCCTTATTTTATGGTATAGTTTATATATATAATTCATGGAGCGGCATAATGCTGGTGTCAAAGTGTCAGACACCATGAGAAATGTAAAAGTGCAGTGTTTACAGAGCAAGCGCTCAGTTTCATATGTGACTTAACTATCACTGATGTGATTTTTCTTCCTTTGTGTGGTTATCCTGCACTCAAAAAACCTCCCCCCCCAAGGAATTTTGTCTGATGATGTTCAAGAATTAAGTAATCTCTTCATAGAAATCAAGATAATGAAAGGTATTTCAAAATCTTCATTGATTTAGCTAAACCCCACCAAGAAACTGTTCAAAAATTACAAAGCTACACTTGTTCAGACTGTTCCAGGGTCTTTTTTTGCTTTGTGAATCAATTCACATTGTTCACATTTTGGAATGAAACACTTGTCCCACTCATCCTAGTGGATTTCCAGTATAAATTTTGGTTGCTTTCCTTTTTGACAGTTATTGTCAGGTTATGGTAACTGCATAGGAGTCTCCCTGCTCTGTGCCACATTGCACAGGTCCTTCTAAACCACCTTATCCCATTGGCTGAGGAACTTCTCCCACAGTCATATTGTAGTTTTTACTCAGGGAGAATAACCAGGAACATGACAGTTAATCAAATTCAAGAAAAGTCCAAGGAACATTACAAACCACTGTGCATGTTCTATTTTGATCTCAAAGCCCTTAGATGCTGTCAACGGCAAAAGCTTATGAAATATTCTGCTCAAAACTGGCAGAACTCAAAATATGTCACTATGCTCTGCATACCCAGAAAACCACAATCCTTTTCTAACCAGTTCCCACGGCAGAATGCCTCCTCCCTCCCACCGTCTTGCCAAGTGAGATCAGTAGCGAGAGCTTTCAAAATATGGACTACTTTCCATATTTTGGGAACTTTCTCTCAAGGAAAGCAGATGTAGATGACAAAATTCATTGTTGTCTCAAAAATTCAGTTCAACCAACTGAGGAAAAGAGTATTTGAGGATCAGGATTTCAAATGCAAGGCCAGGATGATGGGTAGCAGTGAACCCCATGCTTCTATATGCTTCAGAGACTTGGATAACCTACAATAGGCAGCTTAAAGCACTGGAGAAGTACCACAAGTAGTGCCTTTACAAGATCCCCTAAAGCCTGTGGCCAGAAAGTTGGTTCAAAATCAATGTCCTCTCACAAACCAATTTACCCAACATTGGGGTCAAAATCGCTCAAAACCAACATTTGTTCACCATCCCTAATTGCTCTTGAATTGAGTGATTTGCTGCACTATTTCAGAGGGCAATTAGAATTTTATCAAGTTCACATGGAACTGGATTTGTATGCCAACCTAACTGGGTGAGACTAGCAGATTCCGTGGGCGGCACGGTGGCACATTGGTTAGCACTGTTGCCTCACAGCACCAGAGACCCGGGTTCAATTCCCGCCTCAGGTGACTGACTGTGTGGAGTTTGCACGTTCTCCCCGTGTCTGCGTGGATTTCCTCCGGGTGCTCCGGTTTCCTCCCATAGTCCAAAGATGTGCGGGTCAGGTGAATTGGCCATGCTAAATTGCCCATAGTGCTAGGTAAGGGGTAAATGTAGGGGTATGGGTGGGTTGCGCTTCGGCGGGTCGGTGTGGACTTGTTGGGCCGAAGGGCCTGTTTCCACACTGTAATGTACTCTAATGTAATTCCCTTCCCTAAAGGACATTAAGAAACCAGAGTGGTTTTCAATTCCAGATCTTTATTATTCACTGTAAATTCCAACAACTACCATAATGGGATTTGAACCCAAGACCCCAGAGCATTAGCCTGGACGTCTAAGTTACTTGTCCAGTGACATCGACACCGTGGTATCATTCTGCATCTCTCTCCTCCTGCCCCCACAATTAAATGACAGGAGTGATTATGATGCAAAGCAAAAGGTGATGCTAATGCGATAAAGAAATAAAAGACCAATCCAAACCAGATGCTAATAACAGCAGCAGAACAGCAGAGGTTAAGAGAAACATGTAAAATCAAGAAAAAAGGCTCCTATGGCCTCAGAATATGGCAGAAGAAAGGTGGGTATATTTCAGGGCATGAGTGTAGCTCCACCAGTTGTGTATGAATAATCATCACCACCTCAAACACCAATTCACATCATCTCCAATCCTAGTGGCTCTGTGTAGCTTTCTTTTCATTACTAGCATTCACCTTCCAAGAGAAATTAAATCCTTGTTAAGGGTAGACAGATAGAACCGAAAAGTTCTGTTACTCCAGCTTGCGTTTAATGCAAAACGTAGTGAAGATGGTCGGATAGGTTCTGAATGTGATTAAGAAGATATACGCCCGCTTGAGTTTATACATTGAGGCATAAAGTACAAAAGTGAGGACATTTTGACAAACCTTTCTGAAACTTTGCTTGAGTATTGTTTCCAGTTCTGAAGTGCATTTTAGAAAGGATTTGAAGGTTTTGGAAGGGTACAAATAAGATATATAAGTATGATTCCATGGATGAGGGTTTTCAATTATTATTCTATTGTTAAATGAAAACAGGAAAAACTAGAAACATTTTGCAGTTCAGCAGTATTTGTGGAGAAGGACACAAAGTTAACATATTAGGTTTTAATTCATTCAATCTCCATCCACATGCAAGAAGTTAAAATCTGATAAGTCATGTTTCAGGTCAGTGATGTTTTGTCAGAACTGAATGAAATGGCAGATGTCACAGGTTTGAAGCAAGTACAGAAGCAAAGAAACAGGGCTGGGAGCATGGGGATGAAGAACAAAAGCAATGTTCTGCACTAGGATAATGGGAGACATTAAATAACAAATATGATGATAAACAAAGACAAAAGGACATGTCACAGGACAAGTATAAAAACAAAAGATGGTTATTAAGAAAGTATAATGGGAATAGCATAATTTTCATCAAAAGCTGCTGTCCAAACAAATTGAGGCACTACATCTAATCATAGTCCTTACTTATGAATTGTAACTATTTATCAACAATGAATCCCTAAAATAGCATAGTTTTCCAATCAAAAGAATTGGTTTCTGAATCGAGGGCTGTTAGAGTGCTTTCAATTTTCTCACTAACTTCCTTCAACATCCTAGGATGGAAACATCTGGTCTTTAGGATTTGTCACATTCAGTGCCATTATTTTCTTCAATACATTATTTCACTTACATTCATTTTGGTGAGTCCCCAGCCCAGATTCAGTGTGTTCATTTCCTTGCATGTCCAACATGCTAACCTCCAGCTCAAGAATAAATACTGAAATGAAGTAATTATTCAGTGGTCAAAAGCACAATATTGTGGTTCAATAAAACTGAAATAAACACAAAAAATGTTGGAAATACTAAGCAAATCTGGCAGTATCTGAAACAGACAGAAACAGAATTAACATTTCAATTTGACCTACCACTAGAACTGTGAAGAAATTCTCCTGCACTGCAAAAGGATTTCCTTGTCCTTATTTTCCATTATTTCGTCCTATTGAACAGATCAGTGACTGCCATTTCTGTTATGCCCAGCACAATGTCACCACCAAATACATCTTGCCCTCCCTTTGCAGCATTCTGAAGAGACCATTCCCTTCACAACCCTCTAGTCAACTCTTCAATCAGCCCATCACTGTCTTTTCCAACAGCCTCTTACAATATGGGGTGGGGAGGGGGGGAGATTATGGCATAATGGTATTCTCGCAGTACTATTAATCCAGAGACCCAGCTAATGCTGTGGGAACCTAGGTTTGAATCCCACCACAGCAGATGGTAGACATTGAATTTAATACAAATCTGGAAGTAAGAGTCTCATGATGACCATGAAACCATTATCAATTATCAGGAAAAATCCATCTAGTTCATTCATGAACCTTAGGGAAGGAAAATGCCATCCTTACCTGGTCTGGATTGCATGTGACATCAGACCCACAGCAATGTGATTGACTCTTAACTACCCTCTGAGATGGGCAATAAATCTTGGCCTGAGAATGAATAAAATATGAGAATTAATAAATACCTTATAGCTCCTCTCCCCTCACATCTAAAGATGATGCAAAGATGTCTGTTAAGGCCCCAGCTATTTCCTCCCTCAGTATCCTGGGATAGATACTGCTTGGCCCTGGGGACTTGTCAACCTTAATGCATTTCAAGACACCAACACTTCCTCCTTCATTATACTGATCTGCCCAGAGCATTCACATGCCTTTTCCTAACCTCAACATCCCTCTTTGGTGAATACTAATGTAAAGTACTCCTTTAGGATCTCACCTATTTCCTCTGGCTCAACACATAATCTCCCTCTATCCTTGAGTGTGCCTGCTCTTTCCCGAGCTACCCTTTTGCTCCTATTGTATATGTAAAATGCCTTGGGATTCTCCTTAACCTTGCTGGCCAAGGACATTTCACAGTCCCTTTTACCCTCCAAACTCACTGTTTGTGCTTCTTTCTCTGTATTCTTCAAGGACTTTATCTGTTTTTAATTGCATCGATCTTAGATATGCTTCATTTTTTTGACTAAGTTAATAATGTCCCCTGTCATCCAAGGTTCCTGAATCCTCCCATTCCTCTCCTTCATTTTCATGTCTGTCCTGCACTCTAAAATATTTAAAAGACTCCACATGTCAGGTGTGGATTTACCTTCAAACAGCCACTCCCAATCCACATTCTCCAATTCTTGCCTAATTCGGTTATAGTAGACTTTCTCCCATTGAATGTCAGTATTCTAAACTAACATCTGGCCTGGTGTGGACAGTCCGTGCAAAGTACAGGCTGCAAATGTTCAGCACTTTAGTGCATATCTTTTGGTTTTTAGAAGAAATCCAAATACACCTTTGGTAATGAGTAATCCTTCAGCAACTTGTAAATTCACTCCAGTTATCTCCACTGTTTCAGAGGACTTTAATGCCTGGCATGTGGCGGAAGGGCATTCATTAATATTAAGGTTTCAGAAAAACTATTAGAAAACTTTGTGGCATCATCAAGAATACCTTACAAAAGAGGAGAAGAAAAAGCGTAAGGTCTATGTGAGGTTATAGGCAGTGATGGAAAAACAGTGATTTTACAACTTGGCATCCAAACTGTTAGGACACATTCTTGGAAGTTACTTAGCACTGAATATTCCACACCCCCCTCCTAATTATAGCAGACCATACGGCCGCTCTCTCATTAGCAAGAGTTGACTGGTGGTGGTTTAACTTAAGGGTCACCATGCCCCAGGCAAGGCAAGAGGAAGAGAAGGTGGGACCTTTATGGTATCCTCAACCTGTGCAGGAATTGAACCCTGATTACGCACCTACAGAAGCTGAACAAATCATAGAAAGTGATGAGGGGGCCATACATTTCATCTGTATATATTTTGGACAATGGTGAGAACTGAATTATAGCAGATAAAAGATTGACTGAACATGGACAAAATGAAACAAAGATTCAGGACAAAGCCAGAAGTGTCAATGAGTGTAGGAGTGGCACTATGATAGAGAAAACAGACAAAACACCAGCAAATATAAAGAGTGGCTAAATGTGCAAGATGAGGGTCAGAACATAAAATCTACAGACTGGCAAAATGAGGTTAAGATGTGGAAGGCCAGAAAATGTAGCACAAGTTATGAAAGTAGAACTGGAAATTAGCATAGTCCTAGGAAAAGTTTACAAACTTGTGAGAGTAATTGTGATCATAGGAGGGGCTGATGTTGCAGAAATAGTCCAGAATGAGATAGCAGTACAACTAGAAGTCATGGTCTGACAAGAACAAAGTACTTGGAACAGCTGGGAATACCACACAAAATAGAAGTCCTTAGTAGCTCCAAACAAATGTGAAAATAAGTTGATAGAGGACAACAAACAAAATGAGTTAGAGAACTAGAAAGAATTTAGTGTATAAAGTAAGGTACCAGATAGGGGTTAGCCAGCATTATCGTATGAAAAAATATTCATAGAGAAAGTGCTCCCTGCTGACTTGGGGTTTTGAAGAGAATCTTGGTGATCAGTATGTTAGAGTAGATTCCCTTAATGCAGAAACAATGATCTTGAAGATTTTAGTTCTTTTAGCAACATACTCCTGGAAATGTAAATCAATCAATATAAAATCTGCATTTTGAAGAATGTTAAGTTCCAAAAGGAAGTATTTTGAGAACAGTTTAAAGAAGCTGGTGATATAGAAGGGAAACAATCCAAAGTAAATTTGGGTTATTGAGTTGAATGATGGTATTTCTCAGTTAGGTCCATCCTGCTGAAAGTAAATTACATTTAATGTAATGCAGAGACAATGATTTCTAATGATATCAGCAAGAAGAGCAGGCATGACACACTTCAAAGATTTTCCATGAAAGATTGTATAGAATTTGAACAATGTGTGATAGATGAGGTGACAAGGGAATTTAAGAATGGAAGTCAGACTGTGGAGGTCTTAAAATATATAAGATTAGTTATTAAGCAGATTGCAGGAGTTACTATGAATCAGCTGTTTTATTTGGAAAGTGTTAAACATATCCTGAAAACTTGGGCTGGGTCCTCAAAGAAAGATGATTTTGTATTGAGGAAAGAAACAGATCAGTTAAGAAGTTTCATTGGACAGTTAAACAGGTTGTGCACGCAGACTGACTCAATGCCAATTATGATGTATGAGAACTGAGTACTGTGATGAGACGTGCTACAGTTCAAGAAGACTTAAGTGTAAGTAAAACAGTTAAGGAATTGGGATTTTTAAAAGTGCAGAATCAAGTTTCCACCCTTGGCTGTTTCTAAAGATATGAAACTAGTCCTTTCTGGTGGCGGACGAGTTGCAAATGCTAATGGAGGACTGTGAGTACGGCAGGATATATCACAATTTTGAAGGGAATTAATAAGTGTTATCCATTCGCCTTAGCAACTAAGAAAATAAAAAGTGACTAATAGTGCCTTAACTGCTGAAACATTAGTGCTAGCAGACGCTTTAGGGCTGCAATTATCCAAAATTCTAAAGGAAATCTGATACAAGGGGAAATCTGAGAAAACAAAATCTCCGTTGAAAGCTATGTGTTCTCTTTGAGACAATGTTCAGCCAACAAAGGGTAATGCTGAGAAAGGTTGAGGATTGACTTTACTAGCATAAAGAAATGTTAGGGAAAAAAGAGATTACCAAAGTAAATCCAAAAGAATATACTTGTTCCAAAAAATTTATTGGAAAACATTGAAAAGAGTACCTTGTGGTTTGAAGGGCTATGAAAAAAATGAAAAATGTCACATTTTGTTTGGGTCACGCAATATGATAAATATATCATTTTCTAACTGGTTGTATTACAATGGTAAGATATAGAATGTGAAAAAAATCATTTTGTTTATTTTTCATTCATTCTACTTAAGGACTGTTTGTATATCTTCAAAAGTATTTATTTAAAAAGGAGTCAATCTGTTAAAATAGGAAGTTACTACATAAATGATTAAGGTCAGTTAACTCATTAGTTGACCAGGTAGATCTAAAATGGGAACAGGTGGGACTGGTGTATAGGCAGAGCTGCAGGATTGTTTGGCCCTTGTGTGGTGCAGTGGCAGTGTCCCTGCCCCTCAACTGAGAGGGCCAGGTTCAGGTTCCACTTGCTCCAGAGATGGATAGTAACATCTCTGAACAGGTTGATTAGAAAACTAGGTTAAATAAGAAAAAAGACCTGAATTTGGTGGGACCTCTTGTGGTGCAGTGGTAGTGTTCCTACGTCTGAACCAAGTTTCCTGGGTTCAAGTCCCGTGTGCACGAACATCTCTGAATAGGTTGATGAGAAAGATATGTTAAAAAGTGAAATTAGTTTGATTACTGGTGGTAGTCAAAAGGAATAATATGTAAGACTGAGATGGGGAGGGGAGCTCTTATGCTACAGTGGTCCCTACCTGTGGACCAGGAGACCTGGGTTCAAGTCTTACCTGCTCCAGAGATGTATAGCAACATATATAAGAAGTGGATATGACTTTGTTTTGTATGCAGTCTCCACCAGTCCTGAAGTCAAGGACTGTTCATATATAAATAAATGATGACGTATCATAGAATCCCTGCAATGTGGATCCAATCCAGACCCAATCCCCTACCACACTCCTGTATTTTTCATGGATAACCACCTAGCCCGCACATCCCTGGTCACTATGGGCAATTTAACATGGCCAATCCACCTAACCTGCACATCTTTGGACTGTGGGAGGTAACCAGAGAACCTAGAGGAAATCAATACAGAGACAGGGAGAACCTGCAAATACCACACAGACTGTCACTTGAGGGTGGAATCTTGGAGAGTGAAATGCTGTCAATGCCTTTTGAGAGGGGTAGATGCCATAGTGGGATCGTGGGTAGAAGGCATTATTCCACCGTCCCAAAACCATTTTGTTTTAGCTCCCTCTCCCTCTCCTAACCTCTCCCCTCACTTTTGATAGTTTGCATTGCCCGTAATAGGCTTTGCATGTAAATTATTCAATTAGAAACAGGGATGATTTCAATAGATTTTTTAAAAGAAACTCCCGGTGATTTGGTGAAAGGAAAGAAAAGATCAGTTGTATGTAAGAGCATTTCTGGAAATAAAAAAAAACCTGAGTTGTTAATAAACTCTATCTACAAAGAAAAATATCTTGGTTTCTGCCTCATTGACTGACTTGGATCCGTATTAACATGATGGAACATATGGTATCCACTATAGATCAAAAATAAGCTATTTCCTTAAAACAGGAATTATTGTCACTAGCTGTGAAATCTTTGAGCAAACTTCATATAGGGATTGTTTGGTCAATTGTTTGTATCATCTCTGCAAGCATATACCTCCTCGGCCATGATGAATTCAAGAGGAAGTTTCTAACTTGCCGCCTAGGAATGAGTTGCTGGCACAGATCAGTTGTCCAATGTAGAAACTGCCTGATACTCATTTCACTGATGCTGTGCTGTCCATTGTGGATACTGTTATGAAGTTGAAAGTGTGTACTGTACCCTAAAGAGAGAGTGAATGCAGGCACCTGTCATATGACTGACAGCAGCCTCAGCGTGTACAGAAAAATTGAAAGTCCGTAACATTTGGTTGTGAAACAAATACGTGAGCTTGGTTGCTATGTTTTCACAACAGTTCAAATTTAACTAATCAGTTTAAATTATGCCCCAAGGTACTAAAGCCCAGTTGAATTTGAATTTTACTGTTTTAACAACATCGAACCAATGAGACATTCCAATATTTTGGAGTATAAAAGGCAGGCATTTTGTTCAGTTAGCCAGAGAAAGAGCACCTTCTGCCATTGTCAGACAGACTGCCTGCCTGAAAACTCTCTAAAAGGCGCATTCTTTCATATGAAAAGTTCTATGCAGCAGAAGACCAAAGACCAGGGAAATCTACAAACAGAGGATGGACACCGCTGTCTGGTGTTTGAAAATTGCTTTGCTGGAAATTTAATAGGGGCTTTGTCGGATCAGTATATTGTTATGGAGCAAAAAGTAGATAACAAATCTTTAAGACAAAGGAGGCTGACAGTTGTAAATAGTTGTTCAATGTTCACTTTTTGAGTTATAGAATAAAATGTTTTTTTTGGGAATTCTCTATCATTCATACTTTATGAGGCAAAGTGAGCTTTTCTGTGTGTTTGGTTTAATTAGCAGGTGTCATAACAATACTCCACCTCCCCCACCCACTTTTCCTTCAATCCTCCTCTCGCTCTCCCTTCAGGTACCACCCTCCTGCTTATCCTTGAAGATGGGTTATACTAAAAATGTCACTTCTCCACCTCCTGATGCTGCCTGGCTTGCTGTGTTCCTCCAGCCTCCAGCTTGTCTACTAAAGTAAATGCAACTGCAGATGTGAATTGCTGTTAACAATTTCCATCCAATGTTCAGACAGATCAACAGTCTGACTGATTATAGAAGAGAACTGCTGTATAATGACCAAAATAATGGATTTAAGTTTTCCAGAAATTTGGCCAGAAAGTTGTTTCTAAGATGTGGGCAGAAATTGTGCTTTGGGACAGTGCAGAATCTCCATCATAGCACACCCCAAAGGAATTGGTCAGGAAATTGAAAATTCCCTTGGACAATTCCCCTACATCTGGAACCCACAAAAAGTTGCCATTTAAATCAGAAAATTTCCAATTCTAAATAGTTACTCAAGAAGTGTTAGACCATTAAATACCTGTTCAAGCTCCTGAGCAACTATTCAACTGACCCCTGAATTACCTCATACCCCCTCAACTATACCTCCCCAGACACTTTATAATGCACAGATTCTGAACCACCCCTTAATCGATCTGATAACCGCACCCACACCAACTACCCAAAGCACTCCATGACTTCCTGGCCACCTTGCACCTTAGTACCTATTTTCCTGGTAGCCCACTTACTTGACACTTTATCTGTAGTGATGGTAATGAGGTCACCTAACCTGATGTCATAGAATATAAGTTCCTGATTGGGGCTGTAATGTGGTCCATTTGGGGAGTCTTGGCTAACAGATGAAAAGGGTGAGTGTCAGAGATATTGGCACTCTGGTACCTGACTCTGAATGAGGCAGTACTAAAGTCAAGGACTTTTTGTGTGTAAATAAAGGGTGATTTGGTGACAGGATACCAGCCTCTGTGGCATTATTTTACTATCAACCTGGTATCCTATCCAAGTGGCTCCCAACATCCCTGGCACCCCATCCCTGGCCACTTGGCATTCCAGCCGTCTGGCATCCTATTTACCTGGCACACTATTTAAGTGGATTCCTACCCATACCACCTGCCACTTTACCTATATGGTCAACCTACTCCCTACCTGCCTGAAACCTAACTTTACCTGGCATCCAACTTTCTACCACCTGGTACCATATCCTCTTGAGACTCTAACCACACACTTACTTTCTGAATGCACTCTGTCACAGGAGCTTTCAAAGTAGCTGTCTTTGATGCTGAACCTTTAAATTACAAAATAAAACAGCTGACTGCTGTGAAACTGCCCTGACACTCCTGCACTACAAGGAACTTGTCAGAAGGGAAGTATGGCTCTGTATTTCCGAAAGAGCCCTAATTTGAATCTCCTGCCAGAAATACTCTTTTGTTTTGTAAAAAGGGAGATAATAGCTATCTGCTTGTGATTGCCACTCCTGCAAAAATCTGGCCCATTGTTTGCTTCTGTGGGCGGTATGGTGGCACAGTGGTTAGCACTGCTGCCTCACAGCGCCAGAGACCCGGGTTCAGTTCCCGACTCAGGCGACTGATTGTGTGGAGTTTGCACATTCTCCCCGTGTCTGCGTGGGTTTCCTCCGGGTGCTCCGGTTTCCTCCCACAGTCACAAAGATGTGCGGGTCAGGTGAATTGGCCATGCTAAATTGCCCAGAGTGTTAGGTTAAAGGGGTAAATGTAGGGGTATGGGTGGGTTGCGCTTCGGTGGGTCGGTGTGGACTTGTTAGGCCAAAGGGCCTGTTTCCACACTGTAAGTAATCTAATCTAATCTAAACACTACTCTGTTATGCAAACACATTTGATGCTACTGCCTATTTCAGGCAGTCGCTGTGACCATCCATGCCTTAATGAGAAGTAAAGTAACAACAGGAACCGGCAGGAAGTCCATCCCCTGGTGGTGTGAGTTTAAAATTACATGAAGATGGAATGAGAAAGGCTACTAACTGTAGTCCATTTGGCTTAGGCAGATCCACAATGCCATTCGGAAGAGAGTTCCAGGATTTTGACCCAGTGATACTGAAGTAATGGCAATATATCCCCAATTTAGGATGATGAGTGACTTGGAGGGAACTTGATGATGGTGATGTCCCCATGCGGTACTTGCCCTTGCCCTTCTGAATGATAGTGGTTATGGGCTTGAAAGATGCTGTCTAAGGAACTTTGGTGAATTTCTGCAGTGCATCTTGTAGATAGTATCAACCCCCCCCGCCCTGTGGCCCAACATTTCAACTCTCCCTCCCACTCAGCTGAGGACTTGCAGGTCCTGGGCCACCTCCACCACCGCTCCCTCACCACCCGATGCCTGGAGGAAGAACACCTCATCTTCTGCCTTGGAACACTTCAACCCCAGGGCATCAATGTGGACTTCACCAGTTTCCTCATTTCCCCTTCCCCCACCTCACTCCAGTTCCAACCTTCCTGTTCAGCACCATCCACATGACCTGTCCTACCTTCCTATCTTCCTTTCCACCTATCCACTCCACCCTCCTCTCTGACCTATCACCTTCATCCCCACCCCTATTCACCCATTGTACTCTTTGCTACCTTCTCCCACCCTCCTCTCTGACCTATCACATCCAGCCCCACCCCCGTTCACCTATTCTACTCTATGCTACTTTCTCCCCACCCCCACTTCCCTCTCATTTATCTCTCCACCCTGCAGGCACGTGCCTCTATTCCTGATGAAGGGCTTTTGCCCGAAACGTCGATTTTCCTGCTCCTCGGATGCTGCCTGACCTGCTGTGCTTTTCCAGCACCACTCTAATCTAGAGTCTGGTTTCCAGCATCTGCACTCCTTGTTTTTACCTTGTAGATGGTACACTCTACTGTCACTGCACATCAGTGGTTTAGAGAGTGAATGTTTGGGGGTGTGATGCCAGTCAAGTGGGCTGCTTTGTTCTGGATGGTGTCAAGCTTCTTGAGTGTTGTTGAAGCTTCACATATCTGGGCAAATGGAGAGTATTTTGACATACACTTGATCCAAACCTGGTGTAGATGGTGGACAGGCTTTGGGAAGTCAGAAGATGAGTTGTTGGAGTATTGTTCAACTTGTTCGTTTAGCTGTAGTATTTATATGGCTAGTCCAGGTCAGTTTCTGGTTAAAGCAACCCTCACAATGTTGATAGTATTGGATTCAATGATAGTAATATCTTTAACTGTCAAAGGGGATGGTTAAATTTGCTTTTATTGAAGATGGTCATTGCCTGGCACATGTGAACCATGAATATTACTTACCACTTGTCAGCCCATGTCTGGATGTTGACCAGGTCTTCCTGTATGTGGACATGGACTTTTTTAGTGTCTGAGGAATCGTGAACACAACGGAAGTGAGGACTGCAGATGCTGGAGATTAGAGTCGAGAGTGTGGTGCTGGAAAAGCACAGCAGGCCAGGCAGCATCCGAGGAGCAGGAGAATCGACATTTCGGGTAAAAGCCCTTCATCAGGAATGAGCAGTCCTAACTAATGCACAATCTTGAGTAAAAATCGCTGCTTCTGACCTTATGATGGAGGGAAGGTGATTGATGCAAAAGATGATTGGGCTGAGGTCACTATCCTGAGGAACGAGAAGGCTCTTGTGGCACAGTGGTAGTGACCCTATATTTGAGCCAGGAAGTCCAGTTTAAATCCCACCTATCCCAAAGGTGTGCAATAACATCTCTGAACAGGTTGATTAGAAAAGACCTACCCAAAGGAACTCCTGCAGAAATATACAAAACTGAGAAGACTGACCTCCAACAACCACAATTATTTTTCTTTGCCTCAAATATGACTCTAGCCAGCAGTGAATTTAAACCCTGATTCCCATTGACTCCAATTTTTTCTAGTTCTTGATGCCACACCTGTAACCTTGATGCCACACCTGTAATCTTGATGCTACACCTGTAATCTTGATGCCACACCTGTAATCT
>NC_057713.1:110067402-110067500 GCF_004010195.1 Chiloscyllium plagiosum | reverse complement strand
CTTGATGCTACACCTATAATCTTGATGCCACACCTGTAACCTTGATGCCACACCTGTAATCTTGATGCCACACCTGTAATCTTGATGCTACACCTGTA
>NC_057713.1:110066306-110067188 GCF_004010195.1 Chiloscyllium plagiosum | reverse complement strand
CACCTGTAATCTTGATGCTACACCTGTAATCTTGATGCCACACCTGTAACCTTGATGCCACACCTTTAATCGTGATGCCACACCTGTAATCTTGATGCCACAGGCAGTCACTCCCACCTCGTTTCTGGAAATCAGCTCTTTTGTCAATGTTTGAACTCAAGCTGTATTGATGTCAGAAGTGGAGTAGCCCTGGAGGAACCTAATTGAGTTTCAATGAGCAGGTTATTGCCAAGAAAGTGCTGCTTGATAGCAGCTTCCATCACTTTATGATGATCAAGAGTAGGCTGATGTGGTGGTAATTGGCCAGGTTGGATTTATATTTTTGTGTGCAGAAAGTTTTCTACGTTGTTAGGAAGATTTGTCATTGTCACTCACAGAAGAATGTCCCTGTTCAGACCCGCCAAGGGCAAATTCCCAAACAAATTAGTGAGCAAGAGCTTTGAACTTACCTCTGCAGCTTTGGTGAGTGAAGAAGTCTGAGCTGTTAACATTCTCTTACAGCTGAGTTTCCTATGAACATTACCTCTCAGTGGTACAAAGAGCAGAAATAAAAAGAATATCAATCTAAATGGTGGGAACCACCTACATGTCCAAAGACAGTGCCGCCTGAATGTAAAATAAAGTACCCTAAACAACAGAATAATATTTTATTGTTATTATGTCAGCCTCCCTATCATTCCCACTGCCCCGTGTCCTCCCAATCTTCCCCCAGCTGTCCTAACGTTCCCAGTGAAAAAGGAAGCAGCCTCCCATGGAAGATTCCTGCTTTACCAGTTCCTGTTGCAGAAATCCCCACCGTATTCTGACCCCTCATCAGGCCCTCCCTCCTGCCCCACTTGCTTAGCCTCCCTTTCCCCCCCCCCCCCCCCCCCCCCCCCCCCC
>NC_057713.1:110047391-110066253 GCF_004010195.1 Chiloscyllium plagiosum | reverse complement strand
AAATGGGCTGAATGACCTTTTTCTGTGATTTTTCTATGATTCTGTGGTTCAGAAATTAATTAAATCAGCAATATAATTAATTTTATTACAGCATAAAAGTTGAAGGGAAAAGAAGAATTTATTAAAAATAATTGTCTTGAAGGTATAAACAAATACTTATTGTACAACTGAAAATTCAGGGATGTTATTTGGATGGAACTGAGAAATAAGAAAGGGATGATCACCTTATTAGGATTGTATTATAGATCCCTAATAGTCAGCGGGAAATTGAGAAATAAATTTGGAAGGAGATCTCGGTTACTCTGTAAGAATAATAGGGTAGTTATGGTAGGGGATTTTAACTTTCCAAACATAGACTGGGACTGCCATAGTGTTAAGGGTTTAGATGGAGATGAATTTGTGAAGTGTGTACAGGAAAATCTTCTGAGTCAGTATGTGGATGTACCTACTAGAGAAGGTACAAAACTTGACCTATTCTTGGGGAATAGGGCAGGGCAGGTGACTGAAGTATCAGTGGGTGAGCATTTTGGGGCCAGCCACCATAATTCTATTAGTTTTAAAATAGTGATGGAAAAGAATAGACCAGATCAAACAACTGAAGTTCTCAATTGGAGGGAAGCCAATTTTGACGGTATTAGGCAAGAGCGTTCAAAAGCTTATTCGATACAGATGTTCACAGGTAAAGGGATGGCTGGAAAATAGGAAGCCTTCAGAACTGAGATAACGAGAATCCAGAGACAGTATATTCCTGTTAGGGTGAAAGGAAAAGCTGGTAAGTATAGGGAATGCTGGATAACTAGAAAAATTGAGGTTTTGGTTAAGAAAAAGAAGGAAGCATATATCGGATATAGACAAGATAGATCGAATGATTCCTTTGAAGAGTATAAAGGCAGTAGGAGTACACTTAAGAGGGAAATCAAGAGGGCAAAATGGGGACAAGAGGTAGCTTTGGCCAATAGAGTTAAGGAGAATCCAAAGGGTTTTTACAAATACATTAAAGACAAAAGGGTAACTAAGGAGAGAATAAGGCCCCTTAACGATCAGCAGAGCAGCGTTTGTATGGAGCTGCAGGAGCTGGGAGAGATACTAAACGAGTATTTTTCATCAGTGTTTACTGTGGAGAAGGACATGGAAGATATAGAATGTAGGGAAGTACTTGGTGACATCTTGAAAATTATCCATATTACAGAAGATGAAGTGCTGGGTATCTTGAAACACATGGAGGTGGATAAATCCTCTGGCGAAACATCGAGGGCCGAAGGGCCTGTTCTGCGCTGTATTGTTCTATGTTCTATGATATGATCAGGTGTAGCCTAGAACTCTGTGGGAAGCTAGTGAAGTGATTGCTGGGCCTCTTACTGAGATATTTGTATTTTCGATAGGTACAGGTGAGGTGCCAGATGGCTGGAGGTTGGCTGATGTGGTACTATTATTTAAGAAAAGTGGTAAGGACAAGCTAGGGAACTATAGACCGGTGAGCCTGATGTCAGTGGTGGGCAAGTTGTTGGAGAGAGTCCTGAGGGACAGGATGTACATGTATTTGGAAAGGCAAGGACTGATTAGGAGTAGTCAACATAGCTTCGTGCATAGGAAATCATGTCTCATGAAATTGATTGAGTGTTTTGAAAAATTAACAAAGTGGATTGATGAGGGCAGAGCGATGGACGTGATCTATGGAATCAGTAAGGTGTTCAACAAGGTTCCCCATGGGAGACTGGTTGGCAAGGTTAGATCTCATGGAATGCAAAGAGAACGAGCCATTTGGATACAGAACTGGCTCGAAGGTAGAAGACAAAGGGTGGTGGTGGAGGGTTGCTGGAGGCCTGTGGCCAATGGAGTGCCACAAGGATCGGTGCTTGGTCCACTACTTTTTGTCATTTATATAAATGATTGGATATGAACATAGGAGGTATAGTTAGTAAGTTTTCAGGTGACACCAAAATTGGAGGTGTAGTAGACAGCGAAGAGGGTTACCTCAGAATACAACAAGATCTTGATCAGATGGGCCAATATGCTGAGGAGTGGCAGATGGAGTTTAATTCAGATAAACGTGAGGAGACTGGTTAGCAAGATTGGATCTCATGGAATACAGGGAGAACTCGCCATTTGGATACAGAATTGGCTCAAAGGTAGAAGACAAAAGGTGGTGGTGGAGGGTTGTTATTCAGACTGGAGGCCTGTGACCAGTGGAGTGCCACAAGGATCAGTGCTGGGTCCGCTACTTTTCATCATTTATATAAATAATTTGGATGTGAGCATAAGAGGTACAATTAGCAACTTTGCAGATGATACCAAAATTGTAGGTGTAGTGGACAGCGAAGAAGGTTACCTCAGATTACAAAAGGATCTTGATCAGATGGCCCAATGTGCTGAGGAGTGGTAGATGGAATTTAATTTAGATAAATGTGAAGTGCTGCATTTTGGGAAAGCAAATCTTAGCAGGACTTATACACTTAATGGTAAGTTCCTAGGGAGTGTTGCTGAACAAAGAGATCTTGAAGTGCAGGTTCATAGCTCTTTGATGGTAGAGTCACAAGTAGATAGGATAGTGAAGAAGACATTTGGTATGCTTTGGTATTGGTCAGAGTATTGAGTACAGGAGTTGGGAGGTCATGTTGCGGCTGTACAGGATATTGGTTAGGCCACTGTTGGAATATTACATGCAATTCTGGTCTTCCTATCAGAAGGATGTTGTGAAACTTGAAAGTGTTCAGAAACAATTTACAAGGATGTTGCCAGGATTGGAGGATTTGAGCTATAGGGACAGGCAGAATAGGCTGGGGCTTTTTTCCCTGGAGCATCGAAGGGTGAGGGGTGACCTCACAGAGGTTTATAAAATCATGAGGGACATGGATAGGATAAATAGGTGAAGTCTTTTCCCTGGGGTTGGGGAGTCCAGAACGAGATGGTGTCGTTTTAGGGTGAGAAGGGAAAGATATAAAAGGAACCCAAGAGGCAACTTTTTTATGCAGAGGGTGGTGCATGTATGGAATGAGCTGCCAGAGGAAGTGGTGGAGGCTGACACAATTGCAACATTTAAAAGGCATCTGGATGGGTGTATGAATAGGAAGGGTTTGGAGGGATATGGGCCAAGTGCTGGCAAATGGGACTAGATTGGGTTGGGATATCTGGACGGCATGGACTAGTTGGAGCGAAGGGTCTGTTTCCATGCTGTATATCTCTATGACTCTGTGACTCTATATGGGCATCACTGACTGGCCAGCATTTATTGCCTGTCCTTAGTTGCTTTTGAGAAAGTAGTGGTGAGCTGCCTTCTTGAACCACTGTTGTCCATGTGCTGTAGGTTGACCCACACCGCTTTTAAGGAGGGAATTCCAAGCTTTTCACCCAGCGGCAGTGAATGAACAGTGATATATTTTCAAATCCAGATGGTGAGTGTCTTGGATGCGATATTTCCATGCAGTTGCTGCACCTATCCTTCTAGATGGAAGTGGTCATAGGTTTGGAATGTGCTGTTAAGGAATTTCTTTGGTAAATTTCTGCAGTGCCTCTTGTAGATCATAGACATTGCTGCCACTGATCATTAGTGGTGGAAGGAATGGATGCTTGTGAATGTGGCACCAACCAAGAGGGCTGCTTCGTCCTGAGTGGTGTCAAGCTTCTTGAGTGCTGTTGAAGCTGCACCAATCTAGATAAATGGGGATTATTCCATCACACTCCTGATTTGTGCCTTGTGGATGGTGGATTGGCTTCTGAGTAGTCAGGAGGTGAGCTACTCACCGCAATATTCCTAGCCTCTCACCTGCTTTTGTTGATGTGACAAGTCCTGTTGAGTTTCTGATCAATGGTAACCCCAAGGATGTTTGGTAATTCAGTGATAGTAACATGATTGAATTCTTATTGGGAATGGTCATAACCTGGCATTTGTGTGGCACAAACATTACTTGGCACTTTGATGTGGAGGTGCCGGTGTTCGACTGGGATGGAGAAAGTTAAAAATCACACAACTCCAGGTTATAGTCCAACAGGTTTATTTGGAAGTAAAAGCTTTCGGAGTGCTGCTCCTTCATCAGGTAGTTGTGGATGCAATTGATAAGATATATTGAACAAACCCAGATTGCTGTTAAGTCTTTCATCTTTTAGAATGAGTTGCAGATTTCAGTTCATTCATATGTAAATCCCAGAACTACTTTCAAATCACATTCTCGAGATGCTATAAAAAAAGGTGACATCTCATCTCAGACAATGCATTAAAGGTGTGAAGTTAGTGTCCTGAGTTAGACTGGTTCGATTTCCAAAATAGGAATTTATAAAATGTTAAATGGTTTGACTGCCTGCAGATTGTGTGCTTTTCAACAAAATAGAATGTATCTGCAAATACAACTCTGCAAATTCAAATTCACCTCATAGATTTATATGTGTGTTTGCATGCATGTGAGGGAGAGAGAGAGTGTGTGTTTGTGTGTATGTGTATGTGAGAGTGTATGTGTTTGTGTGTGTGCGCCTCTTGAGTGTGTATATGTAAACACACGCTCTCACTTGCACTCACACTCACATCCATGCACTCACACGCACACACTCTCTCTCCATCCCATTCACTTTCTCTCTTTCTCTCTCACCCCCCCCCCCTCACATGTGTGTATACACACATATATAAATCTATGGGGTTTGCAGCATTGTAATTGCAGATACGTTCTATTTTGTTCAAAAAGCACACAACCTGCAGGCAGTCAATCCTTGTAACTTTTTATAAATTCCTACATTGGAAATAGAACCAGGCTAACTTTGGGATACATACAGACTCTAATCTCACACCTTTCACACATTGCCTTGCCCACTTTGTCAGCCCAAGTTTGGATATTGTCCAGATCTGGTTGCACTTGAATATGGACTACTTTGTATCTGTAGAATCATGAATGGTGCTGAACATTGTGCAACCATTGTCATACAATTGCACTTCTAACCTTATGATAGAGGGAAGGTCATTGATGAAGCAGCTGAAGATGGGCCTAAGACACTACCCTGAGGAGCTTCTGCACAGATGTCCTGGAGCTGAGAAGACTGACCTCCAACAAACACAACCAACTTCCTATATTCCCATGTCTCTAGCCACTGGACAGTTTGCCCCCTGACACCCATTGATTCTAGTTTTGCTCGGGTGCCTTGGTGCCACACTCAGTCAAATGCAAGGCCTTGGTGTCAAGAGCTGTCACTCTCATCTCACCACTGGAATTCAGCTCTTTTGTCCTAGTTTGAACCAAGGCTGTAATGAGGTCAGAAGCTGAGTGGAGTCTGTTTGGTCAAAACTGGGCATCACTGAGCAAGTTATTGCTGACCAAGTGCTGCTTGATATCAATGTTGATGACACTTTTCATGTCTTTACTTTACCAACCCAACCGCCCCATGGCTGAACACTTTAACTCCCCCTCCCATTCTGCCAAGGACATGCAGGTCCTTGGCCTTCTCCATTGCCAGACCATGGCAACACGACGCCTGGAGGAAGAGCGCCTCATCTTCCGCCTAGGAACCATCCAACCACAAGGGATGAATGCAGATTTCTCCACCTTCCTCATTTCCCCTCACCCGACCTTTTCTCAGTCCCAAACCTCGGACTCAGCACCACCTTCTTGACCTGCAATCTTCTTCCCGACCTCTCCGCCCCCAACCCCTCTCCGGCCTATCACCCTCACCTTAATCTCCTTCCACCTATCGTATTCCACCTATCGCATTCCCAATGCCCCTCCCCCAAGTCCCTCCTCCCTACCTTTTATCTTAGCCTGCTTGGCACACCCTCCTTATTCCTGAAAAAGGCCTGAAACGTCGATTCTCCTGCTCCTTTGATGCTGCCTGACCTGCTGTGCTTTTCTAGCAACACATTTTTTAGCTCAAATTGGCTGAAGACTGGTACTTGTAATGCTGGAGACCAATGGGGTAGGTTGAGATGGGTCATCCATTCGACACCATTGGCTGAAGGTTGCAGCAGGATTTAAATCATTTTATAAAGCTTCAGAATTTAAAGTAAGCAGTTAAATTTAAACAAAGAAATGGAGGAAGTCATTATATCTCCAGGCAGATTTAAGGTTACAGACATTTTAGACAGACTGGTCAGCATGAAAAAGATAATTCATGAGATACTGAATTGCTTCAGGTCTACATTCCAAATCACAAGGAAAACAAATCAACTTACTGCTTTAAAAACAACAAATGCTGGAGGACACGGCGGGTCAGGCAGTATCCATGGAGAGAGAGCAAGCTAATGTTTCGAGTCTCGGTGACTCTTCGTCAGAGCTGAAGTGAATTGTGGAGGGACAGCATTTATGCTATAGTTTGGGGTGTTGGTGGGGATGGTGGGTGTTGAGTGCCATTGGAAAAAAGATGTTAGTAGTTTACATTAAGTAATCCCCCCGTGCAAGCCCCCCCCCCCCCCCCGCAAACTATAGCATAATTGCTGTCTCTCCACATTTCACTTCAGCTCTAATAAAGGGTCATCTAGACTCAAAACGTTAGCTTACTCTCTCTCCATGGATGCTGCCTGACCCACTGTGATCTCCAGCATTTGCTGTTTTCAGTACAGATTCCACCATCTGCAGTAATGTGAATCGGCTGCTTTATTCTGTGAGACCATGAACAGACTTTGGTGTTAACAGACAAAAAATTAAAGAAGATACTGATACCTTTGATGTTTTAAAAGTACTTGACAACTATTTTACTTTATGAATAAATCACAGTTTGGAAAGAGCAAGATTCAGTGAAAGACCACAGTTCCAGGTGAACCTTTTAATAACTCCATCAATGATCTCTATACATTGTCTGAATCGTGTGAATATGGAACATTACAACCAAAACTAATTAGATATAGAAGCGTTATCCAAGTTTTTATTCATCTATTTCACATCTTTCACAATTGGAAGCAAGATCTCATACAGGAATTCAATGTTTTTTCAAGACATAGAGATCATCAATTCATAGACCAAGAAGGTGTATTTTGCCTGACTTGAAATTTGAGGAAGGATTCCAATGTGAAATATGTCAGCAACAGGCAAACTTTACTGGTCTCAAAGGAATGTTTCCTGAATCCACAAAAAAACACACGCATCAAATGAAATTAAGTAAATATTTCACATTGCCAACAAAGAAAATGCTAACTATTTCATTGGATGAAAAGAACATTTTACCTGTTCCTCACCTGTGGACAAGTCTTCAGGACTTGATTTTGAGAAAATTCTGGTAGAACTATCACTGAAACCGTTGATGAACTTGTAATATGCAGTTGGTCCAGATAATATAACTCTTTAGAGATTGCTGATACTACACACATAGTGCCACTGACAATAAGGAAACCAAACAAAATGATGACGTTGGCTTAAACAATAGATGTCGTAATGGAAGATCTTCAGCTAAATCTATCTCGTGACAAAGTCAGAAGAAAAAGATGACTTATTTCACTAATTTGATTGTCTTCCGTTACGCATTTTGTGGGCGGCATGGTGGCACAGTGGTTAGCACTGCTGCCTCACAGCGCCTGAGACCCGGGTTCAATTCCCGCCTCAGGCGACTGAGATGTCGTAATGGAAGATCTTCAGCTAAATCTATCTCGTGATAAAGTCAGAAGAAAAAGATGACTTATTTCACTAATTTGATTGTCTTCCGTTACGCATTTTGTGGAAATTAAATATCGTCCAGACAGGATCCACCAACAAAGGGCATTAAAAAAACAAAAGAGCAGTGGCAGAAAATTGCAAAGAGAGTACTGAAGATGATCATTCTCAAGCAAATGACCACATACTCCTCCAAGTCAAGAGGAATTTATGAAGTCAGTGTCCTGGTGTGGAGGTGGAGTAGAAGGAAGGGATAGTGATAAACTTGATATACTTGTTCAACTAATTGTATAATGAGTTAAGCAATGGTAACAAGCTTCAGGAAGATGGTACATAAAGTAGTTGGCCTGAAAGGATTAACTTGAAACTATTGGAATAGCTGAGCCCACTGAGATATAAATGACAATTTCTGGGAGGAGCTAGCTAATTAGTTTTAGTTTGTTAATTGATGTTAGTCACTTTAATAGTCTACAACCATATATTACGTTCCTTACATTGTGTGGCTGTTTTCCATATTCTGTCCAATCTTATGACCTCCCATACATGCTTGAGCAATTCTATGTTTTTTCATTAAGTTTGATCTCTTAACATAAATTTAACGAACTACAGATTGCGTTGTCCCATTGGATTTTCTTTCTTCTTGTAGGAATGTATCTGTGCTTTGTCTTCTGAAATATCCCTATAAACGTTTGCCATTCCATCTCTTTTGTTCTATCCCTTTAACTGAATTTGGCAGTCTACTTTATCTAACTCTGCTTTGATGGCCTCATTATTGCTCTTGTTTAATTTTTAAGGTACTAGCTTTGGGCCCACTATTCTATACCTAAATCAGAATTTAAAATTAAATATATGCTATTTCCTACTATCCAGGGGTGCCTTTACGGTGAAGACATGAATTAAATCCACTTATTACACCAGGTCTTATATAGACTGCTCACTGGTTGGTCTAGAACATGTTGTTCTTAGAAATTATCCAAAAAACATTTTATGAACTCTTTATCCAGACTACCTTTCCAATCTAATTTTTCCAATTGAAATGTAGATTCAAATCTCTTGTGATTATTTCCATAGATCTCTGACTAGCTGCAATTATTCCTTCCTTTATACACCATTGAACTGTGTGTTTACCACTTGGGAGTCTCTACATTGCTCCCACAAATGATTTCTTGTCTGTATCATTTCTCATCTCTACCCAACTTCATTCTACATCCAGCATTCCTGCAATGAGATAATCAGTCTCTATAGTGCTAATGCCACCATTAATTAACACAGGCACCTTTCCATCTTTTCTTACCTTCATGTTGTTCTTAAATGATAAGTACTCTTCAATATTCATGTCCCAATATACATTATCCTGATTTTGATGACTGTCAAAAATCACTTACTTCCATTTGTGCTTTCAGTTCATCTGTTTTATTTCGAATGCTATGTGGTCAGGTCCAAACATTCTTTTGTTCCTGTTAGAGTCATAGAGATATACAGCAAGGAAACAGTCGGAGGAGTTGTTGACAGTGAGGAAGGATGTGGCAGGTTACAGCAGGATATAGAGAAGCTGCAGAGCTGGGCAGACAACCAGATATCTTAACCTAATCTAGTCCCATTTGCCAGCACTTGATCCATATCCTCTAAATTCTTCCTATTCATATACCCATCCAGATGCCTTTTGAATGTTGTGATTGTAACAGCCTCCACCATTTCCTTTGGCAACTCGTTCCATGAAGAAGCTGCCCCTTAGGTCCCTTTTAAATTTTTCCCTTCTTACCCTAAACCTATACTTTCCAGTTCTGGACTCCCCCACTCCAGGGTCTATTTACCCTATCCATGCCCCTCATGATTTTATAAACCTCTATAAGGTCACTCCTCAGCCTCCGATACTCCAGGGAAAGCAGTCCCAGCCTATTCAGCTTCTCCCGATAGCTTAAATCCTCCAACCCTGGCAACATCCTAGTAAATCTTTCCTGAACACTTCGAAGTTCCACAACATCATTCCGATAGGATGGAGACCAGAATTGCATGCAATATTCCAAAATTTTGTAATTTCTCGCCATATCTGCTCATTTTATATTTGTACCATCAATATATCACTGTCACAGTCTGTTTATCATTCCCATATTAATACCTTTCTGTCTTACCTTGTCTCTATTCCATGATTTACCACATCTTCTGAGATTTGAATAGTTCAAAATTCTCTCTACTTCCTTTGTTATGGGGCTCACTGTAACACTTGATTACCTTTGAGGTTTTGCTTCTGAACTTGGTGCCCAGCTGCTCATGCTGACCATGCAGAACATCATTTCTCATCCTGTGGTTTGAGTCCTAGGTGCTTTGTGTCTGACCAATAAGCTATAGACATCTTACAGTCATTTCCACTCCAGTTGTGGGATATGGGAATGTTGTCTAATATAACCCCCAGAAGGAGTAATAGGTCTTTTCTTGGAGGAACGGTTGTATGCAACCAGGGAAAAGGGAGCACTTCTGCCCCATTTGGGCTCACAAAAATAAATTACATTTCGTGTGTAGAGATTTTGAAGCTCTTTCGTTAGTGGAACAGATTGGGGAGCACAGAATTCACACCCAGACCAGAACTCTCCTAAGATACATGCCTCGTAGAACGTTTGAGCTACATTTTAAATGAGCTTACTGCCTGAAAGAAACAGTATTTAATTGGCTACTGCAGGATTTCTTTGAAATTAGCAGTGAACCAATTATCACAGCCAACAGACAGTGAATCTAACATGCATTTTAACGTTGTTGGTGCCAGATTAATACATTCAGCATGGTATGAAAGTTTCACATTTAACTTTTTTATGGATTGAAGCACTGATGATGCCTGGATGTTCCTTTTGAATCAGTGAGATTGACTTTCTTTTAAGACAATACATTGCTTGAAAATCACATGTCTTGTGAAAACTGCTTATTTACTGCAACCCTCCTGCCTGGGCTTATGACTGTCAGGTTATAGCTTCTATGTTAAACATTGTTTGACTTTTTCTGTTGATGGCCAGCTTGAAGAAGGAAATGAGCTTCACAGCCTAGGTTTCCTGTTTCTGGTAACACCTTTTGTTGTGACTTAAGTTTGGTTCCCAGAGAATAGTCCAGCCTGAAACCTGATTGTCCACCTAAACAAAATCCGAAAGAATCAACAATAATGTGAGTAGTAATTGTAACAAGGTCAGCCAGGACTCTCTGGACCACGTGTAAATGAGTTTCCTGATTGGGGCTGTTAACCTGGTTCAATCAGGGAGCCCTGGATATAAATAGGAATGTCAGGGATCCTATTCACTCTAGGTGCCGGCTCTGTGCTTGCATGTACTATGCACATGTAAATAAAGGGTGACTTGGTGACAGGGTACTGGACTTTGTGGAGTTATTTCAATGTGTTTGCTGAGCGAGCTGTATTGACAGCTCTCAACAGACATCTGCCGATGTTTGGTGCCATTCATCTTTGTGCACCAGAATATTAGAGTAACATCCATCTAAACATTCCTCATCTTATCTATTTCGTTTACCTTCAAGGACTAAGACCAATTGGCCAGAATTTTCTTTTCCCCAAAGTGGGTCTTTACAGAGAGTAATCCATTGTTCTCTTTACCCAACTGGGTGTCAGTTTATTTGTGTGTTCAGGGTTATTTAGAGTGGTCAACATTTATATTTTCATTTTACTAACTAAGCTTGTTGACCAGTTTTGCATTTTAATTAAATATTAATCAATCGATCTGTGCTTATTAAATAGAATTATCTATAGATCTTTTTAGGTCTAATGTACAGATCTTCTAACGTATGATTGGCATATGATGTGACTCATGGATCAGTGGGACTGAAGAAAGATAGTGCACTCCACTCATTTCAATCATAATAAATAGTTGTGAATTGATCTAACTGTAATTTAAGTGTTTGTAACTTGCTGTATTTTTTCCTACCTTACAATAATGTTAACGTTTCAAAGGTACATCATTTTATGTAAATCACTTTGGGACATTATATGTTTTTGAAAGATACAATGTAAGTGGACATGCAACTTTCTTCTGAATATTATTACGAGCTGATATTAAAGTTTCTGGATTAACAGTAAGACGGTGTACTCCACCATGACAAATCCATCATTTCCTCCTTGTTGACTGATTGGTTTATACCAGTTGGCTATGCAACACATCACCAAGACATCTGCTTCTTCACAGTGCTTTTATTGCCAAGAGGTATTGGTCTAATGCTGGACTTAATCAGAGCTCTTTTATTTCCTAATTACAAGGAAACATATGACGTAACTCCAGTTGATTTTGTAATTTCTGAATTCTTTGGGAACAAATGTCAGAAAGCTTGACCCATAACTGTGAAATACAGAGCATGTTTGTGAGGTCTTTTGCAATTATCCAATCACCATTGAAACAAGAATCTGCTGCTATATTAAAAACAGAAATTATTGGAGAAATACATCAGGCCAGCAGCGCCTGTTGGGAAGAGAATCAAAGTTCACATTTCAAGCCTGTTCTTAAGACTGGAAGAATTTGTACTGTGGTGCATTAAGTAGATTCAGCCACACTTCCAACGCTTGAGACGAAGAACATTAAAGCAAATTATTCACATCATTTTGTCTCCTTTCTGTTTGTAGGTCCTTGTGCACAAAATTGGCTGCCACCTTAAGATTACTGAATTGACTTTTAAAAGTTTATTATAAGACAGTCTGACTGTAAAAAGTACCATACAAAGTCACGTATTCTTGTTGAACCTTCCTGTCTGTGAGAATATCCAAACATGACCAGGTGTGATATAAAGTCTTCTATGGAGATTGAATACACGACATTACATTTGTCTGTTCGTTCTTGTCTTTCTTCAGTGCGGTGCTATAGCAATGCGCATCCATGAAAATGATCTTCAATTTAGAGTCTGCCTCATAAAGCTTGAAAGGCAAATTCTAGACAATGTTAATCTCAATGGAGTCTTCTCACTGAAATCACTGAAATTTGAGATGTGTGGACTTCTTGTAAACCTATTTCTAAGAGCAGATGGATTCACAGTTTCTCGGGTAGAGCATAACAAAGAGTGTCATACCACACCGGCCATTGACAGCTTTACCAATGCATCACAGTATCTTGATGCAGATTGCAACCTTGTTTCAAATACTCCATGATGAACCATACAATGGAATTTGGAAGCCTGAAAGTATTGTCACTTCAGCAGTTCCATGCAGCTTCCTTTCCGTATTGTGTTCCTGTTACTGTTGTCATCTTTGGTAAAGGCAAACAGTTATGTTTCCAAATTGTTGGTTGGCTGATTTGGTCAAACTTTTCCTTACTGTTAATTTTCTTTCTCTACTGTATCATGGTGCACTGGATCAGGTAGCTTTCAGTGATGGGTAAACCAATTTTCTGGTGTGATCTTGAGAATCAATCTGGCTCCAATGAGGAATTGTTTATTCTCAGAGCTGCATCTTTAAACTGTTCAATATATTCTTCCCGGCTTCTCAATATTTTTGTTTAAAGATTCAGATTTGTGTAGTGTTGAAAACTCAGACATTTAACAATAAGCTGAGGAATGGTAGGTGGAGTTTAATTTAGATAAATGTAAGGTGCTGCTTTTTGAAAAAGCAAATCAGGGCAGGACTTATTCACTTAATGGTAAGGTCATGGGGAGTGTTGCTGAACAAAGAGACCTTGGAGTGCAGGTTCATTGTTCCTTGAAAGTGAAATCACAGGTAGATAGGATAGTGAAGAGGGTGTTTGGTATTTTTTTTTACTGGTCAGAGCATCTAATGCAGGAGTACAGGTCGTATTGTGGCTGTACAGGACATTGATTAGGCCACTTTTGGAATGTTGTGTGCAATTCTGGTCTCCCTCCTATAGAAAGGATATTGTGAAACTTGAAAGGGTTCAAAAAAGATTTACAAGGATTTTGTCAGAATTGAAGGGCTTGAACTATAGGGAGAGGCTAAACAAGCTGGGGCTGTTTTCCTTGGAGCACCAGAGGTTGAGGGGTAATCTTATATAGATTTTTGAAATCACGAGGGATGTGGACAGGGTAAATAGATAGGGTCTTTTCCCTGGGGTGGGGAATTCCAGAACTAGAAGGCATAGGTTTAGGGTGAGAAGGGAAAGATATAAAAGAGACCTAAGGGGCAACTTTTGCACGCAGAAGGTGGTACGTGTATAGAATGAGTTGCCAGAGGCAGTTGTGGAGGCTGGTACAATTGCAATATTTAAAAGGCATTTGGATGGGTATATGAATAGGAATGGTTTATAGAATATGGGCCAAGTGCTGGGAAATGGGACTAAATTAATTTAGGATATCTGGTTGGCATGGACGAGTTGGACCGAAGGATCTGTTTCCATGCTAAAAATCTCTGTGACTTGAATAGAGCTATATCTCAACTAATGATTTTCTTCTGCCAAATCAGAAATTATTTTCCTCTCCTGAATAATTCTCACCTTTTCTATTCTGATAATTACTATTGCCTTGCTTCTACAGCCTCTTTGCACAGAAATTTCTCAGTGTGCCAAAATGCTCACTCATTTTGGTGAATTTGAACACATCCTTGACCATGATATTTACTGTGGGTGCTATACTATGGAAGCCTGAAAATTCAAAATTTTCAGCTGCACTTCTTCTAATCATCATCGCCAAGCTGATTGGTGGCAGATGTTTGCCGGTAAAGGGACAGCTGGAACATGGGATGCTTTCAGTAATGAGATAACAAGACTTCAAAGACAGTATATTCCTGTTAGGATGAAAGGAAAGTGTGGTATGTGTAGGGAGTGCTGGATGATGAGAGAAATTGAGGTTTTGGTGACAAAACCGAAAGAATCATATGACCGGTATAGACAGGAGAGCGCGACTGAATCCTGAGCAGAGTATAAGAATCCTATCAGGTCGAATGGATCAGTTGGAGAGACAGTTAGAGGCAATGAGGAATTTACAGGAGCAAGGGGATGTGATGGATGGCAGTTATAGGAAGGGAGAAATGTTGCAGATACAGTACCATTGATGGGTTGATTCCAGGAAAGATAAGAGAGGTAGGCATGTAGTGCAGGATTCTTTTGTGGCTATTCCCATTTCTAACAAGTATGCTGTTTTGGAAAATGGATTTGGGGATGATGGATTCTCAGGAGAATCCAGCATGAACAACCAAGTTTATCGTATCGAGACTGACTCTAATGCAATGAAGGGTACGTCGGATTCCAAGAGATTAATTGTGTTAGGGGATCCTCTAGTCCGAGGCACAGACAGATGTTTCTCTGGCCAGCTGCGAAAAATCAGAATGGTGTGTTGCCTCCTGGTGGTAGGATCAAGGATTTCTCTAAGAGGGTGCAGAATGTTCTCAAGGGGGAGAGGGAACAGCAGGAGGTCATTGTACACATTGGAACCAATGACATAGGAAGGGAAAAGGATGAGATTCCGAAGGGAGAATACAGAGAGTTAGACCAGAATTTAAAAAGGAGATCCTCAAGAATAGTAATAGCTGGATTACTCCCAGTGCTGCCAGCTAGTGAGGGTAGGAATAGGAGGATAGAGCAGATGAGTGCATGGCTGAGGGGTATGGGAGAAGGATTCACATTTAAGGTTCATTGAAATCTATTCTAGGGTAGAAGAAGGACGGATTGCATCTGAATTGGAAGGGGACTAATATACTGGGAGGGAGATTTGCTAGAGCTGCTCGGGAGGATTTAAACTAGTAAGGTGGAGGGGTTGGGACCCAGGGAGATAGTGAGGAAAGAAATCAGTCTGAGACTGGGACAGTTGGGAAAGGGAGCGAGTCAAATAGTCAGGGCAGGCAGGGACAAAGCAGAGGAGAAGGTAGGACTGAACTGATAAATTGCATTTATTTCAATGCAAGAGGCCGAACAAGGAAGGCAGATGAACTCAGGGCATGATTGGGAACGTAGGACTGGGATATCATAGCAATTACAGAAAAATGGCTAAGGGATGGGCAGGACTGGCAGCTTAATGTTCCAGGATACAAATGCTACAGGAAGGACAGAAAGGGAGGCAAGAGAGGAGGGGAGTGGCGTTTTTGATAAGGAATAGCATTATAGCTGTGCTGAGGGAGGATATTTCCAGAAATACATCCAGGGAAGTTATTTGGGTGGAACTGAGAAATAAGAAATGGATAATCACCTTATTGGCATTGTATTATAGATTCCCTAATAGTCAGAGGGAAATTGAGAAACAAATTTGGATGGAGGTCTTAGTTATCTGTAAGCATAATAGGGTGGTTATGGTAGGGGATTTTAACTTTCCAAACATAGATTGGCACTGCCATAGTGTTAAGGGTTTAGATGGAGAGGAATTTGTTAAGTGTGTGCAAGAAAATTTTCTGATTCAGTATATGGATGTACCAACTAGAGAAGATGCAAAACTTGACCTACTCTTGGGAAATAAGGCAGGACAGGTGACTGAGGTGTCAGCGGGGAAGCACTTGAGGCCAGTGACCATAATTCTATCAGTTTTAAAATAGTGATGGAAAAGGATAGACCGGATCTAAAAGTTGAAGTTCTAAATTGGAGGAAGGCTAATTTTGATGGTATTAGGCAAGAATTGTCAAAAGCTAATGGGGGCAGATATTCACAGGTAAAGGGACGGCTGGAAAATGGGAAGCCTTCAGAATTGCGAAAACAAGAGTCCAGAGACAGTATATCCCTGTTAGGTTGAAAGGAAAGCTGAATGACTAGAGAAATTGAGCATTTGGTTAAGAAAAAGAAGGAAGCATATGTCAGGTATAGACAAGATAGATCGAATGAGTCTTTAGAAGAGTATAAAGGCAGTAGGATTATACTTAAGAGAGAAATCAAGAGGGCAAAAAGGGAACATGAGATAGCTTTAGCAAATAGAGTTAAAGAGAATCCAAAGGGTTATTACAAATACATTAAAGGACAAAAGGTTAACTCGGGAGAGAATAGAGCCCCTCAAAGATCAGCAAGGCAGCCTTTGTATGGAGCCGCAGGAGATGGGGGAGATACTAAACGAGTATTTTGCATCAGTGTTTACTATGGAGAAGGACATGGAAGATATAGAATGTAGGGAATTAAATGGTGACATCTTGCAAAATGTCCATATTACAGAGGAGGGAGTGCTGGATGTCTTGAAACACATAAAAGTGGATAAATCCGCAGGACCCGATCAGGTGTACCTGAGAGCTCTGTGGGAAGCTAGAGAAGTGATTGCTGGGTCCCTTGCTGAGATATTTGTATTATCAATAGTCACAGGTGAGGTGCCGGAAGACTGGAGGTTGGCTAACATGGTGCCTCTGTTTAGGAAGGGTGGTAAGTACAAGCCAGGGCACTATAAACCATGAGTCTGACGTCGGTGGTGGGCAAGTTGTTGGAGGGAATCCTGAGGGGCAGGATGTACATGTATTTGGAAAGGAAAGGACTGATTAGAGATAGTCATCATGGCCTTGTGCATGGGAAATCATGTCTCACAAACTTGATTGAGCTTTTTGAAGAAGTATCAAAGAGGATTGATGAGGGCAGAGCAATGAACATGATCTGTGTGGACTTCAGTAAGGCTTTCGACAAGGTTCCCCATGGGAGACTGATTAGCAAGGTTAGATCTCATGGATACAGGGAGAACTAGCCATTTGGATACAGAGCTGGCTCAAAGGTAGAAGACAGAGGGTGGTGGTGAGGGTTTTTTCAGACTGGAGGCCTGTGACCAGTGGAGTACCACAAGGATCGGTGCTGGGTCCACTACTTTTCGTCAATTATATAAATGATTTGGATGTGAGCATAAGAGGTACAGTTAGTAAGTTTGCAGATGACACCAAAATTGTTGGTGTAGTGGACAGTGAAGAAGGTTATCTCAGATTACAACAGGATCTTGATCAGATGGGTCAATGTGCTAAGGATGGAGATGGAGTTTAATTTAGATAAATGTGAGGTGCTGCATTTTGGGAAAGCAAATCCTAGCAGGACTTATACACTTAATGTTAAGGTCCGAGTGAGTGTTGCTGAACAAAGAGACCTTGGAGTGCAGGTTCATAGCTCTTTGAAAGTAGAATCACAGGTAGGTAGGATAGTGAAGAAGGCATTTGGTATGCTTTATTTATTGATCATTGTTTTGAGTACAGGAGTTAGGAGGTTATGTGCTGCTGTGCAGGACGTTGGTTAGGCTACTTTTGGAATATTGCCTGCAATTCTGGTCTCCTTCCTATTGGAAGGATGTTGCGAAACTTGAAAGGGTTCAGAAAAGATTTACAAGGATGGGATCTTGATCAGATGGGTCAATGGGCTGAGAAGTGGCAGATGGAGTTTAATTTAGGTAAATGCGAGGTGCTGCATTTTGGGAAAGCAAATCTTAGCAGGACTTATACACTTATTGGTGCAGGTTCATAGCTCCTTGAAAGTGGAGTCACAGGTAGATACGATAGTGATGAAGGCGTTCGGTATGCTTTCCTTTATTGGTCAGAGTACAGAAGTTGGGAGATCATGTTGCAGCAGTCCAGGACATTGGTTTAGGCAAGTTTTGAAATACTGTGTGCATTTCTGGTCTCCTTCCTATTAGAAGGTTGTTGTGAAACTTGAAAGGGTTCAGAAAAGATTCACAAGCATGTTGCCAGAATTGGAGCCTCTCCACAGGGAGAGGCTGAGTAGGCTGGGGCTGTATTCCCTCAAGCGTCGAAGGCTGAGGGCTGAGTTTATAGAGATTTATAAAATCATGAGGGGCATGGATAGGATAAACAGACAAGGTCATTTCCCTGGGGTGGGGAGTCCAGAACTAGAGGGCATAGGCTTAGGATGAGAGGAGAAAGATATAGAACATAGAAAAATACAGCGCAGTACAGGCCCTTTGGCCCTCGATGTTGCGCCGATCCAAGCCCACCTAACCTACTCGAGCCCAGTATCCTCCATATGCCTATCCAATGCCCGCTTAAATGCCCATAAAGAGGGAGAGTCCACCACTGCTACTGGCAGGGCATTCCATGAACTCACGACTCGCTGAGTAAAGAATCTACCCCTAACATCAGTCCTATACATACCACCCCTTAATTTAAAGCTATCCCCCCTCGTAATAGCTGACTCCATACGTGGAAAAAGGTTCTCATGGTCAACCCTATCTAAACTCCTAATCATCTTGTACACCTCTATCAAGTCACCCCTAAACCTTCTTTTCTCCAATGAAAACAGCCCCAACTCCCTCAGCCTTTCCTCCTACGATCTTCCTACCATACCAGGCAACATCCTGGTAAACCACCTCTGCACCCGTTCCAGTGCCTCCACATCCTTCCTATAATATGGCGACCAAAACTGCACACAATACTCCAGATGCGGCCGCACCAGAGTCTTATACAACTGCAACATGACCTCAAGGCT
>NC_057713.1:109991770-110046584 GCF_004010195.1 Chiloscyllium plagiosum | reverse complement strand
CCATCAACTACTACCTTCTGTCTTCTTCCATCCAGCCAATTCCTAATCCAAACCTCCAACTCATCCTCAATGCCATATCTCCGTATTTTCTGCAGTAGCCTACCATGGGGAACCTTATCAAACGCCTTACTAAAATCCATATATACCACATCTACCGCTTTCCCCTCATCAACCTCCTTCGTCACCTTTTCAAAGAATTCAATAAGGTTTGTGAGGCATGACTTGCCCTTCACAAAACCATGCTGACTATCCTTGATCACATTATTCCTATCCAGATGTGCATAAATCCTATCCCTTACAATTCTCTCTTAAGATTTTGCCCACAACAGAAGTGAGACTCACCGGCCTATAGTTACTAGGGCTATCCCTACTCCCCTTTTTGAACAAGGGGACCACATTTGCTATCCTCCAGTCTTCTGGCACTACTCCTGTAGACAACGAGGACATAAAAATTAAGGCCAATGGCTCTGCAATCTCCTCCCTTGCTTCCCAGAGAATCCTAGGATAAATGCCATCAGGCCCAGGGGACTTATCTATTTTCACCTTTTCCAGGATTTCCAACACCTCTTCTCTACATATGTCAAAGCCGTCCATTCTACTTAATTGTGACTCAGTATTCACATTGGTTAACAATGTCCTGTTCCTGAGTGAATATTGACGAAAAGTATTCATTCAGTGTCTCCCCAATCTCTTCAGCCTCCACACACAACTTCCCATTACTATCCTTGACTGGACCTATTCCTACCCTAGTTATTCTTTTATTCCTGACATACCTATGGAAAGCCTTAGGGTTTTCCCTAATCCTACCGACTAAGGACCTTTCATGTCCCCTCCTTGCTGCTCTTAGCTCTCTCTTCAGGTCCTTCCTGGCTACCTTATAACTCTCAATCGCCCCAATTGAACCTTCACGCCTCATCTTTACATAGGCCGCCCTCTTCCCTTTAACAAGGGATTCCAATTCCTTACTAAACCACGGCTCCCTCACATGACCCTTTCCTCCCTGCCTGACAGGTACATACTTCTCAAGGACACTCAATAGTTGCTCCTTGAACAAGCTCCACACATCAATTGCGCCTACTTTTCCAAGCCACGCATCCTAAGTCGTGCCTCACCGCATCATAATTTCCCTGCCCCCAGCTATAACTCTTGCCCTGCAGTGCACACCTTATCCCTCCCATCACTAGAGTAAAAGTCACCGAATTGTGGTCACTGTCCCCAAAGTGCTCACCTACCTCCAATTCTAACACCTGGCCTTACTAAATGCCTTACTAAAATCCATATACACCACATCTACCGCTTTACCCTCGTCTACCTCCTTAGTCACCTTCTCAAAGAATTCAATAAGATTTGTGAGGCACGACCTGCCCTTCACAAAACCATGCTGACTATCCTTGGGGCCTAAGGAGCAATGTTTTCATGCTGAGAGTGGTGTATGTATGGAACGAGCTGCCAGAGGAAGTGGTGAAGGGTAATACAATTACAACATTTAAAAGGCATCTAGATGGGTATATGAATAGGAAGGGTTCAGAGGGCTCGGGGCCTAGTGCTGGAAATGGGACTAGATTAGGTTCGGATATCTGGACGACATGGACATTGGTGCAAAGGGTCTGTTTCCATGCTGTACATCTCTATGACTCTAAGTTGTCATAATCCTATCAGTCCATGGGGCTGCTCTCTTATTAGACAGAGTTGATTAATGGTGATTTAACTTGAGGGCCACCACACCTCAGGCAAGGAGAGAGGTTGAGAAGGAGAGTCCTTCATTGTAACCTCAGACGGTGTGGGATTTGATCCTACACTGTTGGCATTACACTGTTTTGCAAACCAACTGAGCTAAACGCCCCCTGAAACTGCTTCTGATACAGTGCATCGAGTCATAGAGATGTACAGCACGGAAACAGACCCTTTGGTCCAATCCGTCCATGCCGACCAGATATCCTAACCGAATCTAGTCCCATTTGCCAGCACTTGGCCCATATCCCACAAAACCCTTCCTATTCATATACCCATCCAGATGCCTTTTAAATGCTGTAATTGCACCAGCCTCCACCACTTCCTCTGGCAGCTCATTCCATACACGTACCACCCTCTGTGTGAAAAGTTGCCCCTTAGGTCTCTTTTATATCTTTCCCCTCTCACCCCAAACCTATGCCCTCTAGTTCTGGACTCCCCCCAACCTAGGGAAGGCACTTTGTCTGTTTATCCTATCCATGCCCCTCTTGATTTTATAAACCTCTATAAGGTCACCCCTCAGCCTCTAACGCTCCAGGGAAAACAGCCTCAGCCTATTCAGCCTTTCCCTTTAGCTCAAATCAAGATCCTTGTAAGTCTTTTCTGAACCGTTTCAAGTTTCACAACATCCTTCTAATCGGAAGGAGACCAGAATTGCACGCAATATTCCAACAGTGGCCTAACCAATATCCTGTACAGCCGTTGTGACATGCCATTGAAGGACACTCAAACCATGTGTACAATGGAAACAAATGTGTCAATTGTGATGTCAATTAGTGTTTAACACTGATTTGGCACACAAACTGATGTCTTAGACTCTGGAGGTCCTACTCATGGCCTTTCTTCATTCCAACTGAAAGTATGTTTACAATACTATATAGTGGTATTACATTTTAAAAAGTTTTGAATTTACAATAGCTGGACTTTGATAAGGAGGACACAGTCAAAAATCACACAACACCGAGTTATAGTCCGACAGGTTTATTTGAAAACACAAGCTTTTGGAGTGAGGCTCTAAAAACTTGCATTTTCAAATAAACCTTTTGGACTATAACCAACAGGTTGATTTTGACTTTGTCCACCCCTGTCCAACACCAGCACCTCCACATCTTTGAGGAGGAGATTGGACGAGTTGGAAGAACTGGCAGGAGAAAGGCTGGTTTCAGCATTGGTTTGCAACATGACTTCCCAATGCAACAGAGGCAGCCACAAAGGTGAAACTCTGCATAGTGAACAGTGGGAAAAAAAACTCTTTTTTACTGAAAAGTAAGGACAACATCTTCCGTTCAAGAAGTCAATGATGTCTGTGAGAATATCCACACCCACAAGCTGTTCAGCAACCTGGGAGCGAGTCATAAACTTACTTTCGGGAAGAGGAACTAGAGGTTTGAAGTGAGGGAAGGGGGAGGAGGGTGTAAAGTTAGAGATTCATGGTCACACTACCTGCAGCTTGTTCTTTGTGTCATTTTGAGGGATGTGAGTGGAACTTGAAAAGATCCATAAGTGGGAGTCTGCCACCATCCTCAATGTTCTTGGCAGTGCCATATGCAACATTATCAGTCATTGTTGCCACCTGGTGTGGGCCACTGTCTCCTCCATGCAGATGTCTCAGGAGATGCAGATGTCACTGTACCTCGTGAATTCTCTGACTGATTATAACCAATTTATTCTGACACTGTGTCCCGTTCAAGAGAAATATGTCAGTGTCTGTTACATTACTGAAATGCAGGAGAAATGTGAAAGCTGCGAGGGTGAGGGTGAGATGAAGCAACAGAATGTTAGACATGAGACATGAGAACTGAGACAACTTGTGAATAATGATGATGGTGAATAATGACGATGTGACGCAATGAGGGCTTAGTTTTGTAGTAGGTAGGAAATAGCATTTGAAAATGCATTCACTGACCTTGATCACTCGTGTGACATTGTTGAGTTTCTTCAGCACTCGCCCTTGGGGCCAGATTCTAAGAACTAAATTCCCTAGCTTTCTACTTTGCAGTCCCTTGATAGGATGTACATTGAGATTGATGGCCTCCTGTGAAAAGATGATCTCTTCCCTCTTGATCTCCGAAATTAAATTCTGCACAGCTGCAGTAGAGAGCATTGGTATCAGCTTTTAGCCTATTGGTCTATGACTTATTTTATTCCTTCCATTAAAACCTTTCTGAGAATCTTCCACAAGCTGCTGAAGTCCGAGAGAAACTCACCTTTGAATCGGATCGGCCTAACTTTCAGAAATGCTAGTCTCACACATGCTTGGGCTCTGTACTGAACTTTCAACCAATTAACAGCATGATGGTCACCCTTCTATAGGAAGGATGTTGTTAAACTTGAGAGGGTGCAGAGGATGTTGCTGGAACTAGAGAGTTTGAGCTATAGGGAGAGACTATGTTGAGTTTTTTTTCCCTGGAGCATCAGAGACTGAGGGGTGACCTTACAGAGGTTTATAAAACCATGAAGGGCATAGATAGGGTGAATAGCCAAGGTCTTTTTCCAAGGGTGGGGGAGTCCAAAACTAGAGGACATGGGTTTAAGGTGAGAGGGGAAAGATTTAAAAAGGACTTGAGGGTTTATTTTATGCAGAGGGTGGTGCGTGTATGGAACAAGCTGCCAGAGAAGTGATGGAGGCTGGTACAATTGCAACACTTACAAAGCATCTGGATGGTTATATGTATAGGAAGGGTTTTGAGGGTTTTGCCAAATGCTGGCAAATAAGACCAGATTAGATTGGAATGTCTAATCGGTGCAAATAAGTTGGACTGAAGGGTCTGTTTCTTGCTCCATTGCTCTATGACTCGATTAATGTGTGGTCAGCTGCAATCCTGTTAATGAGCAGGCAGTGCAAAATTGGAGCTGGGCACAGTTTAATCATGATTGCAGTCCCTGAGCCTGATAAAGGCCATTGATTGAGTTTTGCCCCCTCTTGACTCTTTACCTCTCCTTAAAGGTAAAATGCAACATGAGTGCATTTGACCTGCGGCTTTCCCTTTGAGTTATAAAATTTGGGTTACAACTTTTTTATTATGAAGTCACGTGATGGCACAGATCAGAGATTCAGAATATTTTAACCAAAGAACAGGAGTATGGTAGTCAAATTGGAGTTTGTGCCTGGTTGTTGCCAATGTAGATTACATAATGCTACAAGTTGTCTCAGTTCTCATGTCAAAACCTGTAAAAAGTAGTATTGTAGGTTATACATCTCTACTGCAATCCAAATCAAATTCAGTTTGTGTTACTTCAGATTAATTTTGAACAAATTGTAAGGAAAGACCTGATCTTAAATGATTTCATCAAAGTTGGAATTAAAGCACCAGCATTTGTGGGAGAAGATTAAAAACTGGGATTATTTATTCAAGCTAAATTTCTGAAGTATTGGGCAGAATGAAATGTTACTTGTATTTCATTAAATGGAATTATTTCCTAGCTCTCAAACATAGTAATGATGACTTTATCCATAAATCATACTGTAGAGAATGTATTAACTCTTCATACTTGTGGATCAGTAAAAACTGAAGTTATATTAAGCTGCTTCAAGATATAATAAAAATGTTATTATGAAAACGGTATTTATGACATTAGAGATTAGGGATAAAATGGTGGAATTTTTTAAACACGTTTTTAATAAGCTATGGGTATTGTGGCTAGGCCAGCAATTGATTGCCCATTCCTATTTACCCTTATGAAGGTAGTGGTGAGTCATCTTTGTGAACCACTGTAGCCCATGTGGTACAGATATACCCACCGTGCTGTTAGGAAAGGAGATCCAGGATTTTAATACCGCAACTCTGTGGATGCCATATTATCTATTGTACAATACAGGAAAATATAAGAACTAATTACGTTGTGCTTGGCATGTCAAGTGCTCTCGGTGTTTTTTCATCCATTATATTCTAATTCATGTTCCATGGCACATCTCCTCTAGGTTTAAGAGTATACATCAATTTAAATGTGGTGTGACTTGGACCTTTTTTAACACAAGGGTTTAATTTTGCGAAGTTAGTCCTGACTCTCTCAGTGTCAGTGCTGTAAATTGGCAATAGACTATCATGAGGACATCTGAAATCAGTACCAAGCAAAGATAAATTTGGCGAAATGGGGTTCTGCAGGCAATCGTGAGGGAATTAAAATTTGGGTGGGAACAGCCCAAGCATTTCCTTCAGGAATCTGCAACAGCACTCCAACCTAAGTGAAACTTACCACCTTAGTCTTTCACTTTTGTTCTTTTTCACTTCCTCTTATACTTAACTAAGATGTTTTGTCAAAGCTTTTCACCTTTCAAGCTTTCATCAGGACACTTTGCAAGAATATCACCTCAAGGGGAAAGCCAACATTTTTTTTTTTTCTTCTTCACACCCGGGTGGCCAGTGACAAACACTGCCCTTCACATCAAAGGGCAGTGCTATGTGAAGTGAAAGCTTTTATTTTTTTTTATTTTAGCCAACATTTATATCACGTGAGAGGAGAATGCTGATTGGAGGGCAAGTGAATTCTGATTTATAGAGGCATTGCCATGAAGAATGCAAAAGCTAATGATTGGTAATTAACTGCCAGGCTTGTATAAATTTTAAATCAGGATGTTGGCTCTAATTCCCCTCCCCCCCCACCCCATTTATCTCTCCACCCTGCAGTCCTCACTTTTGCCTAGCTAAACAGGTTGAATAGAGACTGGAGAGGTATGGAGACTATGGGATTTACAGGATAGGATACAATGGAGAGGGTATGGATGCTCAGGGATTGACTGACAATTTCAAGTTGAGGCTGGAAGCCACTGACTGAGGAGAGCTCTCTGTCTTCTTCCACCATGGTGGAAATCAAAAGTGCGTAATGGAGAAGAACATGGCTGCACCGACATTAGGTGTGAGTGGAGTAAGTCAGTTGACCTGAGAGGGTGGGAGCTTCACCATGTCTGTGCAGCACAGCTCTGTGTTACAGACATTGCTGGACAACTCATCAACAGCTACACTTATAACTGCTCTCTGGGCATTTGGGAATGGGCAATAGATGTTTGTCTGGCCAGCAATTTCCACATCCTGTGAATGAATTTAAAAAGGCACCCTGTTATTATTCCTGTTGAATATACCTGATGCAGCAAGCTCTCAGTATATACCTCGGAGGGGTAAAAACAATGACTGCAGATGCTGGAAACCAGATTCTGGATTAGTTCCCACCCCACCCCCACCCCAACCCCACCCTCCTCTAGCTTATCTCTCCACGCTTTAGGCTCACTGCCTTTATTCCTGATGAAGGGCTTTTGCCCGAAACGTTGATTTTGAAGTTCCTTGGATGCTGCCTGAACTGCTGTGCTCTTCCAGCACCACTAATCCAGAATATACCTCTAGGGGTCAGGAGCCGAATGTTGGGCACACGCATGCCCACCCCCCACCCCCCGATCAAAACACCTTTAGATACCATATTCTATTATGGACTGTTGGGTTGACATCTTCTGCAATGAGAGAAAGGGAGTGGTTTGAGTGAAATGCAGTAAACAGCGTTGAAATCAGTCTGACCATACTATATGGTGAATAATTGACATTAAAGTATGTCAGCTTTTGTTTAACAACTGTTACTTAGTTTGCAATTTTCTGTAAGTACATCATCCATTGCTATATCTGTGCATGTGCAGATGGATTTTGGCAGCCATTTTTAATGGTGACACCTATTTCCTGCTTTGGGAATGCACACTTCATATATTTTAGTAATCATTATCTATGGACTTTGTCCGTTCTCTCAGGTAGTCATACTGTTGACTTTGAGTCAAACATTTGTGAATTCATGCCAGTACTTTAGGATGTAATCATGGCTGACAGTATGGTGCTACACTCAAGGAGTCAAAGTTATCATCTTTCAGATGGAATGTTAAACACTGTTTGTCCAGTTGGTGTTCCAAATTGCATTATTAGAAGATGCAGAGGGAATTCTCTTGGTACCCTGCCTATGTTGTTCTTTCAACCAATACCCCCAAAAACCAGAATAATTGTTAATTTACTTTGCTCACTGTTTGTGGATCCTTCTGCACAAAACTGGTTGCTTTCAAACCACAGCTAAATCTCAGAGTTAATTTGTTGGCTGTGAACTGTTTTGGGACTTTCTGAAGATATGTAATAGGTGTATAAGTACAAACACTTTCTTCATTCAATAGCTTAGTGACATTCATTGCCTCGACTCTCAATGAAGAATGGCAATGTGAAAGGTTTGTTCTTGAAGTTCGTAATGACAAACCAACTTCACAGACTAACTTCCCAGGTATAGCAATATTACAGTGTCCTCAGGAGACATGAAAGTGCAATGTTGTATCAAGAGAATGATTGAAGGAAGTATATCTATTTGTGAAACAGCACAGTACAATCAGTACCTGTAACAATACTTCTCAAAATTAGCTGCATTGTTCAGTAGTGGCTAAACAGAATGACAACCTTCTCAGTGTGTTAAATGCCACTAAGTTTAATTTATTTTAGACAATGCCATAAAATGTAGCTTGTATTTAATTCTCAACTTCACTCTCACACTAATTTTTCTGTATTCAGCCTGTTATACTAATCCGGTGACTTCTAACATTAGCTCAAGAAACAGCACCTCAATTTTGATTGGAGAGTTTATAGCCTCTGGACTCAACATTGATTTCCACAATTTTAGTCCCCATTTGGTTTAATACTATTATGGCTTTATTTCTGAGCAACAGCGTTTGGTAATGATTCTCCTTTTACTAACCTCTCCTTCAGACAAATCTTTGATTTCTTAACTTCATTTCCCTTTATCTCCCCCTTTTGTAATTTAATGTCTTCAGCCTTCTACCCTATCATAGACCTTTCTCCCCCTCATTTTTTAACCTCTCCACTTGCTTTAAACCAAATTTATAAATTATTTTAGTTCTGATGAAGGGTCATTGATTTGAAATTTTAGTGTTGTTTGTCACTTCATGTGGGCTGCCAGACCTCCAATGCTTTTTGGGCCCAGCACAAATTCCATTTTCCAGCCACTGATTCCATTTCCAGCCAAAATTCTCATCCTTGCCATTGTAAACCCTAGAGATGACAGTTCCACCACACACCTGGCTGGCCTCCTATTCTACCCTCCATAAACTTCAGGTCCTGCAAAACTCTACTGCCCATGTCTTAAATCCCAACAAGTTCCATACGCCCATCTCTCTTCTTAGGCTGTCTCTCTGGATTGAGGATGCTTTGTGTCCGATACTGTTCTGAAATGGTTGAACGGTATGCCAGCCATTGCCCCTTTGCATGATGACCTACATTGGTTCCTAGTAAAGTATGCCTTGATTCTAAAATTCTCACCATTGTTTTCAAATCTCTCCACAGTCTCACTCCTCCTCAAGTCTGCAATCTCCTCCAGTCAACAATATTTGCCATCTTTCAGTTACTGTCCTTTGAGCATTCCCAATTTTAATCACCTTCAACCAGTACTGTGCCTTCAGCTACTAATGCCTGACCTTCTAGAATTCATTCCTAAAGCTTTTTCCCTCTTTCCCTCTTTAAGATGTTCCTTAAAAGTTCCTTTTTTTTCTTATAGTTTCTTGCCCTGCTATATCACTACAAGAGCACATATACAATGGATGCTGAAGATCTGAAATAAAAGCAAAAAATACTGGAAATATTCAGCAAATCATGTAGCATCTATGCGCAGGTAAACATTCTAGGCCAGCAACCGATCATCATAACTGGGGAACGTTGTTAATAACGTCACAAGCTTTAAGCAAACGAAAGATGGAAATGTGTGGGAAAAAGGTAGGTCTGTGATAAGGTGGAACGCATGAGAGATTAAATGATGAAAAAGTTGATTGAGAATGGCCAATGGAGTGGTTAATGTAACAAACAAGAAAGAAAAGATGTGGGGTGAGGAATGTGAATGGCAGAATGATGAACAGCTGCTGTCTAAAAGTAAAAATAAGAATAAAGCAAGTAGAAACCAAATCCTGCCAAGAAAAAAGAAACAACATTGGGGCAAATGGAGAGAGGTTTTAACTATACCTTTACTCTAAAAATAGCAGAGCGTGTGTATTAGGAGCTTTGTCATTGTGACATCAAATCAGAGGGAACTGGAACTTCAATTGGCAAGGTTCCAGAGATGTTCTCTTTTACCATCCCTGGTATATACTTATGTTCAATAAAGTGTATTAATATTCACTCATCTAAGTGTGCTTATCTTACTACTGGAAAAACTTATGGTTTGAATTTGTTGAAAACAATGCTGTGATTTGATGTCAAATTTTGATAATGCTCTTGTGAAGTTCCTTAGGATATATTATTTCAATGAAGGCTCTAAATAAGTAGTGACTTGTTGCAATTAATGCATATTTGATAAGGACACTTGGAGAACTCCCCATGTTGCTTTAGAAGCCTTTCCTTGTAACTCAATTCTCTCATTGCTACCTTCTTATATTCATCTGGCTGCACTCCACAATAAGCCTGCAGAGAACTTCAACTTTGTGATCCTTAATTACTGCAAAGGTTGTACCAATATCCTGCTGTGACCTCAGCTGAATGTGACCTAATCGCTGGAGGAAGATTGGAAATGGCTATTTCCCAGGGGAATTTCGCTGATTTGCCACAAGAATCAGCAATAATAAGGAGAATTCCAACAGAAATTCAGCAACTTTAATTTTATCAGTCTTAACATGAGCTGAAATTGAGACGAGAGCAAATTACTGCAGATGCTGGAATCTGTACTGAAACCAAAAAATGCTGGAGATCACAGCAGGAAAGGCAGCATCCATGGAAGGAGAGCAAGCTTGCTGTCTCACCATGGATGCTGCTTGACCCGCTGTGATCTCCAGCAATTTTGTTTGAAATTGAGATAGGTCTCTCTTTTAGATCATCATAGTGATAAATGGAAAGAATTCCAATACCTCTAGATGGCAATCAAACAAATTAATCAGGTTAAGTTTTTGAAACAATGCAGTTTCAAGAAGAAGGCAAATCATTTTGTGGGAGCAAGGGGAAAATAACGGATGCATCATTCTTCATATATGGGGTTTATGACCAATTGTCATGATGGCTTGTCTTGAAGCAGTTCATATCAGTTTTCAATTTCTCTGCAAACAGCAAAGAAAGGTTTGCCAAAGGAAAGCTGTTTGTTCTGTATACCTAAAGATGTATTAATACTAAACAAAAGACTGTCAGTTAAGTAAGGTGGGTTACTTTAAAAAAATCTTGATATTGTGGTTCACTAAATACTGACGATACAGCTTCTCCATAGGACAATTATAGAGCACATTAGATATTCTAGAAATATGTGTGTGAAAGATAAGTGCAAAATACTGGCATTTATAATATCAGAGGTATTAATATTTTTCAAAGGCAACAGGAGTTCCATCATCAGATCCAAAAGGTGTGCAGAGGGAGGGATTGTGACACCATTTTATTGGGCAGTAGGAAGGAAGGTCACTTTTATTGCCAATTAAGTGGCTGCTGCAGGGCCTGTGTTCCAGTCAGGTCAATGGCAATTATTGGGGCTGCATTTAGAGAAGGATGGTGCAGCCGTCACAATCGGGAAAGTAGGCTCTGGGTTTATCATGGATCAATCAGGCAGGTCCCAGGGAAGGGGAGGAGGTTCAATCACTGAGGACAGGTAGCACCATCCTCACTGCAGGGGCTCCCAAATGAGCCAGAATGTCCAAAACCATGCTGTGTACAAAGTTTGTTGAATAGTATTTGGTGATCTACCCATGCAATAGATGGCCATCATGCCATTGTTAAAATGCCAGTGGAGACAGAGAGAGGACCTTAATTGGCTACTTAACTGGCTCGGTTTGGCTCGAAATGGGCAGGCTTTCTGCTAGCTTTCCTGCCACTGGCAAAATGGAATAACAGCAGAAAGGAAAATCTGCAGTAGCCCATACCTCTATCCTTAGTCAAAACCTATTACATCTCTTAACTTTTTCCCATTCAGATGAATTTTTGTTCTCCCACAAATGCTGAATATTTTCAGAAATTTCTGCTTTAAACCACATACTAACTTGAGCTTAAAAATTCCCTTGACTTGTAGCGTCATTAATTTATGGAATAGAGTGCCATCTAGTGCAGTAAGTGCTGTCTCAGTAAAAACATTCAAAAAATCTTTTTAATAACTCATCCGTTGAAGAGCATATGGAGAAATGATAAAATGTGAATAGATTGAACCCTCAAACAGGACACTGATTTCTTCCTAAATGGACTGATCAGACTGAATAGACTTCACATTTTGGGATTAACTCGTGTAACTCTAAAGATGGATTAGGGGTCAGTGGACAAATTATTCACTCAGGTTTGAATAAAGACCAGTATGGACTATCATTATACCATCATCCTTATTTTCAAGGCAATTTTAGTTTAATTTAATCTGCCTGTTTATTCTATTTTTTTAAAGATACACAGTACTCAAAGGAAAGGGCAAAAGCGAGGAAGGAATAATTAATGAAATCAAAAAAAACAAAGTAGTATTAAATTTTGTGAGACCAAAATTTCAGAGTGGATGAAGGGAAGTCTTACACAAATGAAATAGCTTTCATTTGTATGGAACTTCATGGAGAACAAACCACAAACTGAGAGCAATTATAATCATAAATTTGAATTCTGAGATATTCTTCCTGCACCCCTCCCCCCACCTCACTCCTCACCTTAATGTAGATTTTAGTCAGGCTGCTCTAATTAATGAGAGTCGATAAGTCCTGAAGTCTAAAAGAGATGTCTCATGAGATTCTATATGTGTTGGTGTCAATTTTCCAAAATTCATTAGATTCTCAAAAGGTTCTGGAAAGGTAGATCACCAGACATTATTCAACAAACATTGTACACAGGAGCCCCTGCAGCGAGAATGGTGCTACCTATCCTCAGTGATTGAACCTCCAGTAGACTGGAAAATAGCAACGATAATCCCTCTTTTCAAGGAGGGAGGGAGGCAGAAAACAGGAAATATAGACCAGTTTACTTGACATCTGTCATGGGGAAACTGTTAGAATCAATCTTTAAAGATATTTAAATTGGTCACTGGGAAAACTTAAGATAATCAAAAGAGTCAGCATGCTTTTGTGCAAGGGAAATGTTTAACCAATTTATTAGCACTCTTTGAAAGAGTAACATGCAATTTGAGTAAAGGCAAGACTAAAATGCATTATACTTAGATTACTAAAAAGCATTTTATAAGGTTCCAAATAAATGGTTAATGCGCAAAGTTTATGTTCATGGACTAGGGAGTAACATGTGTTGAACATTGGCTTAGTGGTAGCAAATAGAGTATGCATAAATGGGTCTGCTTCAGCTTGGCACAATGCGCTAAGTAGGGTTCTGCAGGTTTCAATGCTGGGCCCTCAACTTTTTAGAATTTATATCAACAACTTAGATAAGGGATTGAAAGTATGGTGACTAAATTTGCAGAGTACACTGAAGTAGATAGGAATGTATGTTGTGAAGTTGATGCAAGATGCAGACAGAAAAAATTGTGATTGGGCACGAATCTGGCAATTGGACTATCATATGGGAAATGGACAATAATGTGGGAAATTGTGAAGTTGTTCACTTTGGGAGAGGAATAAAAAAGTAGAGTATGACTTTAATGGACAATGACTGCAGAATTTTGAGATGCAGAAGAGTCTAGATGTTATAGTTAATGAGTCACAAGACATTAGTATGCAGGTACAGCATATAAACAGGAAGTCTATTGGAATGCTAACCTTTGTAGCGAGAGGAATGAAAAAATAGACGATGTTATGATTCAGTTATAAGACGACATCTTGAATACTCTGACAGTTTTAGCTTCCTAAGTTAAGGAAGAATATAAATGCATTGAGGATGTTAACAGGAGGTTTGCCAGATTGACACTTAGAATGAGCAGGTTGACTAATTGGGTAAGATTGTAAACTCTGCTTGTTTTCATTGTAATTCAGAGAGCAAGGAGTGATTTGATTGAACTTTCTAAGATCCTGAATGAAGCTGACAATGTGGAAAGCATGTTTACACTTGTGGTTGAGTCCAGAATTTGGGAACACTTTTAAAATTAGGAGTCACATGTTTAGGGTAGAGATGAGGAGAATTTTTGTTTTCTCTCAGTGATTGTTTGATTTTGCAAATCTCTGTCTCAGATGGCAGTAAAAGAAATGTCATCGAATATTAAGGTAAAAGGAGATCGATTCTCAATAGGCAATGGAAACTGAGGTCTTTGGGTGGGACATTTGAAAGTAGAATTTGAAACACAAACAGATTAGCCTTGATTTTATTAAATACTTGAAGGGTCAAATGGCCTTCTTCTGCTCCTACTTCAACTGTTTATATTTGATTTGCAATTAATCTTGAATGCAAAATACATTCCCTGTAACTGACATCATTGAAAAAGTGAGACAAGGAGAAAGTCCATGTTTAAGGGCCTTAATTTCATTTAGAACAATCAGATTGAATTAGCTCCTGTCTCCAAAAATATCATGCAAAATGCCAAGCCACACTAACAAATTAGAAAGTGGATATGGTAGGCCTAAATGGACAATACAAACTTTTCTGTTTTGAGCTCTTGCCCACATAACTCCATGATGGATATTTTAACCAATTGTGATGCCAGCCATCGCGTTTGCTATAAAATATGTTGTCCATGAGAAATTTAGAATAGCCAAAGAAAGGAGATAATATCTGAGCTCTTTGTAAACTTACAAATGTGCTGTTTTACTCTATATTTTACCTATGCATCTATGTAAACTGTGAAGTGATTTGAAGTAATCTGAGGGATTACTGTGGCTGCAATTAAGCAGATGTCCTTTTCCCTGTATACAATAGCATGTCTAACAGTTGAAATGAGGCCAGAGCTATGCCTCCATATTAAAATTAAATTTAACAATACTTGCAAAGAAAAATGACAGTAGACAATTGCATAATCAAAATATATTTTTGAACTTATATAATTTTTCAAACATACACTGAGTATAGAGGAACCTCGATAATCCGAACGATACGGGCGGGAAGTATTTTGTTCGGATAATCAAATGTTCAGATAATCGAATGCTGGATAATGCAGTTTATCCAAGCATTGGGACCTTGCAATTTTGCTCGGATAATCCAAAATTCAGATAATCGAATGCTGGATAATCAAGGTTCCTCTGTATTTAACTATTAATATTCAGTTAGAGTTCAAAGATCTCAGCAAGCCAACCAGATGGCTTGAAGCAGTGGCAGTGGTTCTAGAAGCTTTTTAAAGTGCTTTCATCTTTTAAACATCAAGAAACATATCTTTCAATGAGAAAACAATGAAATTGAAGGAAGTTCAATATTAAAGTCCTACTTGCAAGCTTCAACGTAAAATCTTTCCCAGGTTTATGTTTTACAGCTTATTTTCATAAATTGTGTCAAATGCATTTAGTTGTATGAATGCTTCTGATGATCAAAGCAAACTTTTAATGAAAGAGGAGAACTTATGAGGCTGCCTCTCAATGCTTGGTACTACTTTGGAGAAGTGCTTCCCATCAATACTAGTAGTGGGGGTGAGTTATTTTCACATTTAGTGGCATCTAATCACAATAACAGCTGCAGAGTGACTGAGCAGTTGACCTGGTTAATACAGTTTATGTGGAACATTTAGAATTTGCACATTTCAAGTTGGTTACAGCCATTTGTCCAATAAAGGTGGTTTCCTTAAATGCCCACAAACCATGTAAGCGTTGGAGATGCTATACAAATGCCAACGACTTTTAGAAAAATTCATCTTTTTCTACATTAAATTCCATTTTGAGGTAATGGCAGCTCTGGTTCAATAACTCTATCATGTATATAAGCATATCATTTACTGTCGATTAATATATCACATTTTTATATTAACATATCACTTACATGGGATATTAATGTATTCCTATCATTGTACATGAATGTATTCCTGCATGTTATTGCAGATTGGCCATTTGTGATTGTGTGTATTAGAATGTGTTTTTACTGCATATTTGTCCATCCCTGATATTGGCAACTGGCGAAGTGGTGGAGACTGGTACAATTACAACAGTTAAAAGGTATCTAGATGGGTACATCAAAGGAAGTGTTTAGAGGGATATGGGCCAAATGTTGGCAAATGGTGCTCGATCATTTAAGAATATCTGGTCAGCATGAACAAATTGGACTGAAGCATCTGTTTCCATGCTGTACAACTCTATGACCATCTTCATCATCTCTCAAAAATTGACCTCCAAACAATGAAATATGAAAACAACATAAAATACAAGGGACGCTGGAAATCTGAAATCTAAAAAAATGCTGGAAAAAATGCAGGCGCTCAGCATATTTAACGGAAGATCATCAACATCAGACATTTGTTTTGAGGATGTTGCCAGATCTGCTGTGTATTTCCAGCATCTCCTGTTTTTTATTTCTCAAAATCTACCCTGACTTAGCTGATCTTAGCCAGCATCGTGGTAAGAACATTCAAGTTGGTTTTAGTCGTCATGAAACAGAGATGGTAAAATTAGCCAGGGGATCCTACAGCTAATCACTATTGGATGAAGATAGCATTGACCTTTGCTGCAGTGCTTCTCAGTGCAGAGTAGCCTTATGTTAGTCAGTGTCAACATTCCTATGAATGCAGTGAGTGCACAGCTAAAACAATTGAGTTTTGTCAATGTCCATGAAACTGTGGTCCAAAGGCAAGAGGTAACAGTTTCAAGAGGGAATGAGAGAAAACTGACAATAGTTATGATACTATAAGATTAATTTTAGCCATTTAAATATTACATTTGACATGACGGCCTTTACTTATTACAGCTACCTCATCCCTGAATTCCCAAATACAGCAACTTCAACATCTTCAGCAGCTACAACAGCAACAGCAGCAACATCAGCAACAAGGACAGCAACAACACCAACAGAACCATCAACTACCTGGACAGCAGGCATCATCCCCTCAAAAACAAAGTCACTCTCCAGGACAGGGCCTCCAGTCAACACTGACTCCAACCAATCCACTTCAGGTATGACAACTTAATCTAACTGCTAAAAAGATCTGTCCTGTAAATTATGTTTGTTTCTTCTTACAGATTATATTGAAATGTACTTGGAATATGTTTCACTGAGAGTTTTAGATTAAGTCACATTTCACGCACAGGAAAACTGATTAGGCAAGCACTTTGCAAAATTGTTCCCAAATCTAGCAAATCATTGCTCTACTTTCACATTTGTTGGTTATTGTATCTCTGCTACAGTTCTCACCTTGTCAGGATCTGTACATGATCTATATATTTGACTTCAGGCTTCATCAATTGCACCTTTGTCTAGTCCATCTTCAGGTTCATGGTTAGCTCTCTCTAGCAGTCTCACCAAATTTTGGCCAAGATCTATGATGATATCTTCCATTGTGTCTCCAAATCCATGGACTAGTAGCTCATCTGCTGGCTTCCACTTCAGGAGGATCACAGACTATCTCGTGCTGTCTGCATTGTTACTGTACTAGTGGAAATACCAAATGGTATGAACAACCAATGCTGTTCACAATGTGGCTAGAAAACTGCTGCTTTCACCCAGCTTCACGTGACAGTGATCATACTTCACAAAGACCTATGCTTGGACAGATTGTGACAAAATTTCCTCAGAGGTTAGTGTTAAGTAACACTATCTCTTGAAAGCTTTATTCAAATCCTTTTTATCTATGTTTTCAGTTTCCTAGGTTTTTTTTTAACTTCTGCCACGCTCAAATCCATTCTTTAGGCCTCACGTTTTTGATTATTTCCTTCATTTCCAACTCTTCTATCCTGACTTATAGGCTGGACTTGAGTACAACTGGAACTTTCTTCTGCAGATTCTGCCTTGGTCTCACACTCGCATCCATTTCTAGATGTTTGTTGTTGTTTTCCTCCTCTTTAGTGAATTTTATGTCAGTTAGGATATTATTGATGGTCTTGATGGTCTCTAATTTGTTTCGTTTAGTGATGACAAAGGTGTCATCCACGTAGCGGACCCAAAGTTTGGGAGGGATGGTTGGCAAAGCTGTTTGTTTGAGTCTCTGCATTACTGTATCTGCTAAGAACCCTGATATCAGAGATCCCATGGGTGTTCTGCTGGTTTGTCGGTAGGTTTTGTTGTTGAAAGTGAAGTGGGTGATAAGGCAAAGGTCCACTAGCTTGATGATACTGTCCTTGCTGATGAAGTTGGTGGTGTTTGGTGCATGTATCTTTGGGTCTTCTAATAGTGTAGTCAGCGTTTTCTTGGCCAGGTTGATGTTGATTGATGTGAACAGGACTGTTACATCGAAGGAGACCATTATTTCATCTTCTTCTTTCTTGGTGTCTTTGATGGTCTTCAGGAATTCTTGGGTGGAGTGGATGGAGTGGCTTGAGTCTTCTACTAAGTGTTTAAGTTTTTGGTGTCGCTCCTTGGCCAATCTGTAATTGGTGTTCCAGGTAGTGAGACTATGGGTCTGAGGGGGGCTCCTGGTTTGTGAACGTCTGAAAATGAACCTTCCAGCTCAGCGAGAAACCTACATCCAGAACCTCAACCTGAGCTACAAATCTTCTCAAAACTCGCTAGAATCTGCTAAGTTACCACTAATTTACGCTTCTTGTTACTATCCCAATTAATGCAATAAAATTGTTCCAGCAAGATATTCTCTTTTGAAGTCCATGCTGATTATTCATTATTTTTGAGATTATTCATTATTCATCATTTTTGAGATGTCCTTCTATTCTTTCCTTAATAAGTTTACAAAGCTCATGTCACCCTGAAATCTGCTTGTATGTAAGCAGCTGCTTATTTTTGATTGCCCTCATGTTTTGACCAAAGTAACAAACAATCCCTAAGTTTTTAAAGCTACATTTCATCTGAAAGACAGCATCTCTGGCAGTACAGCATTCTGTCAGGACTGCACAGAGCATTGTCATTAATTGTCAATGCTCAACCATGGTATTTAAATATGGCTCTCAGAATTTATAATGCAAAATGTTGACAGGACTTTTTTTGCAAGATTTGTTTTGGATTATTGATATCTGAGCAAGCTAGTAGGTAAAGGCACTCTTCAGTATCTTATAGAGCTCATGCAAAAAATGGAAATCCCAGGTTCAAATCCTTTTCATTGTTCAAAGCTAGTGCTGTAGTACTTCCTATAACTAGGAAGAAAAGAACAGTTACACTTGCTTGAAGGTGGATAGGACATGCCTGCATGGGAAGACTGGCCACTTGTAAAATGTCTACCAGCAAACATGAATCTCAACAAGAATCAGCAGCGTCAGGTAAAGAAATGAGAAAAATGGGGAAATAGAATTAGAGAAACGTTGACTGGACTTTTCAGTGCAGGTTTGTTGCAAACATTCCAATGGAAGACGGACAAGTTTCTAAAGTTGGCTGACATGATTCAAAGAAGAACTTTTTAAATCTAAATGCCTTTCATAATTTTGAGATGTCCTAAGTTCTTCATATCCACATAAGGAAAATGTAGTCACTGCTGTATTATCAGAAAACATAGCTGCCAGTTTATCTGAGGGATAGATATTGGTCAAACTACCAGAAAGATATTCCTCTTTCTTTTTGAACAGTGTTACATAATCATTTACAATTATCTAAGGGGTTAGATATGGTCTCGCTTTAATGTTTCTTCTGAAAGATGCTACTTCTGGGAATGCAGCACTCTTCAGAACTAGCATGGCTTGAACCCACAATCCCATAGCCACTTAACTCAGAGGTAAGACAGACACTAATTGAGTCAAGGCTGAAAAAGAACATAAAGCTGACAATTGAGTTTGGAAGTTTAGTACTGCAGACATCCCAGTCACCATAGTTTTCTGAAACTTACTTGGTTACTATCAGGAATTAGAAAAGAATTTCCCTGTGTTTTTGTTTTTTTTCTGATTTGAATGCTCTTGTCAGCTTTCCTGGAGATAGAGAAACTGATAGATGAGTAGGATCCATAGTGTGTTGCATCTATGTTTTGGCAGCAAGCATAGGTTTATGACAGCTGATCTTTTGGTGTTCTTTGTTTTTGTATGATCGGATGCATCAGTGAGCCTCCAGCAAACTCACCCCCACCCACCCCTCTGACAAGTCCCATAAAAGTAAGCAATTGATTGAAGCAAAGCTCAGGTGTCTATCAGATATGCTGGTCCTTTTATTCTGTATCAGGTTCTTTTCTGGTCTATTTTCTGAACTGCAGATGTTAGACAGAGTTAAATTGTGTCTCCATTAATGTAGCAACTGCAAGTGCTCAAATGGGTGATTCATGTTAAAATCACATTGTATTTTAGAATCACATTAATCTGTAAAATTTAAGTTGATCTCAAGAGGCTCCAAGCCTCAAGTAAAAGATAAAGTTTAAATGCTAGGAGCATTTCAGATTTGGCAGTTTTGTTCCCAATTTATGGCAAAATGTGGGGGAAGAAATCACTCAGTCAGTGTTTTTCACTCGAGCATACTTGAAGTGAGAAATGAATATTTAGTTAACCCAAAGAAGAAATTGTGAAATTAAACATGACTGTTTTGCCAGCCCGATTTACCAATGAATGCTCAGTAAACTGAAATAAGAGCATAATAAAAGCAGGGAGGCTAATTTTGATTTTGATAAGATATACAATGGGCAGCTGTTGGCTACTGCCAGTCATACACTCTCACAAGAATTCAAAATTATTCCCACTGAATCTTTCCTTTTACAAATGTTAATCAGATAGCTAAGTAACTCCACGTTTAAGCACTAAAAGACAATTTGGTGGGGAGGAATGTATCCTGATTAAGCAATAATGTTAAAGAGAAGGTAGTGAATTGGCAGCCCATTCTTATGTCCATTTGTTTCTTGGGGCTTTGATGCCAAGTATACCTGTAACATGGGATCAGCCTTGATCTGTTGAATGGTGGAGCAGACCTGAGGGACCAAACAGCCTAATCCTGTTCCGGCCTTACATAACCTCTTTGGGGTGATTTTTATTGAGTTATCATCAGAATATGATTTTCTTTTGTCTTCAGAGGCTGAGATGAACACTGTCTGATTGGAAGCACTGGAATTACTGCACCATTTGCCAGTCATTCATACATGACAGATCATAGAATCATATTGCACAGAAGAGGCCCTTTGACCCATCAAGCTTGTACTGCCAAACATACATGAAATCTGTGCATGTCTCGCCTTCCAGCATTGAGCCCATGATTATTATGACATTTCAAGTGCTCATCCAGGTTTGTAAAGGTTGTGACATTTTCTTACTCAACTACCCTCTCTGGCAGTGCATTGCAGACCTCTATCACCTTCTGGGTGAAAAAAAACTTTCCTCAAGTCCCACCTAAACCTCCTGCCTTTCAACTTAAAATTATGCCACCTCATTGTTCCACCTATCCACCCTAACCATGTCCCTCATAAGCTTATGCATCTCTAACAGGTCCCTCTCAACCTTCTCTGCTCCAAAGAAAACAACCTAAGCTTATCCAACCTCTCTTCACAGCTAAGATGCTCCATCCAAGGCAACATCTCCTTGTTCCTCAGAAACTCCTCCTTGGGTACAATCACATTTTTTCCTCTTGAGTGGTGACCAGGACTGCAAACAGTACTCCAGCTGTAGCCTAACCAAAGTCCTGTACAGCTCCAGCATAACCTCCCTGCTTTTACTATCTATGCCTCAACCAGTAAAAGCAATTATCCCGTATGTCATCCTAATTTGTTAACCTATCCTGCCTGCATCAGGGATCTGTGGACAAGAACCTTAAGATCCCTCTGTTTCTCTGATCTTCCTAGTGTCCTTCCATACATTCAGTACTCCCTTGTCTATTACTTCTGCCAAACTGCATCACCTTACACTTACAAGGGTTAAATCCACCTGTCATTGAGCTGCCCATCTGATCAATCTATCTAAATCCTCCTGTCACCTGAAGACCTTCTTCCTCACTATTGACCATTTGGACAATCTTCTTGTCATCAGCAAACTTACTCATCATCCCCTGCCCCTCCCATACTCTCATCTATATTGTTTATGTACATCACAATCAATAAGGTACGCCACTTAATACTGGCCTCCAGTCACACAAACACCCTCTGCCTCCGGCCATGAAGAAATTTGAAATCAATAATATTTGGAATTAAAAGCTAGTCTAAGAGCAACCATGTAATTAGATTACATTACAGTGTGGAAACAGGCCCTTCGGCCCAACAAGTCCACACCGACCCGCCGAAGCGAAACCCACCCATACCCCTACATTTACCCCTTACCTAACACTACTGGCAATTTAGCATGGCCAATTCACCTGACCCTGCACATCTTTTGGACTGTGGGAGGAAACCGGAGCACCCGGAGGAAACCCACGCAGACACGGGGAGAATGTGCAAACTCCACACAGTCAGTCGCCTGAGGCGGGAATTGAACCCGGGTCTCAGGCGCTGTGAGGCAGCAGTGCTAACCACTGTGCCACCATGCCGCCCACCTACCATGCCGCCCACTAATGATTGTCATAAAATCCCATCTGGCCCTTTAGGGAAAGAAACCTGTTGTCCTTAAGTGGTCTGGCCTGTATGTAACTTCACATCCATAGAAATGCTATGGATTCTTAGCTGCCCTCTGAAATGGCTGAGCAAGCCACTGAGTTCAAGGGTAATTAGGGATGGACAACAAGTGCTGACCTTGCCAGTGACACTCACAACCGATACAAGAATGAAAAAATAAGATGGGTAAGGATGCCAAGAAACATACAGGTTTCATGCATTTTTGTGCGGTTTGATATTCTTGTAAAGTAATTGGCAAGAAACTTCAATGCACAGTGCAAGGAAACAAGTCACCACCTTGTCCTTCAAATGGTTGTGTTTCCAACACCTTCAAAAGGTTATGCGGAATTCCATTGGTCTGATAAATAATTAATGCAATAATATAAAGATTGATTTTTTTTCACTCCGGACCTGACATCGTTTGTAAACAAGCTTAAGTTACAAAATGCCCTAACTCATGACAATGATATAATATGTGCAAGATGATGGCAGCTGTAATATCAGAACCCACTATGGAAGAGAAAGCTGCATTTATCAAGGACTTTCAGATCTTTCGAAAATTTGGCACATTTAATACCCAAGGAATTACTATTGCTATGGAGGAAACCATGATACCAATTTGCACTCATCAGATATTTCACAAAGATCAAATGTTCGTAGACATGGTGGCCAAAAACAACTTAGATTACCTGTAACACAAGTGTGACCGAAACATCAGTGCAGCACTGAGGACGTGCTGAATTGTCAGGTACAGTCAGCTCTTCTATAATGCGATGGTTGCATACTTGTGTAACCCTGTGTTATAACAAAATTAGGCTATAGAAACAGCGCTTGAAGTGTTGATGTGATTGCGATACATCCAACACACGTTTTAAAAGGTTGTGCTTTAGAAACAGTGTCCCCAGTCGTCAATCGCGTGACAGCGAACTTGTGTTGACGAAATGCACATTATAGCATGTGACCTATATATTTCTCCAAGAGCCTTCTCAGGTGAATGTAAAAGATGACATATAAGAAGTGGAGGGGAGTTCTCCTTCCATCCTGGCTTAATATTCATTAGCTCATTTTTTTGACATGTTGGTTGAGGCAATTATTATCTTATTGCTATAAGTTCCATGTGGCACATTTCCTACATTATAACAGTGACTACACATAAGCATTAATTAATCAACTGTAGAGCATCTTGGGACATCTTTAGGATGTGCAAGATAATATATAAATTTAAATTCTTGTCTTCTTTAACTTGTTCGTGTAAGAAGAGAGGGAATTGGGTTTAATTTTTCACATTAACAGCAACTCTAAAGCATCGCATTCCCTCAGCACCACACAGGAGTATTCAAGCCCTGGGATGGGGCTAGAATTTATCAGTGGAAACTTAGAGATCTGAGCAATGTAGGCATTGAGGAGATTTGAATCATAAGAGAAGTCTAGTGAGGCCCATCTTAACCTTGGTAGCATCTTACTCCATCTTTTAGGTATTTGACGAGTGGTGAGGTGAGTTTCTCACGAGGCAGCAGCAATTGCTAAATAAGGGGGATTATAACTTTTTAAAGACTTTGTTTATGGACTAAATCTCCACAGTAATAATCAGCTTCCTATCTAGCTAGATGTTCAGAAATTGCAACATGGAAATTAGAACACTTGGCAACATCAGGTCACTGCTTGTTCCAAAGGACTTCCATGTTGGCACCAGCATTTCAAGCCACAGTTCATGGGTACCAGTCACATCACCCCACATTTGTGGAAATTGGTATCTGATATATGCTAGCCTCTATGATCTCTCATAGTACATCTCCGATCCACTTACAGGACAATTCTGCACTTCAGTGCTGCAGCTCCAGCTGCACTGACAACTGTCATTGGAATGCTATTGCAAGGACACTGTATGTTCAGGGATACGCACCTAGCTCATGGACAGGATCAGGCTGCATCTCCAGGCTCTTCACTTGCTGTCATGGTGCTCACCCACTCAGAGATTGGATGTTCACAGTATCCCTATCTTGCATTGCATTGCCACTTAGCATGGACACAAAGGCAGAAAGCTTGTAACAGCTGTCTGTAGACCACAATAAGTCAAGAGGGATAGCCTTCACTCAGGGGGGTTCCAGCACAGTTAGTCAAGGGCACTTACCAGTCCAGAGGCTTGAACATGATCAATCATCCACTAGGTGGTTAGATTTGTGATGCTGTCCCATAAGGTGTGAGGAACCACATGTTAAGCAGTCCACTACCATCTTGTCCATTTCAAACCTATTGTGAGCTAGTTTCATCCTGGAATGAAGATGAGGCAGATATCAAGAGAAATGAATGTGGGTGGCACAGCTATTATTTTTGGTGACGGTGGGCAGATGTCTCAAGCAAGTGAGTTAGCAGCACTAAAGGCATGCAGGGTTATTGGTATCGCTTAGGGATACATGCAAGTGAACTGATGGAAGATGGTTCAGGTAATAATGAGAATGGAAGAGTTTGAATCTTGCAAGGGCATGACTGTAGTAGCAGAGGTAAATGAATGCGAGGTATTTGCTAGAAGGTAGTGGTATGTTAGCAGAGTGGAGAAGGACATTGACCTTCTTCTTATAATGCTAGGCATTCCACCAAACAGCTAAAACTGCTCTAACCAGGTCACCTGCCTCTGACCAAAGTGACATAGTCTGACATCATGGACTCCTCTCTTGGTCCTGGGAAAGAAGTAAGTCCCATTGGCAACATCCGTTCAGCAGGACCTCCAGGTCCCTCCCCTCAAAGATTGGTGATGATTTCCTCCTGTCTGCTATGTCCAGGGTAAATGTCAGGACCAGGCAGGGCAGCTGTGCACTGACAGTGGTTGCCTGGGTGCACAACAGATTTTAAAGATAGCACGGGTGCAAAAAAGGTCTAGCATTTTGGTGGATATCCACTGATTAGTGAGCTGTTCCATGAATGCTGCTTGGTAAATGGGAATAGAGTCAAATGTGAGGGATGCCTTGGGGTGGGGTAGGTTGCTAACAAGGTGTGTTTGGTGAGATACAGTGAGAAATTTGGGGCGGCTCGGTGGCTCAGTGGTTAGCACTGCTGCCTCACAGCACCAGGGTCCCAGGTTCGATTCCAGCCTTGGGTGACTGTGTGAAGTTTGCACATTCTCCCCGTGTCTGCATGGGTTTCCTCCGGGTGCTCCAGTTTCCTCTCACAGTCCAAAGATGTGCAGGGCAAGTGAATTGGCCATGCTAAATTGCCCATAGTGTTAGGTGCATTAGTCAAGAAGGGAAATGGGTCTGGGTGGGTTGCTCTTCGGAGGGTTTGTGTGGACTGGTTGGGCCGAAGGGCCTGTTTCCACACTGTAGGAAATCTAATCAAATCCATTTGTGTCTTCATAGTAAGCATCTATCCAAAAAACTTCACAACGCTAAAGTGAGCGTGTTGCCAACATAACCAAATTGACATGAGGGTGCCTGTGTTACTAAAAATAGCATTCAGTGGTGCATTTAACTGTTTTTTATCTTGGTTTTGTGCTCTATTAACAGATCAGTTTCACTCTGCTATTAGCAGCACTGGCTCAAATGGTATGGTCACTAGTTGGGAGCTTGTGAAGAAATCTTAATAATTTCCTTCAGGTTTATCACCAATTATGTCATGTCTACCAGTAGAAGCTGGCAGTGACATGGCACAAAGTCTATTATCAAAATAGTTTTTCATGCTGCCTTTTTGGCACCAAGCGCTACAACGCACCATCTTATGTCTGACCTAACTGTATGAGCTTCACCCAACGTGAAGAAGTTTGTCTTTCCTTTGTCGTTCATAATGCTTGCCCATATCCAATTGGTTCAGTGGTGCAGCCTGCTTTTAATGCAGACATTGCAAATTATTTGGCCCCGAGGGTCCAGAATATTATGAAGTTATTTCTATTAGGAGCTACTCCAGACAAAAATTAGGAATACTGATGGGTACCAAACATGTTTCTCATCTCCTTCTTTGTGTATTGAGACCGAATCTTAAACATTTAGGAAGTCAGTGGTCCCTTTTATGAAGAGTGCATATATTTTCTTTTGTATTGTCATTGCTTTTGAAAACCCTGGAGCATAACAGACTCTTGTCTATCTGTCATCATCTATTTATTTCTGGTGATGGTGATATCTTTCTTTTTGAAACTATATTTATAAACACAAAGCAAGAATCTAACAATTTAATCTTTCAGAGTAAGAAAATGAATGCAACTGTTAAATTACTATTTGTGAGTGGCTGTCATTGCACTCTAGAAAGCTTGAAGTACAAATGATCTAAGGATTCAAAAAAAGACGAACATCAAAAACTAAAGGACTGACTTATCATATCCTGAAATTGACAGCTTGAAATGCATGTCTGAATTTGTGAGCATCCTCTCGCAGTCATCCACTTATGTTATTCAAGTACAGCCTGTGAAAATATTAGTTTTGAGCAATAACATTCAAGGCTCCTTGTAAAAGAGGACAGTAATTTAAAGGATTATTACATCTGGTCCAAATCTTTCAAAAATGAAAACACAGGAATTTTAGAAAATGTGGAGACCTGTCACATTTTCTAAGAAAAATGAAATGAAAACAATTTGTTAAATTCTGCCCTCACAGAGCTGTCATTGTCAGTCCAGCACTTGAGCTGCACAGTGCCTGCGGACTTTGTCTTTGGAAGGTCCCTTCTCATTTTATTGATCCAACTGACCAGGATGTTTTGACTGTAGTACTGATATTAAATATAGTTCCCTTCATCATTTAGTGACAGTTCTGTTATCCAGCATTATCTACTAGGTCTGAAACACAGCTTAGCATTTTGTTCTTTGGAATTTATGTTGTTGCTGGATGGTTAGCAGATAAGAATGAGACAATAATTTAAAATGTCCGATATCAAATTAGCTTCTCATTATCCTCAGTGCTCAAATGTAAGTTCCATTGACATTAATGGAAGGGAAAGTTGGCAAATGATCATGGGGGCCCGTTCAATATGGCCCACTTTACATGTACATGCAAGATTGAAATTAATTGAGTATGCTTCAAGAAAGAAACTTAAATTTATACTCCCCTGTGATAGCGTGAGGACGTCTTGAGAAGTTTCACAGCCGCTCCTTTCGAAATGTTGATGTGTAGATAAATACAGCAGTCAATTTGCATGAAGAAAAGTTTCGCGGACAGCAATGTGGTGAATAAGCATTTAATCTTTTTTTAGGGGCAATGTAGGTTGAGGTTTTAAAGTTGGCTGTGACACCAAAAGATTTTTTTTTACCCTGGGGAGATGTTATACCTTACTGTGTAGCAAGCCGAAAATCAAGCTCCCTATTCCCAAAACGATCACAAAAATTAAAGAATTTTCGTTAAATTATGCAGAATCTCCCAATTTACCTGTGTTTTTACACCCAAGTTGACAGAAAGTACACACAACATTTCAATACTTAATAAGAAAGACTATTTACTCCAAATAAAAATTTGTAGAACATAGAATAGTAGAGCACAGAAACAGGCCCTTTGGCCCACCATGTCTATGCCAACCATGATGCTAATTAAATTAATCCCATTTGCCTGCACATTGACCTTGTCCCTCTATTTGCTGCCTGTTCATGTGTCTGTCTAAATGCCTCTTGAAATTTGCTTGTATTTGCTTCTACCACCTCCCCTGACAGCCCTTTCCAGGTATCTACCACCCTCTGCGTAAAAAAAACTTCCCTTACAAATCTCCTTTAAACTTTCCCCCTCACCTTAAACCTATACTCTCTAGTAATTTGACATTTTGACCCTGGGTAAAAGATTCTGACTATCCAACCTATCCATACCCCTCATAATTTTATCTACTTCTATTAGTCCCCCCTCAGTTTATGACATTCTAGCAAAAATAATCCCTCCTTATAACTAATTCACTCTGATCCAGGCAACACCCTGGTAAGCCTCTTCTGCACCTCGCCAAAGCCTCCACTTCCTGTAGTGTGGCAATCAGAACTGTGCACAATACTCCAAATATGGCCTGACCAGAGTCTTATGCAGTTCTACATGACTTGCTAACTTTTATACTGAATCCCCCAACTAATGAAGACAAGTGTGCCATATGCCTTCTTTATCAGCGCAACACTTCTGTTGCCACTTTCAGGGAGTTATTGATTTGGACCCCAAGATCTTTCTATATATCAATGCTGCTAAGGATCCAAGCCATATACAGTAAACTTCCTCTTGCATTTGACCTCCCAATACACATCACCTCACACTTGTCGGGGTTAAACTCTGCCCAGCTTTCCAGGCGAACTATATCCTGCTATATTCTTTGACAACCTTCCTCACTATCCACAACTCTACCAAATTTCCTATTATCTGCAAACTTACTAATCAGACAACTGATATTTTCATTCAAATCATTGAGGTATATTACAAACAACAGAGGTCCCAGCACTGATCCTTGCAGAACACCACTGGTCATAGACCTCCAGTCATAAAATCAACCCCCCACACACACACACACACACACACACACACTCTCCCTCTTTCTTTTATGGCCAAGCCAATTTTGTATCTAACTTGCTAATTCACCAAGGATTCCATGCAATTCGATCTTCTGGACTAGCCTGCTATGACAGACCCTGTCAAAGGCCTTGCTAAAATCTATGTAGACAATATCCACTGCTTTACCCTCATCAATCATCTTTGTTGCTTCCTCAAAGAATTCAGTCAAGTTTGTGAGACAAGACCTTCCCTGCATAAAGCCATGCTGACTATTCGTAATAAATCTATTCTTCTCTAAGTGCAAGTAAATCCTGTCCCTAAGAATCTTCTCCAGTAATTTCACGACCATTGATATAAGGCTCACTGGCCTATAATTTGCTGCATTATCCCTTGAACAAAGGAACAACATTAGACAATTATCAGACACTGGGAATATAATTATCTTAATGTTTTTCAAGGCACCCAACACCTCCCCTTTCTCAATATCGACAGGCCTTAGAGTATCAACAAACCCCTCTCTAAACTTACCATCATGCATGTCTTTCACCTTGGTGGATATCAATGCGAAGTACTCATTAAGGACCACTCACTTCCTGTGGTTCCACACATAAATTCCCTCCTTTGAGCATGGGTGGGGCCTACCCTTTCCCTCATTACCCTCTTGCTCCTAATATTTGCATAAAATGCCTTGGGATTCTTCTTAATTGTACTTTCCAAGGACATTTCATGGCTGCTTCTAGCCCTCCTAATTTCTTCTCTGCTTCCTCATTTGATTTCTATTTCCTACAGTTTACATATGTTTCTCTTGTTTTTTTTAAACTAAACTTACAACATCTGTAGTCATCCAAGGTTCCTCACAGAAACCTGCTGGTCCTGAACTCTAGTCAGCTGGCTTTCAGAAGATACCCACATGTCAGATGTGGATTTACCTTCAAACAGCTGCTTCCAAAACCAATTTTTCCAGTTCCTACCTAATATTGATGTAATTAGCCTCCACCAGTTCAGCACTTTCACCTGAGGACCAGTCTTACCCTTTTCCATAACTATCTTAAAACTTACAGAATTATAATCACTGATCCCAAAATTATCTCCCACTGAAACTTCTATCACCTAGCCAGGCTCATTCCCCAATACAAGGTCCAATATGGCCCTTCCCTAGCTGGGCTATCTATGTATCACTTTTAGAATTTCTCCTGGATAGACCTAACAAATTCTGCCCTCTAAGCCCCTGTACTAAAGGAGTCCAAGTGAATATTGAAGAAATTCATTATGGCTCAGTGGTTAACACTGCTGCCTCACAACACCAGGGACCTAGGTTCAATTCCAACCTCAAACGACTGTCTGTGTGGAGTTTGCACATTCTCCCCAAGTCTGCGTGGGTTTCCTCCGGATGCTTCAGTTTCCTCCCACAGTCCGAAGATGTGCACATTAGGTGAATTGGCCATGTTAAATTGTATAGTGTTCAAGGATGTGTAGGTTAGGTGCATTAATCAGGGGTAAATATAGGATAGGGGAATGAGTCTGGGTAGGTTACTCTTTGGAGGGCAGTGTGGACCTGGACCAAATGTCCTGTTTCCACACTGTAAGAATTCTATGATTATAAAATTACCAATACCATGACCTGCTTACATATCTGTTCCCTAATTTCTTCTGGGTATTAGGAGGCCTTCACTATAGCCCCATCACAGTGATTGCATCTTTCTTCTTTCTAAATTCTGCCCATAAGGTCTTGCTGGATTAGTCCTCCAAGATGTCCACGCTTTGTCCAGCTGTGTTCTTCTCCTTAATCAGTAATGCAACTCCACACCCCTTTTACATCCTTCTCTAACATGCCTGAAACTTGTAAACCCTCAAACGCTGAGCTCTCATTCCTGCCTTACTCTCAACCAGGTTTCTGTAATGGCTACCACATCGTAGTCCCATGTACTAATGCAGGCTCTAAACCTGATTGCTCAATCTGTTGTACTCCTTGCATTAAAATAAATACTTCAGACTGCTAGTCCTACCATGTTCATTAACCTGGCCCTGCCTGTTTTCCTACTAGACTTACTCAAATTGGCCCCTCTCTTTTCTTCAATCACATGACATTCTGACCTCTTGCTCTAATTCCCCCAATCCTGCCACGCTAGTTTGAACCATCCTGAGTAGCACTAGCAAACCTCACTGCAAGGACATTGGTGCCCATCCAGTGTAGGTCTCACTTGCCCTGATAGAGAGCCCAATGATCCAAATATCTGAATCCCTCCCTCCTAACCAGCCCTTTAGCCACACATTTTACTGTATCATCTTCCTGTTCCTTCCATTAGCATGTGGCAAGGAGTAATCCTGAGATTACATGTAGATTGTAGCTACAGGTAAACAATTATGATCAATCAACATAGAACTCTACTTATTAAAACTCTGATCCCCTTTTAAATTTCCCCTCTACTCATAGATACAGACACAGAGAGGGGAAACCAAGTGGTATTATGGGCAGAGGGAAGACTGTGAAGGTCATTAAATAGTCCCTGTTCTCAGTGTTTGCAACAATGATTCTTATGCCAATTGTTCTTCCTTCTCCAGGTATTTTCATGTGTCTGCAGGAGGCCTAGGGTGACTGGTTCCTACTTACAAAGTTCTTTAAATTTATCAATTAAATCACAGCTTACAGCATCTGGAATGGAGAAATAAACTGGCCACCTTCAGGCTCGAGATGCCTTTGACTGCAGAGTATAAACAACCTCATCTCCTCCAGAGATTGGAAGGTTTCTGTAAAACATTCACACCCTCAAACTGTTCAGCTACCTGAGAGCCAATTGCATAGTTCTTGGCAGGCAGAGGCCTTTGTCATTGGCAATTGGTCAGTCATTCTCAGACTAATCAGCTACTTGTTGGCAGCTGAAGCTAAATTATATGATGTGGTCTTGACAGAGACCAAATACAGGTAGGGTGACTGCTTTGAGGAACAATTCCCTTCTGTTGTAAGTGTGACACCAAGCACCCAGTAACCTGCCATTTTAAATCCCCACCTTGCTCCCACCTTAACATCTCAGTTCTCAGTCTACTGTCCTGTTTCAATGAAACTCAACTCAACCTCGAACATTAACACCTCATCTTTCCATTAAGTGGGCATGTTCTGGACTCAACATTGAGTTTCAATTACTTCAGATTGTCACCGCATTCCCCACCCCCTGCAACTCATACCAATTTTATTTCTTTTTCTTTGAACACTGCATTTTAAGCTTTTCTCATGATTGCTTCCAAATGGAAGTTGTTTATTATTATGACATTCACACTCCTTCTGGAGACATCTTTTGGATATTTACTTGTGTCATTACGACTGTCTTTTGTTATTGAATGTCTCCCTTCTTTTGCACCAGTATGTTCTTTTGTTTCCTTTCAACTCTCCGCTATTATAATCACGTTAAAACATACTATTTTCTAACCTGATAAAATCAGTCTGATAAAATCAGTGATAGTTTTATCTCTGCTTCTCTCTCCAGAAATGATGAGTGTTTCCAGCAACTTCAGTTCAGATTTCCAGCAGCGGCTGCGTTTTGATTTTATATGCATCCTTTCGTTTTACTTTTTTTATCTTCAATTTTAAGACTTCCAGGTGGTTTTTATCCTCACAATTAGTAGTTTTAAAAACTCAACCAGCTCAGTCAGTAATGTGCTGCCAAACCACTCTTGGTGATTGACAATGAAGTCTTCTACCTAAAGTACATTGTGTATCCTTGACGTATCCAGTCATAAATGTAGTGGACAATCGAACAGTTAACTGGAAGGGGAAGCTTCACAAATATCCCAGTCCTCAAAGATGAGGTAGCCCAACAGATCACTGCAAGAAAAAATGCTGAAAATTTGCAATGGTCTGCAACCAGAAGTACCACAAAAACTATTGACCTCACTTCCACTATGGTCTCCAGCAACACAGATGCTAGTCTTCAAACAATTTGATTCACACACATACAGTGAATTTGTTGAAGTCTATGGCCGTAACAACATCTTGGCACTATGACTGAAGATTTGTGCTTCAGAATTTAGCCCATCACTAGCCAACCTTCTCTAGTATACCTACAGTACAGACATCTCCTGGGTAATGCAGAAAACTGCATAGTTTATCCTGTCCACAGAAAACAAGATAAATCCGACATTGACAGTGCTATCAAGCAAAGCTTACTCAACAATTATCTGCTCACTGATGCTCAGTTTGGAATCTGCCAGAGCCACACAGCTTCTGACCTCATTACAGACTTGTTCCAAATATAAACAAAAGAGCTTAACTTAAGAGAGAAATTAGACCAACAGCCCTTAGCATCAGGGCAGTATTTGAGCACTTCTTCTGGATACATCTTCAGATTATTTACTTGTCTTGTTACGACTGTCTCTTGTTATTTAATAGTCCAATTGTTTAGTAAAACCTAACACAAGGAAGATGGTTATGGTTGTTGAAGATCAATCATCTTAGTTCCAGGGCATCACTGCAAGAACACATCAGGTTTGTATTCAAGGCTTCATCATCTTCAGTTGGCTCGTTACTGACCATCCCTCCATCATAAGGTCAGGAGTCGGGATTTTCACTGATTACATAAATGTTCAACACGATGCACAGTTCCTCAGATACTGAAGAAGGCCATGTCCAAAGGCTGCCAGACATGAACAATATTCTGGTTTGGGCTGACAAGTGTCGAGTAACAATCTTGCAAAACAAGTGCCAGGCAATAATGATCTCCAATGAGACACCATAAATATCACCCTCTGACATTCATAGGCATTGCTGAATCACCTGTTATCAATGTAATGTGGTTAACCAGGGATGAGTTTTCACATTTTTTGGCAAAATGTTTTTCTGGGTGAGATCCACTCAGTCACAATGGCCCATGTTTAATTTTCCCATACAATCTTCTTCTCATTTACTGTCTGGTGGCAGTGAATGGTAGGCGCAGTGGAAATGCTCACAGCTGCAACATTCATGCTGCTGGTGATGTCCGGAAAGCCCAGATCCATAGATAGGACTTCATTCAGATGCTGCTAGCCTAGGGCTGCCCTTCACTCTGTGGTGCTGAACATTTATGCCCAGGTCAAGGACATAGAAAGACACGTTAGCTCCAATGTGCTGGGGTAGTAGGGGGAGGGAGGATGTTGTATTGTGGGTTGCAGGCTGATAAAGAGGAAAGCAGTGCTGAGAGGGTCACTTTATAGAAGTTTATAAAATCACAAGGGGCATGGATAGGGTAAATAGACAAGATATTTTCCCCCGGGTAGGGGTGTCCAAAACTAGAGGGCGTAAGTTTAAGGTGAGAGAGGAAAGATTTAAAAGGGACCCAAGTTGTAACTTTTTCACACAGAGGGTGATGCATGTGTGGAACAAGCAGCTGGAGGAAGTGGTGGAAGTACAATGACAACATTTAGAGGGATGGGTACATGAACAGGAAGGGTTTAAAGGGATACAGGCAAATGGGACGAGGTCAGATTGGGATGTCTGGTTCACATTATATAGTCAAAGCATGCACAAGTTGGACTGAAGGGTCTGTTACTGTACAGTATGACTCTTTGACTATATAATGTGAACCAGAAGCTGAATTAGATCAGACATATAAATGCAATGTTGGTCAGAGACTATGACCAATATTCATTAAATGGGGACTTAACCAAATTAAGTCCTATTTTTATGATTAAATCAGTGGATCGGAATCTCCTGCCTACATTTTCCCAACAGCTTCAAGACAGCATGCACCAGGTGAGATTGTTCAGTCTTTGAACTGAGACACCTTGCCTTTATTTAACTCAACAGAGAATATTACTCAGGAAAATAATGGAAAGGACAAGGCAAGGATGGAGAATGTGCTGCTCTAGTCCTTCAATGATGCAGTGGTCAAGCTGGCAAGAGGATGGGTAAAAACAAGGACTGCAGATGCTGGAAACCAGATTCTAAATTAGAGTGGTGCTGGAAAAGCACAGCAGTTCAGGCAGCATCCAAGGAGCCGGAAAATCAACATTTTGGACAAAAGCCCTTCATCAGGAATAGAGGCAGGGTGCCTGCAGGCACCCTTTCCACCCTGCAGGCTCTCTGCCTCTATTCCTGATGAAGGGCTTGGCAAGAGGATGGAACTTGTGCTCACATCCTCAAGCAGCAGGACAGTACGGACACATTAGGATGTGGGGGAAGAGGTGTCTGAAGACAGCCAGGTTCCAGTCAATGGGATGAGGCCCATTAATCAGTTAAGTGAGGACTGCAGATGCTGGAGATCAGAGCTGAAAATGTGTTGCTGGAAAAGCGCAGCAGGTCAGGCAGCATCCAGGGAACAGGAGAATCGACGTTTCGGGCATAAGCCCTTCTTCAGGAATGAGGAAAGTTTGTCCAGCAGGCTAAGATAAAAGGTAGGGAGGAGGGCCTCCTCCATCGCCAGACCACAACAACACGACGGTTGGAGGAAAAGCGCTTCATCTTCCGCCTAGGAACCCTCCAACCACAAGGGATGAACTCGGATTTCACCAGTTTCCTCATTTCCCCTCCCCCCACCTTGTCTCAGTCAAATCCATCGAATTCAGCACCGCCTTCCTAACCTGCAATCTTCTTCCTGACCTCTCCGCCCCCACCCCAGTCTGACCTATCACCCTCACCTTGACCTCTTTCCACCTATCACATTTCCGACGCCCCTCCCCCAAGTCCCTCCTCCCTACCTTTTATCTTAGCCTGCTGGACAAACTTTCCTCATTCCTCATGCCCGAAATGTCGATTCTCCTGTTCCCTGGATGCTGCCTGACCTCCTGCGCTTTTCCAGCAACACATTTTCAGCCCATTAATCAGTTATCTAGTCCAGTGTGTCCAATGGAGACAGCTGTATAGCATACAACAGGTATGACATTTGGATGACAAATGAAGGCTGGCGGTAGATGATATTCAATTGCAGTATCCATTGACATGGCTGTGAAGAAACAGCTGTCTTCTTGGGGATCAGGTGCCCACAAAAGATCACGTTTTTGTTGGAGGAGGCCATTGTTGGGTGGGAGGAGCTCAGGTGTAGGGTTATGTATTACAATGAGTCAATGGAGAGGATTCTCCATAGTGCAGTCATGGTTGCACAGCAATATAGGCCAGAAGGGCATCAGCAAGTACCAGCCCACAAGGATGGAGGTCAGGAGGAGCCTAAACAGAGCTATCTTCATCATTGAGGAGCATTGATTCATCGGTGCATGTTCAGAGTGTGCACCAAACACCTCGAGGTGCTTGAAAGGTAGTGGTAGAGTCATTCTCAGCAGGTGTGAGGCACTGAGTTGTGAGCACTCCTACCACCCCATAGCTTTGGATGAAACCTCTGTCAGCTGCCCTCAAAATAACTAAACGTCTAAACCAGTGGCTTATTTAAGAACTCCACAAGGGCCATGCGTGGTGTTTCCCAAGCTTTAGTATATAGATGTGTTCAGGAGGATGACGTTTTTCAGAAAAGGCCAACTGATTCATCAGTTTCACAACAAATGGTGATGATCAGGCTACTCAAACATAAAGTCATCGAGTCATAGAGATGTACAGCACGGAAACAGACCTTTCATCCAACTCATCCATGCCAACCAAATATCTTAACCTAATCTAGTCCCATTTGCCTGCACTTGATCCATATCCCTCTAAACCCTTCCTATTCATATATCTATCCAGATGCCTTTTAAATGTTGCAATTGTACCAGCCTCCAAAACTTCCTCTGGCAGCTCATTCCATACATGCACCACCCTTTGTGTGAAAAGATTGCCCCTTGGGTCCCTTTTATATCTTTCCCCTCTCATCCTAATCCTATGCCCTCTAGTTCTGGACTCCACCATCCCATGGAAAAGACTTTGTCTATTTATCCTATACATGCCCCTCATGATTTTATAAACCACTATAAGGTCACCCCTCAGCCTCTGACGCTCTAGGGAAAACAGCCCCAGCCTATTCAGCCTGTCCCTGTAACTCAAACCCTCCAACCCTGGCGACATCTTTGTAAATCTTTTCTGAACCCTTTCAAGTTACACAACATCCTTCCAATAGGAAGGAGACCAGAATTGCACACAATATTCCAAAAGTGGCCTAACCAACATCCTGTACAGCTGCAACATGACTCCCAACTCCTATACTCAATGGTCTGACCAATAAAGGAAAGCATACCAAACGCCTTCTTCACTATCCTATCTATCTGTGACTCTAATTTCAAGGAGCTATGAATCTGCACTCCAAGGTCTCTTTAGTTGGATGTGGAGCCATCACATGGTCCCCAAAGTACAGGGTATAATTAATTGTTCACATTTGACCATTAGAGCTCCCTGAGAACTGCCAGCTACAGCTGTACTTGTAAGTCACAAAAGGTTTTAGTCCCTTAATGTTCAAGTTATTTGCAGCAAGATGAACAGAACTATTCAGGTGTATGCTCTTAATGCACGTGCATATTAAGGAACATGCAGCTTGCACAACTATTTGAGGGCCTTGCCCAGGTGCAATCCTATGTAACAAGAACTTGGCTCATGATACCAGTACCATCATCTTAAAGCACTGTGGAGAAAAGTACGATGTTGTAGACTGCTGAAAAGGGGAGAAAGTGAGGACTGCAGATGCTGGAGATCAGAGTCAAAAGGTGTGGTGCTGGTAAAACACAGCTGGTCAGGCAGAATCCGAAGAATAGGAGAGTCAACATCTTGAGCATAAGCATGCTTGAAACGTTGATTCTCCTGCTGAAAGGGGGATCATAGAACAGAGTGTAATAGTGTTCACAGCGTGTTACCAATCCCTTGAGCAGTCATTAGAAACATGTCACAGGGAATGTCCGGGATTTGCATTGCCTGCTGTGTCTTGCACAATGTGACAATGTAAGTAGGGAGGAAATTGACAAATGAGGACAGGGAGGAGTGGCTAACTTCCTCACATGAAGCTGAGGGATCTCATGCCAGCAGCTGCAGATGTCAGGGCAATGCGGAGAGCTTTCCAGAGAATTAGGGCAAGTCTCATTTTCATTCACTTTGACAATGAGTGATGCACCAACCTGACTATCACTTCCTCACCAGGAAACGTTTGCTTGCTCCTATTGTGCATTCATTGGCAGCTTACATGGAGGTGTCTCGCAGCACAGGTCCTCTGCTCCTAGGAGACCAAGGAAAGTGGACCACATGGATGTAAAAGAGATGACTACCCTGACACTCAAGTCAATGAAGCTGTCATGAGCCAACTACGCAGTCCTTATGTTGTTAAGGCTATGATGGTACAAGTAGCACATCTCTTCTTGTGTCTGTCAGTGACCTCAACCCATCTGCTGCTCTTCATTTCTGGGAAGGACAGCAAATGCTGCATGTTGAGCACATCATATTGCCTCGAGAATTAAAACCATGCCACTCACGTTGCCGTGTTGGTGAGATGCTACTAATCTTCAATCTGCAATAACTGTCTAACACGAACAGGCAAATGCCCTCCAACAAATGCATGTAATGCACGCCATAAAACAATGAATCAGCACCTCTGCCACCATTGTACTAAATAATGTTTCATTACTGAACTGAATGCTTTGTGGCAACCCTAACATTAACAGCTGAAGGGAGGCAGGCTGCTGAGGGCTGTCCCCTTTGCAGCATTACATATAGAGCACATGATCGACACACGCATTTAAAACTTGTATTGTGATTGGGCACATTGTTGCTTCCAATATGTAAACTGAAGTGGCGCCCACTTTTTTGTTCCATTATAGGGACCAATGCTCATTCATTAAATTCCATCCATCGTGTTGATAATGGGTTGAGTGCAAAAGCGTTATCACGGCACTGTGATTGATTTTTAAATGTAAGATTTAAATGTAGTATTATAACACTTGGTATCAGTTCTTTTACAAACACGCAATCATTTCTGCCACTACTGCCATAATCTGAGATTTTCGATTGAAATAGAATCACCCAAAGTTTGCAACCGGCACACTCAGGTCTAAGAACACATCAACCACATGATAAACCAAGCAGAAATAATTAAGCACCAATGTTAAGCTATTTTGGATGCAATTTAAATACAGATTTAGTGTTGAAATAAAATATTAAAAACGCCCAAAACACTCAGCATCTGCGGAGAGAGCAGAATTAAACTTTAAGTTTGATGGCTTTTCATTAGAATTCCAAAGAGAGAAACAGGGCTGTAGTCAAGATCTCTCATCAAGTCTGCAGACTTGCTCAGTACTTTAATCGTTTTCAGCTTTTATTTAAGATTTCCAAAATCTGCAGTATTTCGATATGGTTTAAATGTTCAGAGCAACTGTCTTTGCATTGTTCACACTTTTGAGAAGATCAAAACATTGAAAGACATCTATCCCTGATTCATTTAATTAATGATTAGGAAAAACACTATAAAAATGCTTATACATGTAAAGAGCACATATGAATTTAGGACTGAAGAGCATGCTGAAGTGTTTGATTGGCACAGGACTGATCTGGTCTAAGCTCACTTTCCTGTCAGTTCCCCACAATCCTTGACAGTAAAAAGTCCCAGGATTAAGTAAATTAACTGAAAATCCTCCACTGCTTTCAAGAGAATTCCGCATGCTAATAACCTATGTTCGCTATAATGTTCTCTGCTGCACAGACCTCTGAGGTCTTCTGGAATCTGTCAGCATGCCAGGTGGCAGGCATGGAACTTCCGAGGAGAAGGCCTACAACTTAAAGGGAACATTGCTAACGACCATCAGAGAAAATAAAAATCTCCTCATCTCTGTGCTAAATACATCGTATGCCCTAGTTCTGGTCTCCACTCAAGAAGAAAGGTTCCCTTGATATTTAACCTGTTAATGTCCCGTCAAGATGCTACACGTTTCAGCAAGATTACCTCTCAACCTTCTAAACTCCAATAGATCTAGGACCAACCAGTTCAACCTTGTCACTTTGTCAGTGTATACAAAAGTATTTCTTAACTAATTAATTAGTGGAGTGGAGTTTTGTTATGTAGACAACTCAGAAGCAATTTTAAACAATTAGATACCACACAAAGCAAATTGTATGTACCATCACTTCAAGCTGGCACTGGCTAAGGGAGGAACATTGTCCAAAACAATTGTTTTAATTGATCTAATACAATCTCTCGCTTCTAATAAAAAGCCAAAAGAACCCCTATTACGGCAACTTAAAATGTGCAACTTTACTAGCTTTTAGTTTCTTAGGTACATTTTTTATTAAGGGAATGATGCTGAATGATGTTATTGTATTATTTATTAAGGTTACTGGAAACTATCTGCAGATCTTCGTTTATGCTGAAATAGAATATATGGTACTGCTGGGATTTAAAGGCGCAAGGGGCACTTGCATAGCTGACATCAGCAAACTTGCTGCTGGGTGCAGAATAATAAAGCTCAAATTTCAACAGTCAACATTCCGAGTAGTGTGATGCCTCCTGACAGAATTAGCATGATTTTCAACAGTGTTCTGCTAGCTTGCCACAAAATGTATGTGGAATCACAAAGTACAGAGCATTTATTTTTGGACGGTTAACACCTCTTCCCCTCAGACAACAGACAGCAGGGAAAGTCCATCTGATTGCATGTACCGGGTCAACAGTATTGGCACATAGCCATCACTTGAAGAGGCACATAGAGAGATAATGATTTATAAAATGATAGCTGAGTCTATTTACAATGCAGTATAGGTAGTGACTTTTCTTCATAAATTAATTAGTACAACCGTTCCAGAAAATTGTCGACTAAGATTGTGTGGTACCATTTTAATCACCAGCATGGCTGGAAAACCCATGGGTATTATTACCTGCAGTCATGAGCAAATGCCCACAAAGTCCTTCATGGCAGACATATGCTTGGAAAGGTTTTAGCCCAAAATATGGAACTCACAGTCTAGTCATCTAACACTTGAAAAATAATGTTGAAAAGAAGTATTTGAACTGAAAATGAGATTACTTTGTTGGAAGTAAGAATCAAAAAGAAATGTGAAAAGGGCTGCCAATTTGTTTGAAACTGTTTTAAAATGTTGCACAGTCAGAATTACCTGTGATATCTCTGGGAAGCACCAACTTTCAAAATTATTATCTTCAATATCTAGTCACAGGACCTGTGTTGATTGTCGTTTCTAATTCTAGCATTAACTCTGTGTTTCCCTTTTGCTAGCTTAATCTCTGAAGTTGTCCTATTTTTGTAATTTATATTGGGGAAATCTTCCTTTTAACGAGGTGCACTGGGTAATGTTCTTTCCTCTGAACCAGAAACTCTGGTTTGATTTCTTTCCAGATTTATAGCCCATGGAAGGAGCATTCATAAAACAGCCAATCAGGTTGTATATCGATCCAATATACACCAATAGCAGGCAGTAGGAGAAGGAGAGATTCCGAATCAGCCATGGATTAGAAAGAAAGTTAAAACCTTTCCTAATCTCTATCCATAGCTCCAAGTTGCAACAATGGTGTAACATCATATGTTGCCACAGCAATTGAGTGGCACTAATACTATATTTATAAGAGATCTTCTCTTGGTGACCTCTGTTTAAGGATCAATATGGAAGATTTCCCTCAGCATTCCTCCTAACTCAGTCCTCAGAAGCTTGATCATTCTTTTGCTTGGAGTAATGAGGTAGAAATTCATATGCACAGTGATTTGAATTGAACATTTGTTGAAAGACTCAGTGAAAAATCTACCAGCAATGAGGCCTTCAGCAATCCCCACAGCCATCCGTTATTGATAATTGACTTTTAAAAATGTTTATTCAAAATACCTAACCTTCAAAACTTGAAATTACAAGTGTGCCACTTCCAATCTCACCCAACCACCACCATCACATCTCCACTGCCATAGGTCATCCAACCTACAGTCTATGTTATTAAAGCCCAAGATTCATTTTTTGAGAACCTATTAATTTGGTCAGTGCCATTTTTAATCTGGCTGTATTTTACTGACCAGAACTGGAGACAATATCCAAAGTGCAATTGGATTGGAGCACTGAATAGATTCAGCACAATATCCTGTGCCATATAGTTTCCTGTTTTGCCAGCTGAGTCCCATGTTTTGACTAAACCAAATCTAAGAAAAATAGGTCAATTTTTTTGACTTTCAAATGGAAAAACTTAGAGCAGTGTTGGACCCTAGACATCCTGGAGATCAATCACTATGAGCTCATAAGAACAGACACAAGTTGAATAAAGAAATAGTATTCAGAGCACATCATTTAGATCTTTGCTTATACTTTTGGAGACATTCATCATCTTTTCCTTTTTGGAAACCAGCCCCACATACCTCTTCTCCCTAACTATTCCAAGTTAATCCGAGAGGAACCATTCTCATCTGGCTGAAGGGAACTAATTATGAATATTGTCTTCTAGTTTAATTGTCACGTAAAGGAATGGATGATGTTGTTAGAAGTTAAACAGCGAGCCTTTTATATTCATACTTTTGCCAGAGTTGGAAGTAAGTGCCAGTTTTTGAACTGTTCTAATCCCATGTTCCAAAGGTGCCATTTTGTACAGTGGAATAGTTTAATGGGAACACAGAGAAACTAACTTTCAGGCACAATCCACTACTTATTTTTTAATGCTGATGTCAAAATCAACAGCATCCCAACAGTATTATATTCATCATTCTTACCTGACTTACCCATTCACAATGCTGCAGACCTGTGCGGACAGAAAACTGGGCAAAATATGATTCTGCAGAAAATGAAATAAAGTTTCTATTTTGCTAAGTTTTCCAAAATAATAAACGTCAGAACATTTTTGAAAAATTACACTTAATTGAGCTTTATATTTTATATCATTTTAAAGATTCCTTACAGAAACTGTTGGACATAACCCTCATTCAAATGTGCACCTGCCTTTTTTGAGATTGTGTTGCCAAGCCAGCCTGGCAATAACAAAGTGGATTCTCTTTCTGTTGCACACTAGTCTACTGTGTTTTACCGAATCAAACTATTCATAAATATTATTACACACCTCTGGAGCAAGTGGGACTTGAACCCAGGCCTTGTAGATCAGACGTAGGGACACTACCAATGTACCACAAATCCTTACATATTAGTCTACCATAACCATGCCTATTCAGTTCATCCGGCGTCATGTACCGGAAACTAGTTAAACCTCATTTTAATAAGAGAAAGTGGGGAACAGGCCTCCAAATACTGGAGGTGCTGACTCGATGTGAGAATGCAGAGTGCAGAGAGTTGAGCTCATTCATAAAATGATTAGATTACTTCAGCTGAGTTTTTCGCTCATATGCCATGTCAGCCCATGAATTAAAAACTCTTGTTGCATTTTTTAAAAAAAGAACAAATTTGCAAGAACCTCAAAATTTAAAAGTCTGCTGCGAGACTGCATTTCATAATCGTTCTTTAAAAATGTTTTTTTTTGCATTAGCAAACCGATCAAATAGTGTTTATGAAATGATCTATTAGCGTATTGCACTTTTAATAGAATGTTACAAGAGTGCAACTGAAAATCCATAAGATTACAAAATTTGCTTAAGTGTGTTAATAGGTTCATGGCTGAGTTTGGGCCCAGTGGGTTTTCAGTTAGTTGATTGATTAGTGCTGCAGGTCCTCCCTACTCAGCACTGGGATTTGACTGTAAATGCTGCCAAGTCTGTTACATAGAAATTTATCTTAATTAGATCTGAAAGACCTGCCACAGCAGAATAGTCACACCGATTAAAATGAAAAACAGGAGAAATTACTGATCAAATTAATCATAATGTCGGGTTACAGCTGTAGGTCTGATGTAATTTGCCACTCCAGTGAGTTACATCGGTCGAAGCAGAGGAAAAGGAGCTGGTACATGCTGATCCGTAACACCCAGCTAACTCAGAGCTGCCCATGAGAAGCTCTTATTCCATTCAGATTTACAGTGCATACTGACCTCAAAGTCTTGTGACTGCAACAAAATATGCCCGAAACAAGTAGAAACTCTGAGACAAGTGATTTTGATAGCAGTGTAATTTAACACCAAGTTTCAGATGTCCTTAATTATGCTGAAGTACAGGTTTGCTTCAGAAAAAAAACACAGCTTGATGGGCTTTGCCAATTTGCTTGATGTATTGCTTGAACTGATACCTTTACATCAGGGAGAAGGGAAGAAGAGACCTTTGTAAAATGTTCACCTTGACAACAGTGGGAGGCAAAAATGATTCCTCATTGTATCTGTTCTCAAAATATAAAATTAACTAGTCAGGGCTGATTTCTGGCTGGAATTGTCTTTGTCCCCTCCCCAACATGCTTCTTTTAATTGGCAGCTGCAACTTCTAAATGCCCACAAATGCCCACTTAAGAACAAAGAAAATGTACAGCCCAGGAACAGGCCCTTCGGCCCTCCAGTAGATCCAAATCTACTGTCTAAACCTGTCGGTCAATTCCTAAGCATCTGTATCCCTCTGCTCCCACCCACTCATGCGTCTGTCCAGACGCATCTTAAATGAATCTACCGTGCCTGCCTCTACCACCTCTGCTGGCAACGTGTTCCAGACATGCACCACCCTCTATGTAAAGTAGTTGCCACGCGTATCCCCCTTAAACTTTTCACCTCTCACCTTGAAAGCGTGATCTCTCATTATTGGATCCTTCACCCTATGAAAAGGCTTATCTCTATCCACCCTGTCTATACCCTTTATGATTCTGAAAACCTCAATCAGGTCCCCCCTCAATCTCCTTTTTTCTAATGAAAACAAACCTAACCTACTCAATCTCTCTTCATAGCTAGCACCTTCCATACCAGGCAATATCCACGTAAACCTCCTCTGCACCTTCTTCAAAGTGTCCACATCCTTTTGGTAATGTGGCGAACAGAACTGTACACAGTATTCTAAATGCGGCCGAACCAATGTCTTGTACAATTTTAACATGACCTGCCAGCTCTTATACTCAATACCCCATCCAATGAAGGCAAGCATACCATATGCCTTCTTGACCACTCTATCCACCTGTGCAGCAACCTTCAGGGTACAATGGACGTGCACTCCCAGGTCTCTCTGCTCATCAGTTTTTCCCAAGTCTCTTCTATCCACTGTATAATTTGCTCTGGAATTAGACTTGCCAAAATGCATCACCTCACATTTGTCTGGATTGAACTCCATCTGCCACTTCTCCACCCAACTCTCCAGTCTATCTATGTTCTCCTGTATTCTTTGACAGTCCCTTATGCTTTCTGCTACTCCACGAATCTTCGTGTCATCTGCAAACTTGCTGATCATACCAACAGTGCCCTCTTCCAGATCATTTATGTATATCACAAACAGCAGTGGCCCCAACGCCAATCTCTGTGGAACACCACTGGTCACCTTTCTCCATTTCGAGAAACTCCCTCCTCTCTGTCTCCTGTTGCTCAACCAGTTCCTTATCCGCCTAGCTAGAACACCCTGCTCACCATGTCACTTTCTCTATTAGCTTACCATGGGGAACCTTATCAAACACCTCACTAAAGTCCATGTATATGACATCAACAGCCCTTCCTTCATATGTCAACTTGGTCATTTCCTCAAAGAACTCTATTAAGTTGGTAAAGCACAATCTCCCTCACACAAAACCATGTTGCCTATCACTGATAAGCCCATTCTTTTCTAAATATAAATAGATCCTATCCTTCAGTATCTTCTCCCACCACTGACGTCAGGCTCACTGGTCTATACTTACCCGGAATATCCCTACTATCCTTCTTGTACAGGGGTACAGCATGAGCAACCTTCCAGTCCTCCAGCACCTCACCTGTGCTTATGGATGCCACGAAGATATCTGTCAGGGCCCAGTTATTTCCTCTCTCGACTCCCTTAGCAACCCACGATAGATCCCATCCGGTCCTGGGGATTTGTCCACCTTAGTAACCTCTAGACTACCCAACGCATCTTCCCTACTTACGTCAACATGATTCAGACTAATCAAACTTCTATCTCTCATCTCAACATTCATCTTGTTCCTCTCCTCTGTGAACACTGATGCAAAGTAATCATTCAGAATCTCACTCATTCTCTCAGGTTCGACACACAGCCTTCCTTCATTTTCATTTAGTGGACCAATCCTTTCTCTAGTTACCTGCTTACTTCTTATATAAGAATAAAATGCTTTGGGATTCGCTTTAATTCTGCTCACTAAAGCTATTTCATGACCCCTTTTAGCCCACTTGATTCCTCATTTAAGACTGGTCCTACTCTTCCGATATTCGTCTAGGACCCACTCTGTTCTTAGCTGCCTGGACCTTATATACGCTTCCCTTTTCCTCTTGGCTAGTCATAACATTTCTCCTGTTATCCATGGTTCACAAATCTTGCCTTTCCTATTCTTTGCCTTCAATGGGACATGCCTATCCTACACTATCTTTAACCTATCTTTGAAAGCCTCCCACATATGAAATGTGGACTTCCCTTCAAATAGTTGTGTCCAATCCACATTTTCCAACTCCTGCCTAATTTTGATATAATTTGCCTTGGCCCAGATTAATACTCTTCCCATAGGACCACTCTCATCTTTGTCTACGAGTATTCTAAAACTTACAGAATTATGGTCACTGTTCCCAAAGAAATCCTCCATCGCAACTTCTATCACCTGTCCTGGCTCATTCTCCAATACCAGGTCCAATATGGCCCCTTCCCTTATTGGACTATTGACATACTGCTCTAGAAAGCTCTCCTGGACACTTCTTACAAATTCTACTCCATCCAGACCTCTGATGCTAAGTGTATACCAGTCAATATTGGGAAAATTAAAATCTCTCATCACCACTACCCTATTGCCTCTACATCTTTCCATAATCTGTTTACCTATTTGTTCTTCTACCTTACACTCACTGTTGGGAGGCCTGTAATACAGCCCCAACACTGTAACTGCACCCTTCTTATTTCTCAGCTCCACCCATAATGCCTCACTACTCAAGCTCTCCACAGTATCCTTCTTTAGCACAGCCGCGATATCATTCCTGACCAGCAATGCAACTCCACCCCCACTTTTACTTCCCTCCCTGTCCTGGCTGATGCGTCTATATCCTGGAACATTTAGTTGCCAATCATGCCCTTCCTTCAACCAAGTCTCTGTGATTGCAATAACGTCATACTCCCAGGCACCAATCCAAGCCCTAAGTTCATCTGCCTTACACATTATACTCCTTGCATTAAAGTAGATGCACTTCAGGCCTCCAGTTCTTTTGTGTTCATCTGCTCTCTCCCTACTCTTCCCCTTATTACTGCTATCTTCATGACTCTTACAGTTTCATGTTTCCATCTCACTTGTCTACTAGTCTTCTCCTCTGGTTCCCAGCCCCCTGCCACATTAGTTTAAACCTCCCCAACAGCAGTCATCCTGATGACAGTTTTGTAAGAAACTGAACTGGAGAACTTTTCCAGTGATATACTCTTTTCCAGATATAAACATTCATGTGAACAGCAGAGCAAGGCTAAAAAACACATTCCATTCTGGTTACATAAGATTCACACGGGGAGGTGTGTAATAATATTCACACGGGACTAAGCAACACCTCCATTCCGGTTAGATTCACACATGTATTGGGACATAATTTTTAACCGTTTCACCACATTCCACTGCTTGGAATTTTACACCACAAGCAGTCATCCTGATGACAGTTTTGTAAGAAACTGAATGGAGTCATGCTGCACATAGTTTTTACAGTTCATAGAATCAGAGAGTCATAAAGGCAAACAGCTCAAAAACACACCCTTCAGTCCAACTCATCCATGCTGACCAGATATCCTAACCTAATCTAGACCCATTTGCCAGCACTTGGTCTATAGCCCTCTCAACCCTTCTTATTCATTTACCCATCCAGATATCTTTTAAATGCTGTAATTGTACCAGCCTCCACCACTTTCTCTGGCAGCTCATTCCATATACATACCACTCTCTGTGTGAAAAAGTTGCCCCTTAGGTCCCTTTTATATCTTTCCCCTAAACCTATGCTCTCTAGTTCTGGACTCCCCCACCCCAGGGAAAAATACTTTGCCTATTTATCCTATCCATGCTCCTCATGATTTTATAAATCACTATTAGGTCACCCCTCAGCCTCCGATGCTCCGGGGAAAACAGTCCCAGCCTATTCAGCCTCTCCCTATAGCTCAAATCCTCCAACCCTGGCAACATCCTTGTAAATCTTTTCTGAACACTGTCAAGTTTCATAACATTCTTCCGATAGGAAGGAGACCAGAACTACACACAATATTCCAAAAGTGGCCTAACCAACGTCCTGCACAGCCGCAACATAATCTCCCAACTCCTATACTCAATGCTCTGACCAATAAAGGAAAGCATACCAAACACCTTTTTCACTATCCTACCTACCTGCGACTCTACTTTCAAGGAACTATGAATCTGCAGTCCAAGGTCTCTTTGTTCAGCAATACTCCCTTGGACCTTACCATTAAGCCCTACTAAGATTTGCTTTCCCAAAATGCAGCACCTCGCATTTATCTAAATTAAACTCCACCTGATACTCCTCAGCCCATTGGCCCATCTGATCAAGATCCCATTGTGCTCTGAGGTAACCTTCTTTGCTGTCCACTACACCTCCAATTCTGGTGTCATCTGCAAACTTACTAACTAACTATACCTATGTTCACATCCAGATCATGTACATAAGTAATGAAAAGCAGTGGACCTTTCACCAATCCTTGTGGCACTCCACTGGTCACAGGCCTCCAGTCTGAAAAGCAACCCTCCACCACCACCCTCTGTCTTCTACCTTCGAGCCAGTTCTGTATCCAAATGGCTAGTTCTCCTTGTACTCCATGAGATCTAACCTTGCTAACCAGTCTTCCATGAGGGACCTTGTCGAATGCCTTACTGTAGTCCATATGGATCCCGTCTACTGCTCTACCTACTGTAGTCCATATGGATCCCGTCTACTGCTCTACCCCCATCAATCCTCTTTGTTACTTCTTCAAAAAACTCAATCAAGTTCGTGAGACATGATTTCCCATGCACAAAGCCATGCTGACTATCCCTAATCAATCCTTTCATTTCCAAATACATGTAAATCCTGTCCTTCAGGATTGCCTCTAACAACTTGCCCACCACCGATCTCAGGCTCACTGGTCTATAGTTCCCTGGCTTTTCCTTACTATCATTCTTAAATAGTGACACCACATTAGCCAACGTCCAGTCTTCCGGTATCTCATCTGTGACTATCGATGATACAAATATCTCAGCAAGGGCCCCAGCAATTACTTCCCTAGCTTCTCACAGAGCTTCTCCCTAGTTACCCTTTTGTCCTTAATGTATTTATAAAATCCCTTTGGATTCTCCTTAACTCTGTTTGCCAAAGCTATCTCATGTCTCCTTTCTGCCCTCCTGATTTTCCTCTTAAGTATACTCTTACTTCCTTTATACACTTCTAAGGATTCACTTGATCTATCCTGTCTACCTGACATATGCTCCTTTCTTTTTCTTAACCAAAACTTAGTTTCTTTAGTCATCTAGCACTCCCTATCCCTACCAGACTTTTCTTTCACCCTAACAGGAATACACTGTCTCTGGATTCTCGTTATCTCATTTTTGAAGGGATCCCATTTTCCAGCCGTCCCTTTACCTACGAACGTCTGCCCCCAGTCAGCTTTTGAAAGTTATAGAGTCATAGAATCATAGAGATGTATAGCATGTAAACAGACCCTTCGGTCCAACTCGTCCATGCCGACCAGATATCCCAACCCAATCTTGTCCCACCTGCCAGCACTTGGCCCATATCCCTCCAAACCCTTCCTATTCATATACCCATCCAAATGCCTCTTAAATGTTGCAATTGTACCAGCCTCAACCACTTCCTCTGGCAGCTCATTCCATACACGTACCACCCTCTGTGTGAAAAAGTTGCCCCTTAGGTCTGTTTTATATCTTTCCCCTCTCACCCTAAACCTATGCCCTCTAGTTCTGGACTCCCCAACCCCAGGGACTAGACTTTGCCTATTTACCTATCCATGCCCATCATAATTTTGTAAACCTCTATAAGGTCACCTGAAAACCGTCAAAATTAGCTTTTCTCCAATTTAGAACTTCAACTTTTAGTTCCAGTCTATCCTTTTCCATCACTATTTTAAAACAAATAGAATTATAGTCGCTGGCCCCAAAGTGCTCCCCCACTGACACCTCAGTCACCTGCCCTGCCTTATTTCCCAAGAGTAGGTCAAGTTTTGCACCTTCTCTAGTAGGTACATCCACATACTGAATCAGAAAATTTTCTTGTACACACTTCACAAATTCCTCTCTGTCTAAACTCTTAACACCATGGCAGTCCCACTCTAAGTTGCAAAGTTAAAATACCCTACCATAACCACCCTATTTTTCTTACAGATAACTGAAATCTCCTTCCAAATTTGTGTCTCAATTTCTTGCTGGGTAATAGGGGGTATATAATACAATCCCAATAAGCTGATCATCTCTTTCTTATTTTTCAGTTCCACCCAAATAACTTCCCTGGATGTATTCCCTTATCAAAAGCACCATTCCCCCTCCTCTCTTGCCTACCTTTCTATTCTTCCTATAACATTTGTATCCTGGAACATTAAGCTGTCAGTCCTGTCCATCCCTGAGCTATGTTTCTGTATTTGCTATGATATTGCAGTCCTATGTTCCTAACCACACCCTGAGATCATCTGTCTTCCCTGTTAGGTCTCTTGCATTGAAATAAATGCAGTTTAGTTTTTCAGTCCTACCTTGTTCTCTGCTTTGTTCTTGTCTGCCCTGACTGTTTGATTTGCTCCTTTTCCCAACTGTACCAGTCTCAGATTGATCTCTTTCATCACTATTTCCCTGAGTTCCAACCCACCCCCCCACTCCTTACTAGGTTAAATCCTCCCGAGCAACTCTAGCAACTCTCCCTGTCAGTATATTAGTCCCCTTCCAATTCAGGTGCAATCTGTCCTTCTTGTACAGTCACTTCTACCCCAAAACAGATTCCAATGATCCAAAAATGTGAACCCCTCTCCCCTGCACTAGCTCCTCAGCCACACATTCATCTGCTCTATCCTCCTATTCCTACCTTCACTAGTTCATTGCACTGGGAGTAATCTAGATATTACTACCCTCGAGGACCTCCTTTTTAAATTCCTGCCTAACTTTCTATCTTCTCCCTTCAGAATCTCATTCTTTTCCCCTCCTATGTTATTGGTTCCAATGTGTACAATGACCTCCTGCTGGTCCCTCTCCCCTTTGAGAACATTCTGCACCCTCTCTTAGACATCCTTGATCCTGGTGCCAGGGAAGCAACATGCTGATTTTACCCTGCTGGCCGCCGAAACATCTGTCTGTGCCTTGGACTAGAGAGTCCCCTAACACAATCAATCGCTTAGAACCCAATATACCTCTCATTACAGTGGAGTCTGTCTCAATACCAGAAACTTGGTTGTTCGTGCTAGATTCCCCTTAAATTTTCCAAAATAGCATTTTTGTTTGAAATGAGAATAGCAACAGAAGACTCCTGCCTAACCCCCCCCCCCACCACCACCTTTCCTGGAGTTAACCCATCTACATGACTGTAACTCCAGCTTTTCTCCCATCCTAGAACTGTCATCCATCACATCCCCTTGCTCTTGAAAATTCCTCATTGCCTCTAACTGCCACTCCAATCGATCCATGCGATCTGATAGGATTCACAACCAAAGACATAATCATCAGTAACATGGAATCGCTTTCTAAACTCCCACATCCGACAGGAAGAGCATACCACTCTACTAAAGGCCATCTTTGTTCCTTCACAATCTACAAACCTCTAACCAGTGGTCTTTAAAGGAATGATTAGGGACAGACAAAGAACAGATGTTTCTTAATGTTTAGCTTGCCTCAAATATGGAGAAAAAAGGATTATGATTGTTCCTCTGAGCAAAATTGTTAACTGCTTCCAGCTCAGACTCATACCAATCCCTTGTGGGCCAACTTGGGATCCAATCTTAAATAGACCCCAACTGATAATTTGCTTCAGTATCCCAAATTACCATCCATCGCTTGTTAGTTTTATGGACATGAATCCCAAGACTTAATTAAAAGTGATTCTAAGGTCACCCTTGAACCCACTTGGCATGAGGAAGTGATAAAATACTGGAATTGTAGCCAGTTACTTCTTTGCCACATCATCTGCATTGGACTCTCAGGATAGGATAATGCATTCCTTACAAGGACAAAGAGTAGTTAAAAGTTGGAATGCACAATCTGAAATGGTGCTTTAAGCATATTCAACAGTCAATTCTAAAAAGGAATTTTATTGATACATACAACAGAAATAATTTGAGAGCTGTGAGGAAATGCAAGGAAGTAGCACTAATTATGCAACTGTTTCAAAGAACAGGCAGAGACACAATGGGTGAATAGTCTCCTTCTGTACTGTATCATTCACATTAATGTGCAGAAATCTGAGTTGAGCACGCTCATTCCTTTGATTGCTTTTATTAGAAATAAGTCCTCAAGCGTTCAATGTCCTCAAGCGTTTGTACAATTCTCAAGTCTCCAAGCTGCAATTTGTGTGTGTGTGTGTGTGTGTTAAGCATTTTTATGATCACACTGTCCTAATCATAGGCTGTTGCACCATGTACTAAAGATAAACTCATTTTGTGCAAGATTGTTCCAGTAAGTCTCTCAGACAGTGTCTGCAAGCAAGAGTTCAGATTTGACACTTCACAGACCTCGTGGGGCTCCTGTGCGTCTGATATGCTTCCAAAAGCGTTTTTCCTTTAACCTTTTAAGTGATAATATTCATTTTCACAAGACATTGTGCTCAAAAGGCACACTTTTTTTCTGCTGTTACCAATAAATACCATAAGGGATTTAGGAGAAACTTTGATGCAGATTGGTTAGAATTGGAAAACTCTCCCACATACAATGGTTGAGGTAAAGACATTTCAGGCATAAGCTCTTCATCAGGAATGAGGAGGTTGTGGTGGGTGCCCATGAAGGCTGAGAGACAAATGGGAATGGGATGGGGCTGCGGCAAGGTAGTTGGGAATGCGATAGGCAGATGAAGTTGGGAGGTAATGGTGATAGGTCAGAGCAAAGGGTGGAGCGGATAAGTGGGAAAGAAGATGGACTAGTAGGACAGTTCAAGAGGGCGGTGCCAAGTTGGAGGGTTGGATTTGGGATAAGGTCAGGGAAGGGGAGATGAGGAAATTGGTGAAATCAACATTGATCCCAACTGGTTTAAGGGTCCCAAGATGGAAGATGACGCGTCCTTTCTCCAGACGTCAGGTGGCTAGAATTTGGTGGTGGAGGAGGGCCAGGACTTGCATGTCACTGGCGGAGTGGGATGGGGAGTTGAAGTGGTCGGCCACAGGGCGATGGGGTTGTTTAGTGCGTGTGTCCCAGAGGTGTTCTTTGAAATATTCGGCAAGTTGGTGTCCTATCTCCCCAATGTTGAAGAGACTACATCGAGAGCAACGGACACAATAGATGATGTGTGTGGAAGTACAGGAAAATCTCTGTCAGATGTGAATGGATCCTTTGGGGCCTTGGATGGAGGGGAGGGGGATGGTGTGAGCACAGGTTTTACACCTCTTACACCAAGGGAAGGTGCTGGGAGTGGACGGTGGGTTGATGGGGGACAGGGACCTAACAAGGGAATCGCAGAAGGAATGGTCTCTGCAGAATGCAGATAGCGGTGCGAAGGATATATATCTCTGGTGGTGAGGTCTGTTTGTAGGTGCAGAAATGGCAGAGAATGATGTGTTGTACAACCCCACCACCCTGTGGCTGATCACTTCAATGCCCCCTCCCCCTCCACCAATGACATGCAAATCCTGGGTTTCCTCCACTGCCAAATTCTAGCCATCTGGAGAAAGAATGCCTCACCTTCCATCTTGGGACCCTCCAACCACAGGGGATCAATCTCAATTTCACCAGTTTTCTCATCTCCCCTCCCCCGATCTTATCCCAGAGCCAACTCTCCAACACGGACACCGCCCTCTTGAACTGTCCTACCTGTCCATCTTCCTTCCCACCTATCCACTCCATCCTCAGCTCCAACCTATCACCATCACCCTCCTGCTCTCGGATGCTACCTGACCGGCTGTGCTTTTCCAGCACAACACTTCTTGACTCAAAATTCCATGCCTGTATAATCTACATTCCAAAATACTAAAGGAAGTGGCCCTGGAAATATCAAATGCATTGGTGGTCATCTTCCAATATTCTATGGACTTTGGAACTGTTCCTGTAGATTGGAGAGTGGCAAATGTAATCCTACTATTTAAAAAGAAGGGAGAGATAAAAACAGAGTTACAGAGCAATTGGCCTAACATCAGTAGTGGGGAAATACTGGAGTCGATAATAAAAGACGCAATGTCAAAACGTTTGGAAAACATAGACGGAATTGGACAATTTTTTTTAACAAATCTACTGGAGTGTTTTGCGATGTGATTAGTAGAATAGATAAGGAAGAATTAGCATATTTGATATTTTTTGGACTTTCAGAAAGCTTTTGATGAGGTTGCACATAAGAGGTTAGTGGGTAAAATTAAAGCACGTAGATAGAGAATAATAGAATAGTGTGAGAATTGATTGGTAGACAGGAAACAGAGAGTGGGAATAAATGGGTCTTTATCCAAGAGGCAGGCAGTGACTGATGGGGTACTGAAGCATCAATGCTTGGACCTCAGCTATTCATGATGTGCAATATATATAAATAACCTGAATGAGGGAACTAAATGCAACATCTCCAACAAACAGAAATTTCTCTCCATAGGTACTGCCTGACCTTTTTCCAGCAATTTCTGTTTATATTTCTGATTTCCAGCATCTGCTGTTCTTTTGGATTTTTGTTTAGAGTTAGAATTAGAATTAAAATCCCTACAGTGTGGAAACAGGCCTTTTGGCCCAACAAGTCCACACCAACCCTCCAAAGAGTAACCCACCCAGACCCAGTCCCCTACATTTACCCCTGACTAATAACCTATACTATGGACAATTTAGTGAGGCCAGTTCACCTCGCCTGTACATCCTTGGACTGTGGGAGGAAACCAGAGCACCCGAAGGAAACCCACACAGACATGGGGAGAATGTGCAAACTCCACACAGATAGCTTAGTATGCAACATTTCCAAATATGCTGATGACACAAAACTGTGTGGAATTATGAAATCTGAGGATGCAAGAAGGCTTCAAGGTGATTTACGCAAGTTGAGTGAATAGGCAAACACTTGTCAGATTCTGGATTAGTGATGCTGGAAGAGCACAGCAGTTCAGGCAGCATCCGACGAGCAGCGAAATCGACGTTTCGGGCAAAAGCCAGGAATAAAGGCAGTGAGCCTGAAGCGTGGAGAGATAAGCTAGAGGAGGGTGGGGGTGGGAAGAAAGTAGCATAGAGTACAATAGGTGAGTGGGGG
>NC_057713.1:109926276-109991267 GCF_004010195.1 Chiloscyllium plagiosum | reverse complement strand
GGCGTTCTGTCCTTGTTACGGTTGGAGGGGTGGGTCTGAGGGCGGAGGTGCGGGATGTGGACGGGATGCGTTGGAGGGCATCTTTAACCACGTGGGAAGGGAAATTGCGGTCTCTAAAGAAGGAAGCCATCTGGTGTATTCTATGGTGGAACTGGTCCTCCTGGGAGCAGATACGGCGGAGGCGGAGGAATTGGGAATATGGATGGCATTTTTGCAAGGGGTAGGGTGGGAAGATTGTCAGATGCAGTACGGTGTGACTAAATGTGAAGTTATACATTTCAGTGTGGAAAACAGAAATGAAGAATATTATTTAAATGGTAATATATTGGGAAATGTGGATTTACAAAGGGATTTGGATGGCCTTGTACACAGTCATTGAAAGTAGACAGGCAGGTAAGCAAGGAATTACGAAGTAAAACTGTATATAGTCTTCATTACAATAGCAATGACATCCCAAAGTAAGGATGCATTACCACAGTTGTAAAGAGCCTTGGTGAGATCACACCTTGAGTACTGCATCCAGTTTCAGTCTCACTTTCTAAAATCAAATATATTTGCCATTGAGGGATTGCAGCAGAAGTTCATAAAGCTGATACAGGGAAAAAGCAAGACTGTCCTAAGAGGGAAGATTAATTCAGTTGGACCAATACTGTAAAGTTTAGCAAGATGAGAGGATCTGATTGAAATATGTAAAAAATCCATCAGGGCTAGACTGAATACATGTAGGGAGGATGCTTTTCCTGCTTTGACAATCTAGAATCAGTGGACACAGTCTCAGGATAAAGGGTAGACCACTTAAGACTGAGATGAGGAAAGATTTCATCCCTCAAAAGGTAGTGAGTTCTCTACCACAGAAGGCTGTGGCTGTGGAGAACAAGTCACTGAATATATTCGTAAGGAGATAGATAATTTTTTTAGATTTTAAAAGCATCAAGGAGCATGGGGAGAAAGCAGAAATATGGCATTAAGATAGAGGACTAGCCAGGATCATTGAATAGCAGGGCAGACTCAAAGAAGCTAAACAGTCTATTCCTGCTGCTAGTTTCTATGCTTCTATTTCAATCAGTTCGACTATATGGTAATTTTTCTGTGTATTAAATACTATGTAATTTTACGAATATGTAAGTTAAACTGACCACATACGTTTGTAATCTGAGTTTGTACTAGAACCTTAGGCTTGTGGTTCCATTGATGATTCCCCCCTTCAGTAGTTTTAATTTCTCTAAAATGTGCAAGTAAATATAATATGTAACCATGCAGCTCATTTTTATCATTTCTGACAGATATTTCTGACAAATTCTCACTTACCAAGTTACCACATCAGTTTCAATTTCAACAAAGATTGCTGTGATTAGATAGTGGCTGAAAATTAGGAGAATTATAGGGATGAAGATTTGATGGAACAAACCACCGTCCTCATACGTAGAGGTAGGATTAGTGTGTAGTTAGATTGTTCACTTTCAAGATCCTGATTATCTCAAGGCTCCTATATATCATGGATTTGGACCTCTCAATAGCATGTTCATTACAATAAACATGCTGAGAAAGTAACAAGGTTAATGTGATAAATTGTTCACAGATGCAAAGCACATTAGTGCATTGTTAATCTGTCTGTAATGAGCATTTCATGGACTATATTCATCCAATGCACCTTTTACATAATATGTCCTTTCAGGGAGAAGAATCCTGGTAAAAAGCACTATCTATGAGTTTTGAAAAGATTTTAAGACACACTATTTAAAAAGTTCCTCAATGGATCGCATACTGATACAGAGCTGAAGTCATTCAAGGCCACTTATTGGATAAGGGCTTTGGCATATAGCAACTATCACCTACAGCTAGACATGACAATTTTGAGATTACTGCGGAAGCTCTCAGCCCAGTGTTTCTGCTAAAAGTGCAGAATAATAGCTACATGGTTGCGGCCAAGTCTCCTGTTGCTATTTGATCTTTTGTATTCCCAAGATTATAGTGCATTCACTCTTTTATCAGGGTACTATCCCATCCAACCAACATATGCTAATAAACTGACTTGTCAATTTCATGATGTACATCATTCATAATTAGTCATTTTCCTTTGATGACCCCTAATAGCTGCAGGTCAAATTAAATTATTATTTGACATGCTGCAACATTCACAAAATATTTTATGAGAAAATGACCCCCAGGACAAAAGAATGTTTCAGCAATTGGGACAGATTCCAGGTACAATAACATGTGTAAGCCTGCTCATTTCTGGTATTTGTCACACCAGTATATAATCACAGTGGTGTCACATAGTGGCTTGCAGTGGCAATAAGTCAACTTTGCAGTTTTGGTGAAGTTGTGAACTGCTGGTGCAATGCTCAAGTGGTTTATGACCTTAAGCAGTACTGGAAGATTGAATTACTGTCTTATAGTCACAGCTAGCCATTTGTTATTCTCCATAGTGTATAGGCTATGGTTTGCTTTTGTCAAAGAATTTTAATTTGTTACTCTGTTTCGCACTGTGCACTGAGCACACTAAACACAGCAGAGGCAACATCATGCCAATTATAGGATAATAAAGATGATAGTGTGGTTAAGCTACTGTAGTAGGACAGTTAATCTATTTCCCAATTGCGGGATATAAAAAAAAGACTGTATATACAAGACATTTCAATGCTAAAGGCAATAATATTATCAGCTTACCTCATAGAAGATATTCAGTTTTGCTTGACTCAACAAATAGTTGAACCTATGTTGTGATTCACTATACATTAGATGGATTCACTGGATAACACTGGCAGCTGGAAAGTTGTGGGTTCAAGACTCGTTGCAGGATTTGAGTACATAATTTAAACCCATACTGCAGTATACCACTCTCAAGGTTATGTCTTTTGGATGATGGGGTTAAACCTTTTGCCTGTTTGAAATTGTTATTGAACATATGCAGTTCCATTTGTTGGAAATAAAAAGAGCCCAGGAGAAGAGGGACAGAAATTCCTTGTTCAACAAATACCACCAAAAACAGTTTGCCTGGTCATTTGATTTTTTTTCTCTCTGCACGGTCTTTCTGTTCAGCTGCATGACCCATTGACTTCACATCAAATGTAATTTAATTGGATAGGGTAAATAGGCAAAGTCTTTTCCCTGGGGTCGGGGAGTCCAGAACTAAAGGGCATAGGTTTAGGGTGAGAGGGGAAAGATATAAAACAGACCTAAGGGGCAACTTTTTCACACAGAGGGTGGCACGGGAATGGAATGAGCTGCCAGAGGAAGTGGTGGAGGCTGATACAATTGCAACATTTAAGAGGCATTTGGATGGGTATATGAATAGGAAGGGTTTGGAGGGATATGGGCCGGGTGCTGACAGGTGGGACTAGATTGGGTTGGGATATCTGGTCGGCATGGACAGGTTGGACCGAAGGGTCTGTTTCCATGCTGTACATCTCTATGACTATGACTCATGACACTTTGAGCAGCTGACAGGGCAGCTATAATGTAAGAGAAGCCCTGTTCTGGGCTTTTAATATATTGAGGAGAGAGTATTTTTATGAAGGCTGTGGTTATATTGCCTAAAATGTTCGGTGCCTAAACGTTTACAGAGAAATGTTTAAATTTGTGGGAAGACTCAAAGTTCTCATAGTCAAACCTTGAAAAGGTCTCTTATGAGGCAATGCAGCTTTAACTGGTTATTGTTGTCACTGTCTGCATATAACTGCAGTCTCACCAGTACTCAAACCTGACTGAAAATATTTTTGTAAAATGAGTCCCCACTGACCAGTTTAAAGCTCACTATCTGTATCTTTCATTTGGTTCTCTGGCTTTAGCACTTCATAATTTGCACTTTGTGAGAAAATTCTAGCCATCCATAGTTAATCCGTGTTTCTGGCCCAGCTTCTCAATGAAGTATTCTTTAATTAATCCATATTTTTGAGAAAAGCAGTAGCAACGTTTACCTTTACTAAATTGATATTCACATTGCAGCATTGCTGTTGGGCAATGTTTTAATTTTCTGCGTCATTCCACTACCACACAGTTGGTTGGTTTCCATTATTTGATTCTGTACATCAAATTGTTGTTGATAGTGTTAATGGTTTAACTTCCTAACTGCTTCTGAAACCTGCAGCTTTTTTTAATGTTTGTTTTACATAATCTTTTTAACAGTTTCTATGAATGATAATGCCAGTCCAGGTTCTAATGTGACCAAATACAACTGGGAAGCAAATATTCCAGTCCATCAATGTTACACAATGACAGTTTTGAAAATTCCAGTACAAATGTCAGCGTTCCATGGTATACCAGATATTTATAGTTTTTATAATTACTTTGGGCAGCACGATGGCTCAATGGTTAGCACTGCTGCCTCACAGCACCAGGGTCCCAGGTTGGATTCCAGCCTCAGCTAAATTGCCCATAGGGATAGGTGCATTAGTCAGAGGGAAGTGGGTTTGGGTGAGTTACTCTTCGGAGGGTCAGTGTGGACTGGTTGGGCCAAAGGGCCTGTTTCCACACTGTAGGGAATCTAATAATTATGGGATCAGAGACAGGATGAATTTGAAACAAAATGACATTGAAGTACTAGAATAATGTGGCACCTAATTTAGTAGCAAAATGCAAAATTCATCTTAAACAGAGAATAGGCTTCAGTGCAGACCTCTCTATAGTCGGTATCAGGCTATGACCTTAATATTGTTTTTTAGACTAATGTATTTTCTATTAGTGAAAAATATTTGGCTGTCAGTCCTTATAAAAGGACCTAAAGAATAATACATTCACACTTGTTAGTCGTGACTACAAAGGATAAATTTTCAGAATTTATATTCCCAATAGAACATAGTACAGGCCCTTCGGCCCTCAATGTTGTGCCAGCCTTTTATTTTGTGCCAAGCTCAGACTAACTTACATACCCTTCGTTGTACTATCTTTTATGTGCCTATCCAAGAGTCGCTTAAATGTCCCTAATGTATTTGACTCTACTACCACTGCTGCAGTTCATTTCATGCACCCACGACTGTGTAAAGAACCTACCTCTGACATCGCCCCTAAATCGTTTTCCAATTACCTTAACATTATGCCACTCAAGGGAAAAAGTCTCTGGCTATCCATTCTATCTATGCCTCTCATCATCTTGTACATCTCTATCAAGTCACCTCTCATCCTTCTTCGCTCCAATGAGAAAAACCCATGCCCTCCAGTCCAAGCAGCATCCTGGTAAATCTCCTCTGCACCCTCTCTAAAAGCTTCCACATCTTTCCTATAATGAGGGGACCAGAACTGAACACAGTGTTCTAACCAGGGTTCTATAAAGCTGCAGCATAGCCTTACGGCTCTTAAACTCAAACCCCCTGCTAATGAAAGCCATCAAACCATGCACCTTCTTAACAATCGTTTCAACTTGAGTGATGACTTTGAGGGATCAATGGACATGGACTCCAAGATCCCTCTGTTCCTCCACACTGCCAAGAATCCTGCCTTTAATCCTATATTCTGCACTCAATTTTGACCTTACAAAGTGAATCACTTCACACTTTTCCAGGTTGAAAAGTGCCACTTATCAGCCCAGTTCTGCATCCTCTCAATGTCCCATTGCAACCTACATTAGCCTTCCACACTATCCACAACTCCACCAACCTTCATGCCATCAGCAATCTTACTAGCCCACCCTTCCACTTCCTCATCCAAGTCATTTATAAAACTCACAAAGAGTAGAGGTCCCAGAACGGATTCCTGCAGAACACCACTGGTCACCAAGCTCCAGGCTGAATACTTTCCATCTACTTCGAACCCTCTGTCTTCTGTGGGCCAGTCAATTCTGTATCCAGATTTTTCTGTATCCCATGCCTCCTTACTTTCTGAATGAGCCTACCGTTGGGAACCTTATTAAATGCCTTGCTACAATCCATATACATCACCTCCACTGCTCTACTTTCATCAACATGTTTTGTCATAGACTCAAATAATTCAATAAGTTTTGTGAAGCATGTCCTGCCCCTCACAAAGCCATGCTGACTATCTCTGATCAAACTATGGTTTTCCAAGTAATCATAAATCCTGTTTCACAGAAACCTCTCCAATACTTTGCCCACCACAGACATCGGACTGACTGGTCTGTAATTCCCAGGATTATCCCTATTCCCTTTCTTGATCAAGGGAATAACATTTTCCACCCTTCAATCATCTAGTACTACTCCAGTGGACAGTGAGGATGCAGAGATCATTGCCAAAGGCACAACAATTCCTGTAATAAAAGAAGGTATATCCCATCTGGTCCAGGAGATTTATCTTTCCTAATGTTATTCAAGATTTTCAGCACATCCTCCTTCTTAATATCAACCTGTTCAAGCATATCAATCTGTTTCATGCTGTCCTCAGACACGTCAAGGTCCCTCTCAGTAGTGAATACAGAAGCAGATTATCCATTATGGACCTCCCCTACCTCCTCTGACTCCAGGCGCAAGTTCCCTCCATTATCCCTGATCAGCCCTACCCTCACTCTGGCCATCCTCTTGTCCCTCACATAAGTGTAGAATGCCTTAGGGTTTTCCTTAATCCTACCCATTAAAGCTTTTTCATGCTCCCTTCTATCTCCCTTAAGTCCATTTCTCAGTTCCTTTCTGGCTACCATGAAACCCTCTAAAGCCCTGTTTGATCCTTGCCTCCTCAACCTTAAGTAAGCTTCCTTCTTCCTCTTGACTAGATATTCCACATCCCTTGTCACCCAAGGTTCTTTCAACCTACCATCTTTTCCTTGCCTCAGTGAGACAAACCTGTCCAGCAGTCTCAGCAGGTGCTTCCTAAACAACCTCCACATTTCTGTCGTGCTTTTCCCTGAGAACATCTGTTCTCAATTTAGGAACCTCAGTTCCTGCCTAATAGCATTGTAATTCCCCCTCCCCCAATTAAATACTTTCCCATACCGTCTGCTCCTATCCCTCTCCATGAGTATAATAAAGGTCAGGGAGTTGTGATCACTATCAGCAAAATGCTGTCCCACCAAGAGATCTGGCACCTGACATGGTTCCTTGCTAACCAACAAATCCAATATGGCCTCCCCTCCAGTCTGCTTATCTACATTTTGAGTCAGGAACCCTTGCTGGACACTCATAACAAAAACTGCTCCATCCAAACTAGATGAGTTTCCCTACAGTATGGAAACATGCCCTTCAACCCAGCAGGTCCACACCGACCCTCTGAAGAGTAATCCATCCAGACCCATTCCCCTACATTTACCCCTGACTAATGCATCTAACACTATGGGCAATTTAGCATGGCCAATTCACCTGACCTGCACATCTTTGGATTATGGGAGGAAACCGGAGCACCCGGAGGAAACCCACACAGATACCGAGAGAAGGTGCAAATTCCACACAGGGAGTCGCCCAAGGTTGGAATCGAACCCAAGTCCCTGAGCCACTGTGCTGCCCAGTTAAGGAGGTTCCAATCAATATTATGGAAACTAAAGTCACCCATGACAACAACCACGTTACTTCTGCACCTTTCCAAAATTTGCTTCCCAATCTGCTCCTCCGTGTCTCTGTTGCTACTGGGAAGTCTGTAGAAAATTCCCAATAAAGTGACTGCTGCTTTCCTGTTTCTGACTTCCACCTGGGATCACGCATTAGCCCTGGGTACAGAGGGCTGTGGCATGGCCTAAATTTCTGACCATTATAATGAGGGTGCAATTTCTAGTTAATTCATTTCTTATCTATTTTGTTCCCACTCATATGAGAATTGATTGGAGGGAGCAAGTAAAAATACGCATTCATTTTCTTTGGCTTGAAAACAATATGTTGAGATGTCTTAGGGCTAAAGGAATCCAAGGGTATGACAAGAAAGCAGGAACATGCCATTGAATTTGATGATCAGCCATGATGATTTTGAATGGCGGTGCAGGTTCAAATTGATGAATGGCCTACTCCTGCTCCTATTCTCTATGTTTCTATGAAAGTGCTTGTGCCTATGTTGTGAGTCATATTGCAAGTGACAGGGATCCACTTGCTTCATTTTAGATTTAGATGTTTAAGATGCTGATTGCACACCAACATTAATATATAAAGTTAGTTATTAGATTTCAGAAGCAGACCATCTCTGATCCCAGGTTGAATGCTCTGTGTGTAAGCTTCACTGAACCAGGATACAGTAGTCAGGAGTAGAAAGTAAATGTTAAGTGTTTGACTTTCAACTGGAAGAAAGTCTACCTCTTCATAGTCTAAGGAGAGTATATTAATACCCTATAAATTAAAATACATAAATAAAGAAGCTGACAAGTGATAGAATAGCAAGCTTTTTTGTAAGTAATTGGTTGTAAGCACACAACAGATACCTTATAGCGTTTTGCTGTTTTGCAGCTGTGGAGAATCACTGACAAATTCTAATCAAAGGCCAGTTTTGTCACAACTGTTTTGTCACCCGCTTTTAGTAAGATTTGTGTCACTTTGTTTTGGATAGACCAGGGAACTCCTCCTTGTAGTGCTCTTGTTTCTACTGATTCCAGCTTACTTTAAGCAAAAAAAATCCTATTCCAAAAAATATGTTTCTGCATTGAAAATCAATTAATGACAAATTTCAACCCCTACTTCCAAATGCTAATCTTTTACGCATCAGGAGACAATAAAATTGTACAGTGCAACAGTGCAGTTCAGAGTGTAATAAGGAAGTTTATTGATTGACTTACTTTTAAATTTGACTGGCAAGCTTTATTTATAATGGTCGTAAATGTCTTTCTAAACATATGTATTTTAGCTGCAGTTTCTAAAGCGCTTTCGTTGCAGTATCTTGCTTGATTCTTCTTTTTATGTCCTAAATATTGTCTTCATTCTGTTGTCATATTCCCATGTCATAAGTATGAACTAGGTGTGAAGGTACTCTCTTGGATCTTGTGTTTATGGTGAGTTCTACAGTCTAATTTGTATTTGAAAGCATGCTTCAGTCATGCTTGGAAATAAGTTGTATAAAAGGGCATCAAAGTGCCCATCTTGTCTAAGAGTGCTTTATATCAGGGGTTCAAATGCATTGAAATTGCCCAAGTGAAATTTGACTATAAAAGCATTTGTAAAAGTGGTCATATGTTGAGTCAAAGATGTTGCAAGCAATTTTATCATTAGCTCGCCTCATTTAGACTTGATTAGAAGGGGAGTTTGCATTTAATGCAAGCACCAAGAAAATTGCTATGCCTACCCTGGTTATTAACGTGCTGTTTTTACTAAGTTTAAACCCAGCTATCATGAAAATACATCATTTTACTTTCTCTATGATCCATCCATTACTTTTCAGAACATTGTTGTATTTTTCTTGATTTTCAAATCCACATAAAGTTCTTTGCACAAGAACCTGGATTAAATAATCATCAAATACATACTGAAACCTATGTATATTTTTTTGAATTGCTAATTGAAAAGTTGAATTGGCAATTGCCTAGTCATGACCAGCAGGTAAAACTCATCCTTTGATCCAGTCATGCTAGCAACTTGTACACCCCGTCCTCCCTTATTTTCACCATTAGCATTGGTGATTTAATCCATTCCTAAATTCTGGACCTCCTTAAGTTCTAACAAAAATATGATTCCTCCTGTGACTTTACTGCCCCTTTAACATTAATTATTTGATGAAATGTTAAGTCATTCACTATAGTCTCAACATCTCCTTCTCTGGTTTGGTGTCCATATTTGTATGATTACACTTGTGAAGAATGCTTTGGAGACAATTTTCCATCTTATAAGTCCTGTGTAAGGGCACATTCATCATTTCTTCTGTCAGCCCTAGCTCTTTAAACTTTCAGGGCCTGAAGGATTGGAAAAGGCTACCTACTGATTTGTTGAATCAGGAAGCAGCCATTTTGCAGCAAGGAGAAAGCAATTGTGTACCAATCTTCCGAACACAGGAAATTTAAAGTTCTGTAACTTGAAAGTTTTCCAACATCATGACAGGGAGGAAGCACTTGGAATTATGAAAGTCAAACTGTGTAGAGGAACAGAGGAAAGAAAAGGAAGGGTTCTTTTACGCTTAAGAATATATTTTGTCTTGAGGGTCTTGTGTATTTGTCCATGACAGATAGCTTTTCTATTTAATGGTGTGTAGTCAACTGACTGCTTTTGTTTTCCATGTACCCAGTTTGTACAACAAGGTGACAGGTGTGGTATTCCATTATTGTTTCTAGTCCCCACAGATGAGAATGATTGTCTTCCTCACGCCAGAAGATGGCTGATAAGGCTGATTTGGAATCTACAGGCTTTATGGCATGTAAGGAATTTGTTGTCATGTGAGATGTCTGATCATATATTATTAGTTCAAGCCCTGACTTGATCTATTCGCTGCTCTTGTATTTTGTTGTTGTTGGGTCTCAAAATGTTGGGATTTGTCCCATAAACTCTGCCTGGTTCTGTCCAAGGTGTTGTCTTCCCAGGAGTTATCAATAACGTTTTTCTCATGTCAGTTTTTAGTGCATCCTTCATGAGCTTCTTCTGTCATCAGCGATTGGATCTGTCCTAATGAATTGAGAGCAGAAGACCTGCTTTGGGAGCATGGCATCTGGCAAATGAACTACGGTATATGGCCAACTGATGATGGCAGATGATCACTGGCTCAATGCAGGTCATGCAAGCTTGTGATGGAAGATTGATATTGGTGCACCTATCCTCCCACTTGATATGTAGGGTATTCTGAAGAGAGCACTGTGGTATGACTCCAGTGTTTTGAAGTGCCTCCTGCACATTATCCATGTTTCAATATTGTACTGAAGGTGGGGATCATAAGACCATAAGGCATAGAAATGGAAGCAAGGCCATTGAGTCCACTCCACCATTTAATCATGGCTGATGGGTGTTCAATTTCACTTACCTGCACTCTACCCGTAACCCTTAATTCCTTGCGAGATTAAGAATTTATCAATCTCTGCCTTAAAGACATTTAATGTGCCGGCCTCCACTGCGCTCTGTGGCAATTAATTCCACAGGCCCATCCCTCTCTGGCTGAAGAAATGTCTCCTCCTTTCCATTCTAAATTGACCCCCTCTAATTTTAAGGCTATGCCCACGGGTCCTGGTCACCCCGCCTAACAGAAACAACTTCCCAGCGTCCACCCTTTTTAAGCCATGCATTATCTTGTAAGTTTCTATTAGATCTTCCCTCAACCTTCTAAACTCTAATGAATACAATCCCAGGATCCTCAGCTGATCATCATATGTTAGGCCTACCATTCCAGGGATCGTCCATGTGAATCTCCGCTGGACACACTCCAGTGCCAGTATGTCCTTCCTGAGGTGTGGGGCCCAAAATTGGATGCAGTATTCTAAATGGGGCCTAACTAGAGCTTTATAAAGTCTCAGAAGCACATTGTTGCTTTTATATTCAAACCCACTTGAGATAAATGACAACATTACATTTGCTTTCTTAATCACGGACTCAACCTGCAAACCTTGAGAGAATCCTGGACAAGCACACCCAAGATCCCTTTGTACTTTGTCTTTAGAAATTTTCTCACCATTTAAAAAATAGTCCGCGCCTGTATTCTTTTTTCAAAAGTGCAAGAGCTTGCACTTGCTCACAAATTTCATCAGCCATTTCCTGGACCACTCTCCTAAACTGTCTAAATCTTTCTGCAGTCTCCCCACCTCCTCAATGCTACCTGCCTGTCCGCCTAGCTTCGTATCATTAGTGAACTTCACCAGACTTCCCCTGTCCCTTCATCCAGATCATTAATATATAAAGTGAACAGCTGCGGCCCCAATACTGAACCCTGTGGGACCCTACTTTTCACCAGCTGCCATTCCGAAAAAGAACCTTTTATCACAACTCTCTGCCTTCTGCCAGACAGCCAATGCTCAATCCATGCCAGTAGCTCACCTCGAACACCATGGGTCCTCATCTTACTCAGCAGCCTCCCGTGAGACACCTTATCAAAGGCCTTTTGTAGTTCTAGATAGATGACATCCACTGGATTTCCCTGGTCTAACCTACTTGTTACCTCTTCAAATAATTATCATGACTGCATGGTAGACCATGAATGTGAGCTGAAAATGTGTTGCTGGAAAAGCACAGCAGGTCAGGCAGCATCCAGGGAACAGGATTTCCGCCTTGTATGGAGTTTGCAGTCATCCATCCAGTGTTTGGGGTGGAGCTTGATTGGGTTGAAGAGAGACAAGTAACTGCATCTTGTGTAAAAAACATTTAATGGGAACAGTGCAGGCCTGAGTTTTAACTCTGTGCAAGTGACTCTAAGTGGATAAGTTCTAAGGTAGTTGAAATCTTTCTCCATATGTCCATGAAGTGGAGAGGATTTTGGTGAAAATGCATCCATTTATTCTGTGGTACCTTAAATTATTTGGTAGGCTGCTCAGAAGAGTTACTAGAGTCTTCTATCAATTTAACCAAGAATTGTGGTAGTGTTTTTCAGTTATCTAATGATTAGCTACTGGATTTATTCCTTATGGTAATTTGAATCTCTGTGGAGTTAATTTTAGCTCCGTGATGACACACATGGTAATGGGATAGTGAACCTATTATACTTCATTTCCACGCCACTGACTTCATCTCTGTCCTGAGCAACAGTCTGAGGCTCAATCCTACATTTTTGCATATGACCCCAAAATGAGTTTTTAACCGTATCCTCACCATTACTAGAACTGCCTAGTTCAGGCCTTGGTAACATTGTTTATCTCCAACTTTACTCAGCTCATCTTTTACTGAAACCCTCATCCAGGCTCTCACTAGACCTGACTCCTCCAAGCTTCCATAACTGGCCTCTTACCTACAGAAAGCTTTAACTTATGCAAAACTCTACTGTCCACATCCTAAATCATACCAGTACTATCCATTATCCCTGGCTGAGTGACACACTGAGGCTCCCACTCAACAATGTTTGAGATATCATGTTCTTGCGTCCAAAACCTTCTGTTCAAATCCTTCTTTCCCTAACCCTTCAGTCTTCTCATGCACAGCAACCATTTTGAGAATTTTGCTTACTTGCAATCAGGGACTTTTTCACAGCTGTAATTCTGGTGCCTGTGCTTCAGTTGCCTAAGGCCAATAGCTTTGGAAACCTCTCTAAGCATCTCTGCCAATTTTAGCTTTCCATTCTTCTTTGAGCTGATCCCAAAATGAGTCAATCCTTTGTAGCAGACTCAGTAATGCCAATCAGACTGTTCTGCAGTATTTAAAATCAGTATGTGTTCTTGCCTAACATTAGCACTGAATCTCCAGAAATTTCATCCAATTGCATATTGGGAAAACTGAAGTCAGGGTCTTCAGTGCCCAGTAAAATTTCCCTTCCCAGATACCAATTCCATTCTTCTCCCCTTCTGAGGCTGAACCAGATTATTCACAATCTATGCTTCCTATCTAACTTCAAGTTGAACTTCTGACCCCTTGTCCTCTCCAACACAAAAAACTGTCCACTTCTACCCTGTTAACATTGCCCATTCCAACACCAAAACTGTCCATTTCTACCTCATTAACACTGACCATGAACCATATGCCCCCTCTTAACAACAGTTTCAGTTCATTACTTCTAAGCCAATATTACTAATAGAAATGTTTAGAATGCCCCCTCCCCACCTGGTTTCCCATCTTAAACTGTAAGCTGGGCTCATTCAAAACAATGCCAATGTCCTAATCTGTACCAAGTTCCAGTCTTGTATCCCTCCTGTTTTTGTGTCTTACATTTGGCAATGCCTCTATCTTAAAATTCCCTCCATGGCCCTGCATTCCCTCTCATTATAACCATTTGCTATCCTACAACCCTTGAGATCTATGTATTCCTCAAATTCTAGGTTCATCACATTCCTGATGAAGCATTTATGCTCAAACATTGACTCTGCTACTCCTTGGATGCTGACCAGCTGTGCTTTTCCAGCATCACACTTCTTGACTCTGATGTCCAGTATCTGCAGTCCTCACTTTCTCCCAGTTCACTCGCCATCTTGATTTTCATTGCTTTATCAGTCCTATTATCTCCCAAATGGCTTGCAGTCAAATGTTGTTTGATCCTCCTCCCGGGAATCCTCATACATTTTACTATGTTAAAGATTTACTATTAGTAAATGATACTGTTAATATTTATAAATGACCAGCCAGTTTGATTATTTGATACAAGCTTTAAGATTAGACTTATCAGTGGAGCTGAAATTAATTGCATTTGGTTAAAATTAACCATTGTGTGAAGAGTAAGTATGATCCTAACCATGCAATCAGTATGAAGTTTACTGATCATATGTTCTGGAAAACTGTTTCATTTTAGCTTGATATATTTGGAGCATTCGCTTGTGAGCATGTCTTGGTTCTTGGCAAACAGCAGTTACACCATCTGGATTGCCGGTAAATGGAATGTGATCCTGTGGAAAAGAATAATAAGAGAAAATGGGTGAAGCAATGTAGTGAGTCATTGCACCAACAGCTTTTTGAGTAACTGGAGAAAAGTTTTCTCTTGCTAGGTTTCACACCATTCCTGCTAGAATCCTCCAAGGTATTATCTTTGCCATTCTTCCTCATGTAATGTTACCCATTTGGTTGACATGGTTCAAGCCTCTAGATATACTGATGATATCAAGCTTCAACTCTCCACCACCTTTCTTGACCTCTGCCTTATTGTTAAAACATTGCTTTATCCTACATCTCATCTTGGATATAAACACTTATTAGACTAAAAACATTGTCCCCAAACTCAATACTCTTGCCACTGATTCCTATATGAGGTATCAATGTTTAACCTTCTATGCATGCTTCAACACAAAAAAAAAATTGAATTCCATCTCCATTCCTCCTCTGCCTAAGCCTAGTTACTGCTGAAGCCCTCATCTTTTGTAATCTGAGTAATTTCCATGTCACTGTATAGGCCTCCACCATCCAGAGATCTCTGTTCGTACTTTTCCACACTGCTCACTAATTGTACCCACCCACATGGATAATTCTGCATTGGTTTCCAACACCACAAAATTGAACATTCTCATCTTTGTGTTTAAATCTGTTCATAGTATTACCCTACCTTTATTTCAGTACTATAACTCCCCTTTTCCCTGAACTCTACACTCATATGATGCCAGCTTCTTATGCATATCACTGTCATTTCATCCAGATCACTGGTTACCAAGGTTTCAGCAAACTTGACCATGCTTTTTGAATTTTATACCTAATCTGTTCCATCGCCATCTTCTTTGATGAAACCTAACTCTTCAATAAAGGATTTGGTCACCTTTCTTAATATTTCCACCCTTGGCTTCGTTCTCATGATTTCACTGTAATTCTCTGAAGTACACAATGAGGTTATCTTTTCATTTAAAAATGCTATATAAATGATAGATATTGTTTAAAGGGAATATTAAATTAAATGTCAAACACGTCTATAAAATATTTCCATCATTTTAAAAAGGAAATTGAAATACCCCGAAAGATACCCTGATTCCATTGTCAACATCCAAAATTATTTTTTCTCTTATGTCTTTATGGGGGAGCTCTCGACGAATCTCTCAAACATGTTGAGAATGTTAAAGCAAAAGCAATAGCCCTAATAACCTACTAAAAGTGCTTTTCAAGAAATGGCCAGTGAAATTAGTCATGCCCTTGCCACTCAATTTAGGAAATCATGAGCAACTGGAAAAGGAAAATTGATGTTGACAAAGTGACAACTTGTGAGAAAATTGTTCACATTTGCAATGTTTCTTTGAACATTGGGGAAAAAAGTGTAAGGAAGTGTGTAAGTGTACCAATTTGTGACAAATTCTCCTCTTCAGGTGTAAGTCTCATTAGAGAAACCACCAAAAAGCAAACTTTCAATCATACTCTGAGTCGGAAAACTGGAGTGAGCCATTGTGCTAATAAGAGACAAACATATTTTTACCAATTTTTCAATCATATTTCTATCAGTTGCACCATCTAATTAAGGGGAGTTGATGGCCCATTTATTTATCAGTGTCAAACTGTCTATTTATCCATTTGAATGCCTTCATTTCTTGTAATCCTAAAAGCAATTTACGAGTTGCAAATTATTGGTTTGTCGTCAAGATATTTCTTCCTCCGTCACTCCCAATGAGGTATCCACTCCCTTGTTTTCCCAAGAAAGATTTACTCAACTATTGATATCTTCCTGGTGCTTTATCCAGCTGTCCATGTCAACAAGTGAATTGGCACTGGGTAATAGCAACTATTTGACATAATCCAATGACCCAGACTTACTCCGAGGAGGACTCACTGGGTCACAATCAAAATTAATACCTTTAGTATTTTATTTTCCCTCGCTAACCCAGAATTGTTGAGGGCAGATGTCACACTGGCCTCCCTTAGTTTGAATAGCACCACACCGTTCAGAAGTTACGTCTGAAGCTTTCTGCTCTATTGTGAGGATGACTGATTCACCAAATTGTGATAATGAACGCCCAACTCTGACTAATATTCACATGGTTAGGAGGATCACCTGAGGGAAGAGGTGAGTTCCGTCTACAAGTGGGAAGTGTTCCTTAACCCCTACAATCACAGTGAAGATGAGTAACCGAGAGGTTATTGAAAGGGGTCAGAATCGTGGAAGATAATGGGAAAGAGATTTTTAAATGTCCCTGTGTGTGCTGATGGTTTGGGAGCTTTCCCGTTCCCCATTGTTAATGTGCAGCGGAAACACTCCGGCCATAGTATCTGTTATTTTCAATGTAGTGCAAAAATGTCTGTTAGAGTTCTAAAAGGGAAGCATTATGAGTAATCCTTTGCTTGGTAATGCGGTCATTTACAGATTAATTCATTATATGCTTATCAAATAGGCTTATAAATATTTGAACTTGCAATAAATTCAGTACAATAAAATGTTTGTCTTTACCGCCGTCACTCTGTCAAGAGTGGATGTTACTTAAGTGCGCACAACAATCTCATACCAAGCAACACAATCAAAATGGGATTTGGTGACTGTAAAAGACTGAAATCCTGTCAAATAAAGGAACATTAACCAGGAATACATATCCTGGACGAAGGAGGCAAACCCAGCAGTATTTGCTGTAACAAGGATGTTCATCTCTTGGAGACCCATCAAAGACAGAGCAAGTTTAAAGAATTAAAAGGTCAGTCAGCAGCATCTCAGAGGCACCCCTGGACACTCAGTTCAGCTCATATCGACAAGATTAAGTGATGTTCTTTCCTGAAATGAGGTGCCCAGCATGTACTCTGGAAACATAATTGTTATAAAAGGATGACTGAATGGAAGATGTTGTGCTCGACATTAGCACCGTGGATTACACAAAGGTTGGGGGCGCAGAATTTCGCGTTGCGTGTATTTTCTGGGTAACGCTAATGAGTACTAAACTGTTAGATAATTTCATGTCTCCAGCATTTTAAGAGTTTAATGCAATCATCAGATTACTTCGGTTTGATGCAGAAAAAAGTAATTTTTAAAAAATGTCTTTTTTATTTACCCTTTTTAAAAAAAAGTAAGGGAATTGGTTTTTATTTTCAAAATAGAGCAGTTGAGTGAAGAAATTGATGTAGAGTTTCTCAGATTCCGTTCTTTTCCCAAGGCGACTTTTCATAACCAAATGCTTTGGAATGAGTAATCGAAAGCTACCTTCAGCTAACCACATGGGAGTCTTTACACAGTGGCTTCGATTCGGAGCTGAGTGTAGGCCAGTATTCGGGAGATGTTTGTAAGCATTTTCTAATGGCATTTTGATGTACATGTACAAAATTGATGTCGGGTGGATCATTGCAAAGTCTAAAACTGTAGAATTTTGAGGATATTTTCAGGTAGCAGTAAGATTCTGCCTGGATGATCCCAGCATATTTTCTCATGTCACAGTTGATTAGGTTCACAGGGAAATAAAAATTGTGGGGGGAAATCTCCTATTACTGTTCTGTGCTCGGCCATATCAGTTCTGTTTTCTTTTACCTTAGTTGTAATATTAGTTTTAGTTCAGAGCAAAAACTGATTTCTGCAGTTTAGAGACTTATTAAGCAAAAAGTTATCTTCACAACTGGAATGACCTTCAGAGTAATAAAAACAGACTAGAGCTTTATATATATATATATATTTGTGTTGCTGTAATGTTTCTGATCGAACAAATGGGAAGAATTCACTTGTTATTTCTGTATAATGTATCAGGTTTTCAGTTCAGCACTTGGGCCTTATTTTTTGTTTAGATCAGACTCACTGTTGAAACAACAAATTATACAGCTATGATAACAAAATGGATTTGTATTTTGTTGCCACTGAAGCGGATTTTAAATGTTTGTTTCACTTGATAAACAAGATTATGGTTCCAGCAAAATCAAGTATAAATGTCTTTACTGAGACGTCCACTTCCTGCTGTGATCTAAAATTCTCTAAGTTAATATTAATATTCAAAAACACACAAAGCAATGTTGTGTGTAACTGTCCAATCTTTAATCAGACATTCTGCCTGTTTAAATCTTTTAACATGGAATTCTGTCAGCATAACCAGAAGCATGTGTCACTTTTGCTCCTCTGTCATCTCCCACTTAACACATAAAATTTAACATTAAAATGCCAGCAGTATGCACAGAAAACATGGTGGGGGTGAGCCCTAGTCTGGAATCTGAGCCTGTTTGTATTCCCCAGGTTTGTGCTGTGAAACTTGATTTTGCCATGAGTTTTGTGGCTCAGGGTTTTATTTTCCAAATTGGCGAGATAGCTTTCCTCATCGTCTTTGGTAGCTTCTGGTCAGAGAAGTATGGAGTCGTACAACACAAAAACAGACACTGCGGTCCAACCAGTCCATGCTGAACATAATCCCAAACTAAACTAGTCCACCTGCTGCTCCTGACCCATATCCCTCCAAACCTTTCCTATTCATGTATCAACCCAAATCTCTTTTAAATCTTGTAATTGTACCCACATCCACCACTTTCTCAAGCAGTTCATTCCTCACGCGAATCATCATCTTTGTAAAAATTTGCCTCTTACGTCTTTTTTAAATCTCTCTCCTCTCACCTGCCCCCTACACGTCTTACCTAAGAACGACTGCCATCTTCCTCTGTTAGACTCTTTTATTTATGATATTGCACATAATACTGTTCTCTGTAAGTTCATGCCTTGCTGGTAGAGTATTCCATCCTTCACATACAATGATTGATGTCATTGTTACATTGTTTGTTATATTGTATGCCACATTACTATTTCTTGATCGTATACAGCATTTCACTTGCCGAAAGCTTGTGATTTCAAATAAGCCTGTTGGACTATAACCTAGGGTTTTCTGCCTTCTGACCTTGTCCACCCCAGTCCAACACCCCAGCACCTCCACATCACTATACTTTCTCAGTATACTACACAACTGGGTTAGACCAGAATGAAGACATTCAACAGAGAAATACATTCATGGTTTGCACGAGGTCCCTTCTTTGTACATCAGTATCTTGAATTGTAATTCTCATAATATCAACAGTATGTGGAACACAAATTCCAGATTACTATTTATGACAACTAAAAATGGAAACTGTTGATCTATTCATTTGGTTTGACAGCATCTGTGGCAAGAGAGAAAAAACAGATTTAATATTTTAAATGCAAAATGAGTGTGATTGTTGAAATTTGGAATTCTTGAAATTTATCCTAATATTGCCACATATTTAGTAACTTTGAAGGTTCAGCAGGAGAAAGTTAGTGTTGCTGACTGAGATGTGTTGCACCTTTGTGAAATCTTTATTGAATATTTACGTAGATTTTCATTTCTGTGATGATTATTATGTGGAACATGGCTTAAACACAATTACCATGAAACCCACCCTATGTGCTCTGGAGGAAATTGGCCCAGAATGCAACTTCTAAAACTGAGACAGGTGCATTTTCACACCATATATTTTAAGGATGGTGCTGGATCTGCATTACAGGATAGACTGTTCACATATCAATACAAGTACCCAAAGACATGAGTGTGTGACAAAACTCTGTTCCTTATGCTATTCTAGTTACTAAAGAATGTAAGTTTACTGTTAACTCCACTGAAAGTTGATTACCAGGCTAGATTGACACTCGAGGAAGGCAGTGGAGGTCTGGGGGCCATGAAACAACGGCCATGCAGATCCCTTCATACTGGATAAGCCTTCTGTAGATCAGTTTGTCCCTAGCATCCTTTGCACAGCTTTCTGTGGCCTTGGCATTTATGAAATGCCTGCTCCTTAGGCTTCGTCAATTCATTTTTATCTCAGAAGGCTTGATATTCATCATGCTCTTCCCCTTGTAACATGTATTCATGTTGCAGAGCTAGGTTGTGCTGTGTACATCAGATCACAGCTATCCTTAGCATGTGCTGTAAGTGCATATTCCTGATGACCTCTAAAATATTCAAACACATTTCATGTTAGCCAACACATTTGTAATGGTGGCTCTGGTGGAGGTATGAACCTGATTGAAACACTCCTCTGCATCGGTTAAGGGATGCTTACAAACATGATGAGCTACATATGCTGACTTGGAAATATATTGCTGTTTCTCCAGTATCACTGGTCAAGACCCTGGAATTCCCTTTAACTGCATTGTGAGAGGCATCTACACCAAATGGATTCAAGCATGCATCTCACTCCTGCCTTCTCAAGGAAAACTAGAGATGGGCAATAAATGATCACCCAGCCAGTGACATTCACACCCCATGAATTATTGAATAAAAGTACACCTCAAGAATTTTGATTGGGAGAGTGTGGACCTGTCTATTTGATAGACAGGTGTCTATTCCAAAGAGTTGAGGCAAAGAAGAGATTTTTCTTTTAAAGAAATAATGAACAGACACATGTAAAATTTAAAAAACTGCAGGCATATAAGGAGAGCACAGAACGAGAGGGTTGATTTTATATTGCTCTTAATAAATGTTGTGAACAGATTAGGCTGAATGGCTTCATTTTGTACTGAAATCCTCCATACTTCTGATGTTGTGAAGGTTGGAGGTATTAGGGTTCTGTACTAATGAAGAATTTGTAAAATAATTTGTATCATAATAAAGAGCATAGCATACCAGAGGGAATTTATAAGAACCAGCTCATATTTTCTCTGTCTGGTTTCTATTTCTTTTTTGTTTTATTTCATCCTGAGAAGGGGTGGATTATAGATGGAGGAAACATGAGTACCTCCAATTTTAAACAAGTTGCATTTGTTCTAGTCTAAATGTTGATCGAATTGTGTCATCTATCTCTCCTTAATTTAATATTTGTCTCATGATTTATAACCAGGTCAGTCAGCCGGCTCCTGATGTAGTGAAATATCATGGCAAATGAGATTTCATTCTCACATGTTCCACTTTATATCTAAGAATGGATGAAATACTGTTGTAAGGTTTCTTGGAAGTCTGTCTTCATATTCTTGAGAATATGATAATAATGCAACGTTCAGTGTATTGGAAATAGCTTGCTGACCAGATTTGGCTGATTCACAGACTTGCTTTCTTTAGTGGCTGTCATATTATGCTGTAAAAACAGATCTATCTTCTTAACTCTGTGCTTCCACCAATGATTTTTCTTTTTATTTAGGCAGGTGTTCACTGCAGATAAGTTTTGTTCAAGACAAGTGATTACTATTTGTACAATCTTAATGTCACCATGGACATCTTTCTTCAACTGCATTCCATACCACAGGTCTCTTTACTTCTACCTTGGATGGAGGCCAGACCATTACTATCCTTCCCTGCTTAACTGAAATTCTTACATTGAAGAATGTCTCCTTTGGCATAATTCCTTTCCTCCAAATAAAATGGAAATCTCACGGGCGCAAGCTGTACGTGTCTTTCTGCGAAACAAGTGGGATATTCTTTATTGCGCTCCTACTCAGGTCGCCCTCCTTTCCTCTCTTCCCTGTACTGAATTTCACATTCTGTTTGAGGAGAGTAAAACAGGTCAATGGTTTAAAATCATATTATGAGGATATGAAGATTGAGTTGGCAGAACTGAACTGGGAAGGTAGATTAAACATTAGGTCACTGGAGATACTGTGGCAAACATTTAAGGAAATTGTTGAGTGTTATAAACTATGATACATTCTAGTGAAAATGTTATCTAAGCAAGTTCAGGAAAAAATAAATTGAAGGAAAGTGTACAATAGTGTAAAGATTAGTGGCAGGTCAGAAAATGTGAATAAAAAAAATCAAGGAATCACTAAAGGAACTGTGTGGAGGCAGAAATTTGAGTATAAGAACAAGTTAGCTAGAAATATAAAGCAGGTGGTAAGAGATTTTTGTATGAGTTTAGAAAGGAAAAGAGTAAGTAAAGTGAATATTGGTTCTCTAGGAGTGTGGGGAGTTAATACTACATAATGGTGAATGATTTGAATATATATTTTGTGTCTGTGTTGGCTACAGAGAATATAAATGACAACAGAAATAAGTGTGCATCAAAGGATGAAGGATAGGGAGGAACTTAAAATAATTAGCACCAGAAAAGAAAGGATACTGAGAAAACTGTTAAAATTGAGATGTCCCAAGTCCCTTTGGACTACATCCATGGAATTTAAAATAAGTAACTGCTGAGATAGTAGATTTATTGGTTTTAATTTTCCAAAATTCCCAAAGTTTGTTGAGAAGGTATGAAACACTGTGGATAATTGGAACCTGTGAATATTATATTCTTGGATTTCCAATTTAGCAAGATGCTAAATTAAAGGTTACCACACACATTAAGAGCTTGTTTTGTAGGGGAGTAGCATATTATGATGGAAACAGGATTAGTTGCCCAATAGCAAACAAAATAGGAAACAAAGTAAGGATGTAACTGCATTAGAAGCAATCAAGACACGTTCAGAAACCCTAGCCACTCTCCCCCACATCAAAGACATCTTGGAAATGACTGCCAGACTACTCAGACTCCTTGGCATCATGGTAGCCCACAAACCCACCAACACAACTAATGTAATTTACAAGCAAAACTAATGTCATTTACAAAATACTGTGCACGGATTGTAACAAACATTACATTGGACAAACAGGCAGAAAACTAGCCAGCAGGATACATGAACACCAACTAGCCACAAAAAGACTTGACCCTCTCTCACTAGTATCCTCACATACGGATGAGAAAGGACACCACTTCGACTGGGACAACACATCCATCCTAAGACAAGCCAAACAAAGACACGCGCGAGAATTCCTAGAAGCACGGCATTCCAACCGGAACTCCATCAACAAACACATTGAGTTAGATCCCATCTACCACCCTCTGAAAAAAGGAACAGGAAGTGACTTCACCACGGGAAATGACATCACTACAGGAAATGACATCGTCAACCCAAAGAAACCCAAACATATAAATAGAAAGCAGGACTTATCAGCAGTACTTTGCCTGAGGCCCACTGAATATACCTAGTAGGATGATGAAACGTTTGGAAATGAATGTTCCCGCTCAGCGAGCAAACCTATATCCAGATTTGCTCGTTTGATACATGAAATGAGAGGGTTATCCTATGAGGAAAGGGTGAACAGGTTAGGTCTGTATATATTGAAAATTAGAAGATTGAAAAGGAATCTTATTGAAAGATATAAGTGTCTGAGGGGCTTTGACAGTGACAGTTCTGAAAGGATGTTCTTACAGTCGTAGAGATGTACAGCATAGAAATACACCATTCATTCCAACTCATGTATTCGGACCAGATGTCCGAACCTAATCTAGTCCCATTTGCCAGCACTTGACCTATGTTCCTCCAACCCTTCTTATATGTATACTCATCCAGATGCCTTTTAAATGTTGTAATTGAAACAGCCTCCACCATTTCTCCTGGCACCTCATTCCAAACACACACCACTCTCTGCATGAAAATGTTGCCCCTTAGGTCCCTTTTAAATCTTTCCCATCTCACCCTAAACCTATGCCCTCTAGTTCTGGACTCCCCCACCCCAGGGTAAAGATTTTGTCTATTTATCCTATCCATGCCCCCCATGATTTTAAAACCTCTATAAGATCACCCCTCAGCTCCGGTGCTCCAGGGAAAACACCCCAGCCTTTTCAGCCTCTACCTGTAGCTCAAATCCTCCAACCCTGGCAGCATCCTTATAAATCTTTTCTGAACTCTTTCAAGTTTCACAACATCCTTCTGGTAGGAAGGAGACCAGAATTGTATGCAATATTCCACAAGTGTCCTAACCAATGTTCTGTACAGCTGCAGCATGACCTCCCAACTCCGATACTCAAAGCTCTGACCGATAAAGGAAATAAACATGAATATACCAAACATGTTCTTCACTATCCTATCTACCTGCGACTCCACTTTCAAGGAACTATGAACCTGCACTCCAAGGTCTCTTTGTTCAGCAACACTCTCTATGACCTTACCATTAAGTGTGTAAATTCTATTCTGATTTGCTTTTCAAAAATGCAGCACCTCACGTTATTCAAAATTATACTCCATCTGTCACTCCTCAGCCCATTGGCCCATTTGATCAAGGTCCCGTTGTACTCTGAGGTAACCTTCTTCGATGTCACCTCCAAGTTTGGTGTCATCTGCAAACTTACTAACTGTACCTCTTATGTTCACGTCCAAATTATTTATATAAATGCCGAAAAGCCGTGGACGCAGCACCAATCCTTGTGGCACAATACTGATCACTGGCCTCCAATCTGAAAAGCAACCCTCCACCACCATCACCCTCTGTCTTCTACCTTCGAGCCAGTTATGTATCCAAATGGCTAGTTCTCCGTATATTCCATGAGATCTAACCTTGCTAACCAGACTTCCATGAGAAAACTTGTCAAACGCCTTACTGAAGTCCATATAGATCATATCCCCTGCTCTGCCCTCATTAATCCTCTTCATTAATTCTTCAAAAAACTCAATCAAGTTTGTGAGGTATGATATCCATGCACAAAGCCATGTCGACTATCCCTAATCGGTCCTTTCCTTTCCAAATACGTGTACATCCTGTCCCTCAGGATTCCCTCCAACAACTTGCCCACCACCGACATCAGCTCACTGGTCTATAGTTCCCTGGTTTTTCCTGACCACCTTTCTTAAATAGTGTCACCGCGTTAGCCAACCTCGAATCTTCCACCACCTCACCTATGACTATCGATGATCCAAATATCTCAGCAAGGGGCCTAGCAATCACTTCTCTAGCTTCTCACAGAGTTCTCAGGTACACCTGATCAGGTCCTGGGGTTTATCCACTTTTTTGCATTTCAAGACATCTAGCACCTCCTCCTCTGTAATATGGACAATTTTCAAGATGTCACCATATATTTCCCAACATCCTATATCTTCCATGTCCTTCTTCACAGTAAACACTAATGCAAAATATTAATTTAGTATCTCCCCCATCTCCTGCAGCTCCACAGATAGGCTGCCTTGCTGATCTTTGAGGGCCCCTATTCTATCCCTACCTATCCTCTTGTCCTTAATGTATTTATAAAATCACTTTGGATTCTCCTTAACCTTACATCTAAAGTGAGATGGAATGTAGCGTGGAAGTGAACTTGCAGACTGTGGTGCCCCATGCATCTGTTACTCTGGCCGTTCAAGGTCGTGAAGGTTGCAAATTTGGAAAGTGTTGTCAAGGAAACTTTGGTGAGTTTCTGCAGTGCAAATTATAGATGTCCCACACTGATGCTATTGTCCATTGTTTGTGAAGGTAGTAAATATTGAAAGTGATAGATTGGGTGCTAATCAGACAGGCTACATTGTCCTGTATGGTGTCAAGCGTCTTGAGTGTTGTTGAAGCTACATTCATTCAGGCAAATGGAGAGTATTACATCATTTTCGTGTCCCTTGTAGGTGTTGGACAGGCATTAAGGAGTCAACAGGTGAGTTACTTGTTGTGGGATGTGCAGCCTTTGACCTGCTGTTGTAGTGACAGTAGTTTTATGGCTGGTCCAGATCATTCTGTGATTAGGGGTAAGCTCCCATCCCCCAATCAGGATGTTGATGATAGTGGGAGATTCAGTGATGGTAACGTCACTGAACAGCAAGGGTTGATGGCTAGATTCTTTCTTGCTGGAAATGATCATTGCTTAGCACTCACATGGCAAGAATGTTATTTGCCACTTGTCAGTCCAAAGCCAAGATATTGTCTAGGTTTTGCTGCAAGTGCTTCAGTGCCTGAGAAGTCATAAATAGTGCTTATCCTAACAGAATTAATATTGTGTGAATGAGCAATTCTGGCAAATAGGACACCCATGGAAATATAGATTGTAGCATTGTCATAGGACTCTCTACTTAAGATTTCATGGGACTCCCATGTTCTTAGCTCTTGTACTTTGTTTCAACTGCCTACCCATGCTCAATTCTCTGACAGGTGTCCATTATTGCACAATAGGGATTGTTCTAGTGCTTCCATAAATTTCTTAAAATAAACAGATTTGCACGAAAACAGTACATACAAGGAACTCGCCTGAAATTATAAAGGGCCAGAATTTTTCTTGCTAATGTAATTAAATGGCGGAGCTGACTCAATGGGCCAAATGGCCTAATTTCTGCTCCTATGTCTTATGGTCTTAGGATGGAACAGAGGTGGGACTGGAGAAAGTGGCCACAACATCCTGAACCCGCAGGTCCCGCCTCCATTTCTTCCCTCTTGTTATTTTCCCGAGGGTTAGGGCTGGACAGTCAAACCAATGCTCAGAGAACACTGTCATGACAGGGACAAAAGACTGGGATGTGACACCCAGGATTCCAGATCAGTCTATTGGCTTCAATGGACTTGAGATTAGAGATGCTTGGAAACTAATGAATGAAACTTTTTTTTACATTTTTTTTAAATGAGGGATGCATCCTTTTGTATTAGATTTAAGCTTTGTGTTCCCAGAATGGCTCACAGAACCCTCCAAAGTGGCAAAGGAACACTATAGAGCTTCAGAAAAAAACCATAAAGAAATGGGCATGCAAACATGCCCTGACCCAAGCAGCTCAATCAGATAATGATGCCTGCGTACAACTGTCTTAATAAGGTGACCTACTGAACTCATAGTCAGACGGTGGTCCATATAGCATAACCAAAAGGACTGGGACAGTAAATTGTTTGACTGACATCCCAGATTGCCAGAAAATCATAGGCTCTTTCATATTGTTGAACCAATACCTTTCACCAGGCAGAGGATAAGCAAAAATAGGAAGGTCAGGTAGTAAATGCAAGAACAAAAGATATGGTGAGATTGAGGCAGAGGAAGACCTATACCATTCCCAGTTAGCTAAGATTGAAACTTAGATGGTTAGATACCTTGGATGGAACCGTTATAGGAGTTTGAGCAATGTGGGCTGTGGCGAGATGTCCATCAGAGCCCGTCACAACTGCAGGAGCAACTTGTTCCACCGTGAGTGCAAGCAGCATGGTGAGTATCTTGCTCACAATGTCACAATTCCAATCAATGGGGATTGTTGCTTGTTCAATGTCTTTTTGCTCTTACAACTCACCTCATTAATATTCAGCTTTCTACATTACCAAGCAAACTGAATGTTGAGAAAATCACAACGTGGAAATCAAAGGGGAACCCCATTTTCTCCAAACAATCTCCATGTTGCATATGACCAAACTGCAGCTTGGGGCACTGGCCACAGGCACCCCTCATCCATGGACGTTGACAGCTCGCATCAGCCAAACCATCGTAACCATCATGGCACTTCTCTGATATGCTGACAGGCTGCTCGAAAAACACAGACTCACATTGCAGGGTACCCCAGCGGTTAGCATTGAAGGGCTGCTGCAAGGACACTTTCTGCACACAGGCACCAACCTCACAAATTGGACCAGGATGCATCTCAGGGCTGCTTGCTTGCTCTTTCTCACCCGTCATCTACCTGGATGCTCACAGAACCAATGCTTTGCCTTATCAAGCTGTGCCATGCCAATTAGCATAGTAAAATCTAGGTAGCTTGTTCTACTGGTGAGCGGTCCTCAGACATGGAGCCACACACTTTGCTGCAAGGCAATGAACTGCATTAATCTCACTTCTGCACCAGGTGGCAGCAGCTTACTTGGCAAACACACGACATGTGCTGCAAGCATATGAGTCACATCTCAAAGTGTTAGGGTAGTAGTCTACACCATGCGTATGGAGAGACCTGTCACTGAGGGGGTCCCAGCAAAATAATTCAAGGGCAGCCTCTGATATCAGTTGAGATATCATTTGGCCAAGGTCAGGCATTTACTTATTTCCATCAGGGAGTCCATGTCCGTGTAGTCTGGTGAGTGAGTCAAATCTGGTTCTGTAGCTCCATAGCCAGTCCATAGGGTAGAAGTATCATGGTTGGGAAAATGTGCAGCCCCGCAGTGCCACCTTCCCCTTCTCTAATATGTTCAGACTCTGTCTCTCGAACAGGGCAGTTTTGCATTTCCAGTGCTTGGCCAGGTGAACAGTGGCCTTTTAAAGGTGGAATGGATGTAAGGGAAGTTTTTGGCCACTATTCATTAAGTGGCAAGTCATTTTGTGAACAGCATGTGATAAAATTTGGACCAGGATTGAATATGATGGCTGCCATGTGCTGGGTTAGGTAATTAATGTGACAAATTTGGTAAGATATAGCAAGAAACCTCTCCAGGCCATGTGGTAAAACACCAAGGACTGAGCCAAAAGATTCAACCCCAGACTTTTACATTTAGAGGTAAATCAACATAAAGACCTAACAAAGTTATTTAGACAATGTAAAGAAGTGTGTAAGTACAGACTGTAAGCATATGACCTTAGTCATACATGATCTGATGAAGGAGAAAACTCTCTTGAGGAACATCATCCTTATAGTTTAGTTCCGGAGAAACCAGCCCAGGTGAAACCAGAAATCCAGTATATGTTGGAACACCATCAAAGTGAACATAGTCAAAGCAGCTGGAGTTTTCAGTTGTATTAGTGTTAGTCTGATTATTCAACCAAATTCTGCAAGGACTACAGAAAGACTAACACAGTGACAGAAGCCAATTCCTCACCTCACTTGGAAAACTGTACTAATAGAATTCACAGTGCCGTATTTCTCACTAAGATAGATTTGTTAAAAGTGTATATTGGTAGGCTCCTTTAATGCCTGATCTGAGGAAGTATCACACATCAAGCAGATTTTCCAAAGATGAGTGATGCCATTCAGGCAATAAAGCCCCACCCCTTTCCAGAGAGCAATAAATCTAGTGGTAACCAGTATGATTACTGTGTGATTAACCTGGTGAACAGTGACATCCGGAACGATCACTTGAAACAATCAGAAGCTCTATTTAAAAATGATAAATCAGTTGATTTAGTGATAAACCTTGTCAAAGTGAGTTTGCAAAAGCATGGATATTTGTATAAATATGTGGATAATTCAGGCATATAATAGGGCGAGTCAGGTACTGTTAAGATCGGCAAAAGCACAAGATTTGGAACTTCCTAAAATTAAATGTGAATTTATAAGGTTTTTGGGGATATTGGTTTCTGTCGCAAGCTTCCTCCAGCCCTCAGTTTTATACTACATCCCTGGCAGATTTCCAATAAAACATAACAATATATTGCGGTCAGAGGAGTGCCAAGCGGCTTTTGAGATGCTTGAAAGCCATTTTGATCAATGAATCAGTGTTGCCTGTCCCTAGTTTTAGTAAACTGTTTAAAATAGAGATTGATGCTAGTGACTTGGGGGTGGGTGCAGCCCTGTAACAAAAAGATGAAAAGGATGCTTTTCTAAAAAGATAACTTGACACAAAGAAATATTCAACTGTGTATTCCTCCCACCTTGGATGCAACGCAGTGTACAGATGTATTTTTCCAAATACCCTCCCCACTTTTCATTAAATTGCATACACTGTCATTTGGAGCTACAAAATTATCCCTCATGAGTGAAAAAACAGCTTTTCCATTCCAGTCTGCTGCATTTTTGCAGCATTGCATACATAATCTTGGAAGCATTCAGGCCTTCTAATGGTACACGTGTTCTTGTTGGCTGTTTATCTTGTGCCTACGCATTGTTGAGGTGACATTTCTTCTCCAGGGAACATTACTGTGATGGTGAGTGTTGCAAGATAGGCAAATGTTATCAATCTGTTACCCTTTCTGGTGTTGATGGTTGTTCTGTATACCATGCAGTTGATTAAATCATACCTGTCCACCGTGATGGAACAGCTTTTCGAGTCATATGCCTATAATTATTTTATTCCTTCATGCGATAAATGCGTTGCTGGCTGGGCTAGCATTTACTGTCCAGAGGGCAGGTAAGAGTCAACCGCATTGCGGTGGGCATGGAATCATGTGTAGGCCAGACCAGGTAAGGATGGCAGTTTCCTTCCCTAAAGGATATTAGTGAACCAGATGGATTTTTCTGACAATCAATAATGGATTTATGGTCATCATTAGACTCTTAATTCCAGATTTTTATTGAATTCTACCAAGTGCCATGCGGAATTTGAACCCAGGTACCCAGAACATTATCTGGGTCTCTGTATTAACAGTGTAGCAAAAATATCACTAGGCCCCTATCAGTTCTATAATATAGCTGGTCATTTATATTTACTGTGATAACTTCCCAAAAATTGGTCCCAAGTTGCCACGTAGGATGAGTTTTGTTGAGAGCATTGGATGTTTGCACATTAACCAGCTGTCCAGTGTTCAGCTCAGGCAATGATTTGACAGTTTTATCAAAGTAGAATTTGGCTTTCTGTCATTTCACTTTGATTTTAATATACATTGCTGTTGCTACATCTACTTTTTTTCCATGTATTTCTTCAGTAGATGTATTTTCACTGCAGGATTTCCATGTACACATCTGTACTGGAACTGTCTGATTTATTTCTAAACACCTTTGGCAATTTTCTTTGCTGTTTCATTTGATTGGGAAAGTATGGGAATTATAGCATGTGTGCTGAATTTCCCAATCATTTATGAAGCTCCTGAATTGTTCATTCATGATTTGAGGGCCATTTTAGCTCATTACAATTTCTGGATCTGCTGGGGGAAGGGGGAGGTGTCCTAGAAACTTGAGGTTTAGGTTTTGGGGTTTGAGGGAATGGCACTTGTATGCCTGAGCAGGAGATTGGAGTTGAAGGTGACCAAAGGTCTTTGTGGTGAGAATCTGGAGACCACAGGGAGTCAAGATTGAAGGTCTGATGGTGGACCAAGGTGTTGGGAACCATTGGGAGAAGGTGCCCAATTTTTTAAATTCCTCAGGCAGGGCTCTGGATCCAGGAAGCACCCAACACCTGGACACACCAGACTCTCACTTAAGTGAAACTGCCAGGTTTCTCAATACTCAGGAAACCCAGGCAATAACAATTAAGTTTCCAAAGTAGAATGTCATTGAGGATCACAGTCTCATTAGAAATACCAGCTTGCCTTCCTATTTCAGTTAAAGTTGAAAATTGACAATTTAGAGACAGATTTGAAGGGGAAACAGAATTCTCAGACTTCATTCTCCCACCCAATGCCTCTTCCTTTAGACTAAAATTTCACCTCAGCCTGGTGCATTTGAAATACTACTGAGTCTTTCAAAATAGCTTCTACCTTGGCAGATACAACAGAAAAGGGAGGCATTTATAATAACCAATTTTCACTGTAGTTACAGACAAGTGAATTGCTAGCAAATTCACAGAAAGATACACTTTTTAAGTTGCATATACTGTAGTGAGAATACATTTTCATTATTAGTATTGAAGGTTATTGATCAACCATTATACAGATGCAATATTGTTCTTTACACCCATCTTAAGCAGCTAATGAAACGCTTAATGTCATTGAATGTATTAATGAGGAGATGAACGGACAATAGTGTGGGCGAAGGCATAGTGACAATTAAGAGTCTTATTCACTTAAGGACAACGTTCCACACTTGTTGGTAACCTTTGTAATGGGATGTCAGTCACATTTCTATGTGAATATGACTGAGAGTTCTGGTATATATAGAAGTAACAAGCGCAGTAATTTGTTATGAAAGACTGAACACTGTCTCAACTATGCAGAAGCTCAACTATTATTTAAAGAAAGGCGTAAAGATAAATCATGAACATTTTTATATGAGAGAATTCACAACACAATGGCCAGGTGATATATTTTGATGATGTTGAGTGAGGAATAAATGTTGGCCCGGACCACAAGAGAGCTGCCTGGCTTTCTTTAATTATTGCCTCAAGAGTTTACTACATTCTTAGAATGCCTTAGGTGTTTTCAATCAATTATAATGACATCTATGGTTGCAAGGTTTTGTTTTTGAGAGAACCCTTCAATGAAAAAGGAGAAAGAGAAGAGAAACTGAGGGCAGTAAAGGTTCATGCAGTCGATACCTAGACGATTGAGTTGTCCTATGACAAGAGGCTGAGTAATTGAACCTCTACATTCTCTTTGAAGCATGTACGATTCTAAACGGACTGATTGACAAAGTAAATACTAAAAATTTATTTCTATTGGCTGGGAAGTCTAGAACTCTGCAGCAGCCTCAGGATGAGAGGCCAATCATTTCGGACTGAGGTGAAGAGAAATTTCTTCGCTCACAGGGTTGTGAATCTTTGAATTTCTGTACCTTGGCAGGTTGTGTTGTTGTATTGTTGACTACCATTACAACTGGGATAGACGGCTTTTGGCCTTTCAGGGAATCAAAGGATATAGGAAGCCGATGGGACAGTGAAGTTATAGCCCAAATTCAGTCATGATTGTATTGAATGGTGGAGCAGGCTGACAGGCCCTTTTTACTACTGCTCCTACTGTATCTTGTGCACTTGACTCTTGTGTAAAAAAACAATAGGAGCAATACTTTTGCAATCTACGATACATAAAGATATGTTACTGACAGAAAGTGGCTGTTTAAGGGAGGTGTGGGTTGAAGTCTCTCAGGAGGAAATATGAGATAGTAGGCCTCCACAGGGTTGTTCTTACATAGTCATACTTGAATTTGTAACGGAGGCATGGAAATTGGAGTTCTCATGGGAAATATGTCCATAAAAGAAAGGAAGAACTTATATTTATATTGTACCTTTTATGACCTCAGGAGGTTGCAGCATGCTTTCCAACCAAAAAGATATTTTTGAAATGAGTAATATAGACTGTAATATAGGGAATGGCAGCAGCCGATATGCACTTAGCCAGGTCCCAAAATTAATAAGTGATAATGATCAGATAGTTTTCTCTTTTATGATGTTGGTTGGTTACTAAGTATTTCCCAAATTGCTGAGGAGAACGTCCCAGTGGTTCTTTGAAAGAGTGATATGCGACTTAAGTGTCCAAGGGGAAGAGCTGGTGGTTTAATGTTTAAATTGAAAGATGGAAACCCGACAATGCAGCATTAAATTGTCATCTTAGACTATGTAACCAGGTGCCTGGAGTAAGGCTTTTTACCCATGACCTTTGGACTTAAGAGTGAGTAAAGCTATCATGAGTGTGGCTCATAGCATACATGGGATGTATAAAAATGTCAAACTGACCATGAGAAATTAACATGAACATGAAAATCAAATTAATAATCATTAATAAGAAAGTTCAAGAAAGCAAAGCAACAAAACACAGTCTAAGAACAACCAACAGATCAGATAGATTACAGAATCATGACACCTACATAGAACATGGGCGGCATGGTAACTCAGTGATTAGCACTACTGCCTCACAGTACCAGAGGCCCGGATTGATTTCCACCTCGGGAACTGTCTGTGTGGAGTTTGCACATTCTGCTCGTGTCTGCGTGGGTTTCCTCCGAGTGCTCCGGTTTCCTCCCACAATCTAAAGATATGCACGTCAGGTGAATTGACCATGCTAAATTGTCCCATAGTGTTAGGTGCATTAGTCAGGGGTAAGTGTAGGGTAGGGGGTGGGTCTGTCTGGGTTAATCTTCGGAGGGTCGGTGTGCACCTGTTGGGCCAAAGGGCCTGTTTTCATACTGGAGGAAATCTAATCTAATCTAAACATAATCCCTGATCTCACATTATCAGTTACATATTTATCTTGTTTGAATCATATTTTTAGACTATTGTAACAAAACGGAACTTTTCAACAGAAAATGTTAATAGATGGCAATGTGATATTTATTGAGCACATAAGCTCATGAAGTTTCCAAGGAATTTGTTCATGTATGTAATGTTACACTGCATCTATATAGTTTATGTCAAATTGATGCATGTATTTCTACTACCTTAGTGTGCTAGCAATTGTGCTTCAGTGCAGTTTGGAGAAAGTACTGAGAAACTGTAAACCAAGCTTGTGGGAAATGACAACATGACAAATATAAGCCAGTGAAAATAGATTACCTGTACACAAAACAATAAGAAATGGATACAAATACATTTAGCTATGATTTATGCATCATTCAGCAATAGAAAAAGTTAAAACAACATTTTGCCAATAATTTCTTGTACTTGAAATGTATTTCTCAGATATTGATGTTTATATATTTATTTAAAATGAATTAACATCCCTTTTACATCAGCAAACAAAGGAATTCTATACAAGTGATTGAATATACAAAAATCCTCATTGCAAGTCACCCAGCAAAATAGGATTTGAATTTATTTGGTCGAATATAAAACAATAATCATGCTGCTGTAATCAATTTCACAAGGTGCATTTCAACTATGAAAATATTTTTTGTTGATTTCCTTTATTATATTGAAACTAACTGAATATTGAACTCTTCTCTCAGTCAATTGGCTCCTATTCATGTACAGCACTGGACTACAATACTTCCTTATGGCTGTTAAAAAACATTTTGTTAAGTTTCGTCTAACGTTTTCAGCAATACTCTGTCCCAAAAAGTGTACTTGTTTATTACAATAGTGGCTCTGCAGCATAAAATAAAGTGAGTTGCATTGTATAGTTGCAATAGTTTTTCATTTTCAAAACCCACTTCAGAAACAACTCTTGAAAGAGCAATTTGTAAGTATTCCTTTCCATTTTTTGAGAAATCTATGGGCCCATACATCATTTTTCTTATTCTGAGCTCATCCAAACCTTGGCTATCAGTATTCAAGCTGACACCAAGTATATTCATCTGAGGGCATTGATCTACATTGACTCCCTATTCTCATTCCATTGACTGTTGAATTGTTAGGCGAAAGTGAGGACTGCAGATGCTGGAGATCAGAGTCAAGATTAGAGTGGTGCTGGAAATGCACAGTAGGGCAGGCAGTATCCGAGGAGCAGGAAAATCTCAGGCAGCATCTGAGGAGCAGGATATCCTAGTGTTCAAATTCCTCTAAGGTTTCACCTATTTCTACAATTGTGTTCAGCAATGCAGTCTCAGAGAACTCTGTGTTTCACCAATTCTGGTCTGTTGTGCATCCATGCCATGTTTTATTCCATCTTTGGTGACCATGTCTTCAGCTGTCTAAGCTCCAGAGTTCTTTCTTAAAATTGTTTTACTCCTTTCTGGTTCTCTCCTCCACATATTAAATTCTGTTACCAGATACTTGTCACAATATATCTTTCCTTGGCTCAATGCCAATATTTTTTGTCTGATTACGCTTCTGTAAGTTACCTTAGGATGCTTTATTCTGTTAAAGATGCTGTATAAATGCCGGATGTTGTTGTTAACAGGCAGTAAGTGTGATGATCTGGTGCCATGTGTCTGCTATTTAAAGGGGCACAATTCATGTGGAATCAACCAAGTGAGTTATACCCAAAATCAGTAGTGACCATATTATATGTGAGCCTTTATTCCGGTTTAAGATCAATTTGAACAAACAAGGCCACACCCACAAAATCAATGGTGGTCAATTTAAAATTGTGAGATCACCTCATGGGAATTTTTATAAATGTTTTTCATATCAAGAAAATATTTAATTTCGTAAGACATTGACTAGTGTAATGATCCCAACTGATGGTACAACTGCAGCGGTCAGATGTTCTTTCTTCTGTTTATTTAATGTGGTGGTTAGTCACTGGGACAATGTCATGAGGCTGCTGAATTTTTACGCACAGAGCAGAAGTTTATTACACAAAAAATGAAAAATAAGCGGAATACAGGGTTAATGGTAGGGTTCTTAGTGAGGTGGAGGAACAGAGGGATCGTGGGGTCTATGTTCATAGATCTTTGAAAGTTGCCACTCAGGTGGATAAAGCTTGTAAGAAGGCCTATGGTGTATTAGCGTTCATTAGCAGAGGGATTGAATTCAAGAGTCGTGAAGTGATGTTGCAACTGTACAGGACTTTGGTTAGGCCACATTTGGAATATTGTGTGCAGTTCTGGTCGCCTCACTTTAGGAAAGACGTGGAAGCTTTGGAGAGGGTGCAGTGGTAGAGTCAGAATCTTTGGTGACCTTTAAGCGGCCATTGGATAGGTACATGGATGGGTGCTTAAGCTAGGACAAATGTTCGGCACAACATTGTGGGCCAAAGGGCCTGTTCTGTGCTGTATTGTTCTATGTTCTATGTTCTAAGCTGCTAAATAAATGTCAAAGGCACTTAGAAAAGTCTCAAAAAACACAGCAAAACAAAGTTTCAAACTGTTTACAGGCATTATTCATTCCAGATAAAATACTCACCTATCTCAACTCCTACATTTGTACTTAATTGGCCTAATGCATTCTTTGCTTGTGGAGACTGTTCAAGTTAGTATTAATTAGAATTGGAATTAGGTTTTATTGTCATATTTGTGGGCGGCACGGTGGCTCAGTGGTTAGCAATGCTGCCTCACAGCAGGTTCGAATCCAACCTCGGGTGACTGTCTTGTGGAGTGTGCATGTTCTCTCTGTGTCTGCATGGGTTTCCTCCAGGTGCTCCAGTTTCTTCCCACAACCCAAAGATGTGCAGGTTGGGTAAATTGGCCATCGAGTTAGGTACATTAATCAGGGGTAAATATAGGGAAATGGGTCTGGGTGGGTTACTCTTCAGAGGGTCGGTGTGGAACTGTTGGGCTGAAGGGCCTGTTTCCTTGCTGTAGGAATTCTAGTTCAAGTATATTCAAGTACAGGGATAAAGTTGTAGAATAAAAAGTGTACAGTCACCATTCCTGGTACCATCTTGAGTACAAAGGTACCTAGGTACAAAATCTTACATTTAAAGTAGAAAAAAAATGAAATAAAGTTAAACGTTTAGCATTACAGTCATTCTTTAGCCATGGGCCTGCAGACTGTCCACACTGGGCTTCCCCATGAGGGCTTGCAGTCCCCACGAGGGCTTGATCTCCCCTCCGCACTGGGCATGCTCTCTCTTGTGCTGGTCACAATCTCCCCTGCACTGGGCTCAATCTCTCCCCACCCCGCACTGGGCACACCCATGCTGGGCTTATCCTCTCTCCTGTGCTGGGCATGATCTCCTCTGTACTGCTGTCTCAGCCAACCATCAGATTCCAACTCACTTTGCTGCTGACAGCCATCCAGGCTCTCTAGCCACCTTGTCGCTGACTGCTCCAAACCCCGACGATACCACAATGCTGCCAACCGCTAGAGGTCCATCCGGCTCAATAGCCAACTCAATGCCAAGCACCAAAGTTCCACTCCAGGTCCGAGCCGCTCCCATACTCCGGACCCTGAAGCTGCCACTTCCACAATCGAGTACTCTCCAGAAGGCAAATTAAGTAAAAATTAAAAAATAGTAAAAAGAGAAAAAAAGTGAGAAAAGGAGAAAGAAAAGGAAAACAGACAGAATGGACACGCCCCGGTTCCAGAGCTTAGATGCAACCTACTCCACCACCACCATCTTGGATAAAGATAGATGAGTCTTTTCCAAAACTGCCAACATTAACTTTATATATGTCAGATGGCCTAAGCTTTCTCAGTTCTAATAATCTGCAGATTTCTAAACAAACCCTCATGGTTTAGAAGTTTCACAAACTAAACTCTTCTGTTACAGTGACATGTTCGCTGGAATGCCCTAAACTCCTTTGAGGAGAGAAATTAAATTTGCTTCTAAACTCATTAATGCTGTCTTCTAAACTGAATTAAAAGATTTTTCAATCTTAAATTCCTCTGAACTAAAAACAACTTTAATAACTTTACATGTTTCTTCTACTTGTCATAAGAGCAACAGTGTAAACATGTTTCCATTCCACAGGGGACTGAAATTACCTGTATTCAGACAAGTTTCTGAATTTAGTTACTGTTCCAGATGAACACTCTGACATTTTGTTTAAAAAGAAGAACTCTTCACAGAAGTAGCCATTTGCCACTATTTTAAAATTTAAATTCCAAAACTGATTATTAAGATGTGAAACATTTTTCATCATGCTAGCATACACCAATGAAGTTACTAAATGGTTCAACATTTTAAAATCATTTTCAGTGATCATAAATCAGATCATAAATCAGATTACACATAGGGTTAGTTTGATCATATATTAAAAAGGCTTAGTTTTGCTAATAGAATCATGATAACTTGTATTAATAAAATCTTATCAAAAATGATCATTAAATGTATCAAGGCACACTTGTAAAAAGAATAAACAAATATTTTATTACACTGTGCAATTATATTGTTTCACAGAATTTTTATGCCTGCAATTATGCAAACAATTTTAATGAAATCTTGAAGCCTAATCTAATTTATCTAATTTCAATCACATATTGAGCATCCTCATACAGTCCTTTTTTGTTGTTCCTTCCTTTCTGCAATGGCTCTTCATTTACCAAGATGAATGTCTATCATGTTACAGTTCCCAGGAAAAGAGCTGATGTGTGTGATCTGTTTCTGATTAGTTTTTTTTTTAATGTTTGTTGACACCCTATGATAATCTTTGTTAATTAGAGGATTTGTACTTGGAGCTAAAGCATCATCTCCTACATTTCTCCCATAAATGCACACCACCAGGTGATCGCACTGTGCATGAACATCAGTGGCAAAGTACAGCATCTTATTCTGCTATTTGTCATTGATAAGGAGCTTGGACTGTTTCTGGTTCTGGGAGATGCATTGGTTTGGGATGAATTGTCTGTAACGAGCTCTTGGCAGTGACAAACAGGTGGAGGACATGGCACTTTTGATCAAAACACTGTTTGATTTGTCCTTCTTCCCCTCTCACTCATCAGCAAGTAGGTGGTAAGAGATAAAGTGGAACTGACCAACAGACCGTGGACCACTCAAGCAGAAAATCACACAGCTTATCTAGCACAGCTCATGCATAAATTGCATTTATGTGTATACTTTCTGGCACTCACTCTCAACTTTTGCAGGATTCCTTTTTTAATCTATCCTACAGCGTTTTCACTTTTCATTCATTTTCTTCACAGTTCCTTGCATATTTCCCAATTCACCTTTTCTCGCTTCTCACAAAGGTCATTGCAGATCAGATTTTGCATTTGGGATAAGAAAGAATTGTCTTAATTATGTAGTCTGGGAATTCAAAGAAAAAGGAACTTCAAGAATTATTTTCCAATTATTTGTCAGCAGAATCTACATTGAGTATCACTACAAAAAGATATATTTTGTCAAAGCAGTTAACTTAGCACTCATAAGGACAATTCACAACAAATAGCAAAAGAGTGAAGGCAATATCAATACTGTATGATTGGTTGACAAGTGAAATCTAATTCATAGCAGAAAATGCACCAGTAAACGAAAACTGACACTAAACTGATAAGCTTTGTTTAAATTTTAAACCAAGCAGGTTTGACAAGGCCTGGGAAATGAGCCAGAAATGGTTTTAGCCTATTTTGTTGAGTTGGAAGAGGCGCTGTAAAATACAGCACCCTATATTTTCATATGTGAAGCTGCCATTGTACACAAGTATGCAGCACTGCCAGCCTGATTGACAATCCTGAATTCCTGAAGAAGGGCTTATGCCCGAAACGTCGATTCTCCTGCTCCTTTGATGCTGCCTGACCTGCTGCGCTTTTCCAGCAACACATTTTTCAATCCTGAATTGGTTGTCAGTGAAATTCTTCACAAACTCAAAATGGTTTAGCAAATGTTGTTCAATCACAAAATCACACCCAATGTTGGACAATACTGTTAATTTTGCAAGAATAGGTTGGTTGATTGGTTACAGTCAGTACTTTGCTTGTTACAAACAATGAAAGGGTTATGCTATTTGATTTCTAGAAAGTGAGGACTGCAGATGCTGGAGATCAGAATTTGAAGGTGTGGCACTGGAAAAGCACAGCAGGTCAGGCAGCATCCGAGGAGCAGTACATATATCCTGTCTAATTTACCTAACATTATATCAGTACTGAATTTCTATTTCCCAACCAATCAGCACATTACTCTTATACTCATATAAATGTTATTTTCCCATACTTTGATATTTCTTGCATGCTGTCCTGATGAGTGCAAGATGAAAAGCTGCAACAATATAATAATTTTTTTCAGCAATACAAGTTTTGTATGGCCATTTTTACATTATTATTAGAGCTGCTTACACCTTGGTTTGTCGATCTACTATTTCTTATGCTGAAGACATTCCCCTTGAAGTCAGTTTTAATTGTGGGAATCAAGTCATAAAATTGAGCTCTGTAACTCAAGCCAGCACAATTTATTATAATATCTAGCAGCGTTAAGTGGGCCAAAAGCAGGGTCCAATTAGAAAAGTATGTTTCCTGACTTGTTTGGTAATACATTGTGGACATTAATGGCATGGTCAGGATTTACTGCCAGAAGATTTACCCTCTAGAAGATGGCAATGATCCACCTTCTTAACTGCTGAAGTCCATGTGATGAAGATGCACACAGTGTTATCAGTCAGAAGTTCAATGATTTTTGACAGGTGACAATGCATGAATAGTGATATGTTTCCAAGTCAGTATGGTATAAGACTTGGAGTGGAACTTGTAGATGTTCCCTTACCCTTTGGTCCTTTATTCTTCTTTGTGGTTAAAGTTGTGGTGTAGAAGGACCTGCTGATGAAATATTGATAAATCAATATTGTGCATTTTGTTCATGATATACACTATAGCCTTGGTTGGCCTGTGTGGGTAGGAATGATGAAGGGTCTGTTTCCACGCTGTAAATCTCTGTGATTCTAATATTTGAGGTGTTAGATGTAGTGTCAATCAAAAAGGCTACTTTGGCTTGGATTTTGTTAAGTTTCTTGAATGTAGCTGGAACTGAACTCATGAGGCAAGTGAACAGTATTCCATCAAACTCCTAACTTATATCTTATAGAAACAAAAAGTTTGAGCAGTGTGAGCTTTTCAGCCCTTCAAATCTGCTCATCCAATCAAAACGCTCATGATTGATCACCCAACTCAGTACCCTGTTTCCACTTCCACCCGATATGTTTTGATCCCTTTAGCCTTAAGAACCATGTCACCTCCTTCTTGAAAACACTCAATGATTTGGCCTCAACCACTTTCTTTGCCATAGAATTTCAAAGTCTCACCTCTTTCTGCGTGAAGAAATTTCTCCTTATCTTAGTCCTAAGTGGCTTGCCCAAAATCCTTAAACTGTGACCTATGGTTCTGGACTCCCTGGTTAACAGGAACATCCTTCCTGTGTTACCCTGTCTGGTCCTGTTAAAATTTTATAGTTTTCTATGAGATCTTCCCTCATTCTTCTACACTTCAGTAAACATAATCCTAACCGATCCAGTTTCTCTTCATACATCAGTCTTGCCATTTAACAAATGTACTTGTTGGGTAGGCATTGGAAAGTCTAGAGTTGAGTTACTAGAATACAGACCAGTTCTTACTGCTACGGTATTTATAAAACTGATCAAATTAGGAATCTGATCTGTAGTGAGGTCCAAGATGACGATTGTGGTGATTCAATGCATCAGCTTCTGAATGTCAGGAGAAGCTAGTTACGCTCTATCCTGTTGGAAATAGTAATTTTCTATCACCTGTATGGTGTGAATTTTACTATAATAGATAAAAGATTTGACAATTTGCACTAAGTATCCTTAGCAAGTTACAGATTCCCCATATTCAATCACATGATCGAGCAAATAATGCTGAACTTTCATGTTAATGCACCCTGGTATTCACGAACCTGTAGAAACCAAGAGCATCTCTCTTGATCCTGATCTGTGTTGAGTTAGCTGATGACATCCAGTTCAGCATTGGGAATGTAATGTTTCTGCTCATTTTAAGGAGCAAAATATCTCCCAAAATGTCCAGTCCTGCCCAGTTGGCAGTGTATTTGACATCAAGCGAGGACAACGGCTATCTCTGACCGTCATTCTGTTCCTTCAACTCACTAACAATGGTCAGTGTTTGTGCTCCTACCATCTAAACCTCCTTCCTGTAATTGCTGCACCTCATCACTCCATCCCTATTTGCTCTGAGATTTCACATTATCATTAAGCAATCTTTCTCAAGATTCTCCTTTACTCTGCAGTCATACAAGTAAATGAATCAGGAGCAAGAATAGGCCATTCAGCCGAGGAGTGGAGATGGAATTTAATTTAATGCAAGGTCTTGCATTTTGGTAAGACAAATCAGAGCAAGACTTACACAGTTACTGATAGAGCCCTGGGTAGTGTTGTCAAACAGAAAAACCTAGGGGTTCAAGTACATAGTTCCTTGAAAGTTACATCATTGGTAGACAGGATAGTGAAGAAGGCATTTGGTGTGCTTACCTTCATTGGTCAGAGCTTTGAATATTGGAATTGGGGTGTCATATTGCAGCTGTACAGGACCTTGGTGAGGCCACTTTTGGAGTATTGCACACAGTTCTGGTTGCAATGCAATAGGAAGGATATTATTAAATTGGAAAGGGTGCAGAAAGATTTCCAAGGACATTACCAGGTTTAGAGGATTTGAGTTATAAGGAGAGACTGGATAGGCTGAAACTTTTATTCCCTAAAGCGTAGGAGGTTGAGGGGTGACCTTATAAGGGTTTATAAAATCATGAGGGGTATAGATAAAGGTGAATAGCAAAAGTATTATCTCGAGTGAGGAGAATTTTAAACTATATGGCATATTAAGATGAGAAAAGAAAGATTTAAAAGAGAGCTGAGGGATAAAGTTTTCACGCAGAGCGGGTGCATATATAAGGAATGAACAATCAGAGGAAGTGGTAGATACAGGTCCAGTTTTAACATTTAAAAGATTTTTGGACAAGTACACGAATAGGAAAGTTTTAGAAGAATATGGGCCAAACGTAGGCAAATGGGATTAATTTAGTTTAGGAAGTCTGATCAACATTGGTGAGTTGGATCAAAGTCTCTATTTCTGTGCTGCGAGACTCTATGAATCTAAGAATCTTTCTGCCCTCTTTTAGTTGTGTTTTAATGGACTCAAAGATGAGAATGTCATTCATGTGATGTACAATGCCTTCCAGAAATTCTAAAATGGAAGATATTTTCCACTAGAAAATCTTAGATGCAGACGTAATGTCAGAGGGCAGACAATTAAAACAATGATATTTATAGAGTGTTATGAACATATAATCGATGGTTTGGAGTCCTTGTCTAAGGAAAATTGCCAGAAACTTCTCTTCACATCTTGCTTGAAAATGTGCTGTTTGTAAGTTCAGCAAGGCCATTGTCTACTGTCATCATTGGATGTATTTCTTGCTGCACTGTCTTGTTCAAATGTACTAAATGAACACAAATTCATGTTGATCTGTTCAGTTTGGGAAGTGGCGTCATTGTAGACCACCATATAGTCAGCTGTATGAAATTTAAAATCATATTCTTCTAGACCATGTCCTCAATTGTCTTTTATACCTAGCTGATGTAAGACTTGTCAAGCAGTGAGTATGACTGTTTGTAGAGAACTTACAATGCTTAAACTTGTCCTTGGCTTTGTGTCATAACATTGCCTGCCACTAGCCTTTGACCTTAAGGCTGGTGTACCCTGAATAATACAGGGTAAATTTCCTCAGTCATTTAAGGCTGTTCTCCAAACAATGACTGTAATGCTGTGGCCAGTTTTAAAGTATGGCAGAGGCCATTAAAAGCAACATCTATGTTCCAGTCTTGAATGGAACCCTAGTCTGTGAATGCCCAAGAGAAGAAAATCTGCTGTCTGTGTTTGTCTTTGAAATTGGATGCCTTGTGTATTTTTCAATAGGGGCTACTGTGACAGCAAGTATGTTCTTACGCAGTGTGGACAAGGCCTTCTTTCTTTCGGTGGGCCTCCTTCATGCCATGTCAGGAAGCTTCTGAAATGGCATTTGGAGCCATTCAGCACAGTTCCTCTGTTGTTGCAGTGGTATTCTTTTGGTTCTTTGGTGGTGACTCTGCCCTTGTTCAGCCTGTTTGTGACTTCCACCAGAAAACTTCTTAGGGTTTAGCATCAGAATTCATTGCTCTCTCAAGTCTGTTGAGCCTTTGCAGCTGTGTTGTTTGGCAGACTGGTCCAGTGGTTGAATTGATCTTCAAGTCCTTTCCCTGCAGCACATCACTCCAGTTCCATCCAAGCCACTTTTCTCCAGTGCCATGGGTCTGTCATTGCTTCCACCACCTAGTAAAATTGGTTCAGGTCGACACATATGTGAGTGAACATTAACTAGCTTTATTGAACACAGCTGGATACAGTATTTGATAGGAGAAGACACCTTCTGGAATCCAAGCAACTCAGCTCCACTTTCATGTGGTCTGACATCACTATGACATAGGTCCTGTCTCAAATGCTTTTAGAGTAAAGGTATAGTTAACCCTTTATTCCCCATTTCCCACAATCGATAACCTTGCAAAGAAACTCTTCACTTTGGTCATATTTTCAGCTCTCTCAGTCCTTCTGTAATACCAATTTCCTCTCTCACTCATTAAAAATCTTTGTATCTCCTTAATACTCATCTCTTTGACAGTATGGATATTTTGCTCTGCACCAGATATTTTTCCTCAGGCAACTGTGAAAGAATTGATTGTTTCTATAAGAATTTTAAGCTAATAAAAAAAAAGAGATCTAATACAACAGAATCTCCTTCTTGGAGAATTAGCCACTTGGTAAAACCCATCACCTGTCCTTATGAGACACCTTAACACAATCCAATAATTTAAACACTAAGTCTAAACCAGGAGTCCCCAAATTTAATTTAGTCAATCTTGTATACAATCTATTTAAGTCATGATAGATTTTGGAATATATAGGGGCATTCTATGGAAAAATATATCAAATTCTAACCATCATGCAAAGGCAATTAATAACTTATCTTTCTTGTAGATTTAATTCAAGATCATTAACAGAGGATCCAAGCTTTCGTCATTAAAGAATTTTTTATAGGAAGCAGCAAACATTAGCCAGACATTTTTTCCCTTTGATAAGAACATAATCTATGTCCAATTATCCACTTCATTCTTCCGCTGATCACATGGTCCAGACTCCCAACAACATGAGAGCAAAATCACACCCTGACAATTTACACGTGCATTCTTCTGCTTTCCACAATGGCCGCTAGAATTTTAGTTCTCTGTCGAAATTTTATTTTTCTTAATTTTCAACCTTTCTCTCTTATCAAGTTCTCCTCAGAAGGCAAGTGATAAACATTACAGCTCGATTGCAACCTTTGAAGATTTTATAAGCTTTAATTTATCGAGTTACAGTTCCAGTCAATCCCTATTTGTAGGAACAATTAATTACAATGAAGATACAACTAATTCTCTGTTTTCTGTCTTTAATTAATCCTCAATTCAGAAATTATATCATGCTCAATCCTCTGAACACTAATTTCTGATGCACCTTTTCCTACATTAAGATGCTATTTAACAACAAATTAGTGATGTTGATAAGAAATGGACATTGTAAAGCACAAAAATCAAAGCCATATTCCTCCATCTTTGATAAGAGTGAGTGAGCTTTGAGCTGGTTGTTATAATTTAGCCCATTCATTTTTAAATATATTTCTTCATCTTCCTTTCTTTAAGTGTTCTTTTACTGTATTCTGCCAATGGGACAATCATGATCCTAAGCTTTTACCAATGCTGTTTTTTTATTGTCTACCTGGAAGTGGTCAATGATGGAGTGACTGTCCCTTCGGTCATTCATATTTCTTCAGTTGTGAAGCCCTTGACTTTTACTGTGTGATTCCACTGGCTGCACAGATGAAGTTTGAACTTCAGTAGCAGAGAAATTCAACCTTTGAGCTGCTAATTTAGACCTCCTGTTCCTAAATTCAGAACTGCTATACAGAGAACAGTGTCAGAAGTTCAATAGACAGCATATTGACTCTGATGACTTTAGTTATCAAAGTGCCTACGTGAAGCAGTTGCTGCCAAATGAAATGTGGTTTATAAATAAGTGAAGTCTGTACAGCGTATCTTGCCAAACCAAATAAATGGTTTGACTGGCAAACCCTAAATACCCCACTGGAAATCACAGAAAAAAAGAGCCAAGGGAAGTTTCCTGTTTAAGATGAAGAGCTCCAGAAAAAAAAACAGCCGAAAGGACATTCAAAGTCCCTCCGTAGGGATCAACAATTAGCCCCTTCTGCCATCCAGTCCAATAGCTGACCTGCCAGCCAAGTTCTTCCTCTCTCCAAATAGCAAACTGCAGTGGCAGGCCCATGTATTGTCTGGTTTCATGATGTTATTTCAACAAGACCCAAAACAGAATTTTAACTGCAGATAGAATTTCTTGGCCAACCTGGGGAGAATGGGCAGACTAAAGCATTAAAGCTCCATCACATTAACCCAATTCATCAACCATTAGCTAAAATGTTCTGCATTAGTAAACAGTCCATAATTCATCAATGTGCTACATAATGGCAAAAGTGAATGGAAAGTTGCACAGTGAATTCAAAGTTAATTTAATAAAGCTAAAAAAGTAATTGAAATGCAAGTTAGATGTAATAGAGCAAAAAGCCTAGTTGCATACGTTTGGTAATTCTCAGGAGTCTCTAAGTGAGATGATTAAAAGCCTCCGAAAGGTTTTACTGTATTATAAAAATGAACTTGTGCCCTTCTGAGTAGTAAATTTTCTGACAACTTCCAAAATACATGCACATTTTCTTATCTGTAAAGAGTTGTCTGTAAATTTTTAATGCAAAATTGTATTAAGCAGAAGGAGCTAGAAAGCCTTCTTTGTTGTTATATTAAGTAAAATAAGTGAAATAATTTTTTTTTCACATTATTTACCAAAGCAATGCAAGGTAACCATGAAATGTTTTAAATACTTATGGCACTTAAGTACTAATGCCACCTTGAGGATGCTAAGACATGTTGTTAATAATTAACATAGATTTGAGGCATTTAAGCTTTTCAACAAAAATGCATAATTAATACCTCTGAAAATTGGAGCATGTCTTGCAAGCCAAGGTCTTACATCTTGTTGAGGCCTTTCACCACCAAAGAGGTGCTATAATTTAGAGCTAAGGTAATTTGCAGATTTGACAGATCTGGTTACTACAGCGCATTTCCTTTGTTGTCGAAACTGTGTGACTTGACATGTGACCTCCTTTGAAGAAAAAAATATATTCACCAACATCTACCCAAGACTAAACAAATAAGCATTCAACTCTCGGAACACTGGGAAAGAGAAAGGAAAAGAACAAATATAAAGAATGCAACATGAAGAGAGCTGATTAAGTTATTGGTTTCCAAATTTCCAAACTTCTGTCACATTCATTTTGTCAAATACATCTTTAACATTTTAGCACCCTCAGGGAAACTTTGATTTTATTATTGGTATTTTTATGATTATCACTGAGGAAAATAAGTATTGGTCAATTTATTTAGATAATTTCTGTGTATAGTTGAAGATGGTAGAAGTGATTGTGCTCGATTGTAAACTTAATGCAAGGAATAACAAATTTTGAAAGGAAATCCTTGTGTTAAATCTGCATTTAAATCGCAGTCACAGTGAAATTACTTTATATTGTGTTGTAAACTAATGGTTTTGCCATTGCTTTTTCAGCTTGTTAATAACCCTCTGGCAAGTCAAGCAGCTGCTATGGGATCCATAGCTGGCTCCCAAGCCTTCAGCACTGCCCTGTCCAACCTGCAGGGGATGACTTCTCAGCTGGTGACTAACGCACAAGGCCAGGTGAGTCATAATATTTCAGAAGGTACCCAATTTACAAAGGTCTGATTTACGAATGAGATTCCATGTTAATACTAATGTTGAAGATCCAACATGCAAACATTTACGAATATCTGTTTTATATTGTAATATATTCTGTTGTCTTATTTTCTGACTGGAATACAAATTGACTTACAAATGTACTGAAGAACAGAACAGAACCCATTTGCAATCTGGGATCTGCCTGCGTAAGTCCTTACTAATGCACATAACAAATAAATTGGTCATGTAAAACAATATTTGCAACACATTAAAATCATTGTTTTAACACTCAACACAGTTCAAGCAGTGGCAAAGAAAGAAAAGAGTTGTTTTGGAGAATTAACTGTTAAATATCTACATTGATTTTGTGATCAAACAATATATGTGATTTTAGCACATTTGGTAGTTATTACAGTATTTGGATAATATTGAGACACACACATATACGTGTGTTCTTTGAGGAAGATTTAATATAAGCAAAAATATACCTTGAACAACAGTAAATTGCTGGCCTTGTCATATTTATTGGGCAGATTTAGAATTGCTCCATCAGTACTGAGAGTTGAACGATGAACCTTGTCAACTTGGAGCCTGATCTAATGAATCATCCTATCTCAGGTGGACACAACAGATATTATGGGAAGATTGTCTCAACAGCATACCAACCATCCTTTTGTTACCTCGGCTTTTACTTTGTATTAACTTCTATTTGAAATCTCCTTAAAAGTGATTTGACTGTGTATTCATCTTCTTTTTGAAACAATTCAGTAGCAATCCATAGCTTGTGAAGTTGTGGCTCATAGTAATGAGAGTTGTTTATTTAGCAGTGATGAGTTCTAAGTTTTTAAAATGCTACATATGATATTTTGCAGATTTTAAGCTTGTTTTCTGAAGGCAAGCAGAGCCCTAAACTATTTATCAGTAAGTGTTGATGTACCATCCCCTTGTTGCAGAAGTACAGTAGTTAATACCTCAGTATTTGTGTGAAAGAGGAGACATTTTGTCGTAGTAGTTATTTAATTACATGCTTCAAATTTTGCTCCAACAAATTGCTTTGTCCCATTATCTATAAGACCAGACAAAACTCAGATTTCTTTGTTTAAACATTTATTCAGAGATGTGCATGTCACAAAATGGTTAAATCTTTATAATGGAACAAAGGTTTTGTACTGTTTTACAGATAACCAGCTTTCAATTCACTATTTATACAAATTGTAATTCCCAATCAAAGGTGACACATTTACTCACCCATATCTCAATATCATTTTCATGACTATATTATCCAATCATATCCTAACATGTTCATATCATCTAGCTGCAAGTAGATATTCTAACTGTTGTAATTACCAGAAAACCTATACAGTCTATCTTCCTCATTCAATACCCCTCCACACCATAACACAATTGACATGAGCAGGCAGGTGTATGTGATGGCATCAGAAACTATTTTAAAGAATGTTCTTTGCATTTAAGAGACAACCCCACAGAAGATGGAACCTGACTTTCTTTCTGTTCAACACCAAATTTAAACCTCACTTTGCTGCCCAACTCATGCCGAATCTGAGGTTGCCAAATCCTCCCTGCCCAGTGCTCCTCCTTACTTACCTGTGTTAGGATCCATTGGGGCCTTCATGCAGTGACTCGGTGCCACTCTGGCAGCGCCGTTAACTGAGCACTGGCACTGCTACTGAGACTCCTGGCCAATCAGATTGATCACATTTCCAGTGGGTCAGACCTCTTGGACCTGAGGCACAGACATTGAACTTGGCAGTGGGCTGATTTGTTCAGAGTATGTCAGCTCGTACCCAAGTTTCATTCAGTGGGCGAGTGAGCTGTCAGCCAAACCCAATTCTGTCATGTACTCCCGTAACTTTTCAACCCACAAATTTAGAATAACTTCCCTGCATTTTAATCCTATGCCATACTTTGTGGCTAAGGAAGTTGGGACAACTTCTGCCAACCAGCCCGCTCGCTGGGGATGTGGTTAATTAAGTACAGTCTATTCTGATATAATGCAATAGTCCCGTTCTCATGCTATCTCGCATTATAAGAAAATCGCACAATAGCAGCACCATCTAAACTAATGGGGCCAGAATTGTGTTGTAGCAAATACAAGTAAGGAACATTCACGTTTACAAGTAACGGTCTAAATTCTTAAATCGCTTTAAAGCCAATTCACGTTGACAAACACGTTATAGCAGAACCGACTGTAATTCATTGAGGTTTCACATATCATTTCAACGCAGCCTCCAGGTTTAGCCCTGGTCAGACAGGTTTCTCAAACCTCGGGAGACTTGACCATTAAAAGGAGACAAGGATCATTTTGTCAGCAAACTAAGTGCAGTTATAGCACTGCTGGTGGATTAACAGAAGATCTCCTGTCAGTCCAAGCACAGTATTTCCTATCAGACTGAACCAACTGGTTTAAGCTTCACTTACCCAATCACTCACCATAACCCTTAATTCCTTTACTGTTCAAAATTCTGTCTATCTTTGCCTTAAAAAACATTCAACAAGGTAGCCTTAACTGCTTCACTGGGCAGGGAATTCAACAGATTCACAACCCTTTGGGACAAGAAGTCCCTCCTCAACTCACTCCTAAATCTGGTCCTCCTTATTTTGAGGCTATACCTCTCGTTCTAATTTCACCCACCAGTGAAAATAACATCCCTGCTTTTGTCTTTTTTAATTCCCTTCATAATTTTATATGTTTCTACAAGATACCCCTCATTCTTCTAAATTCCAATGAGTATAGTCCCAGTCTATTCAATCTCTCCTCATAAGACACCCCTCTTAGCTGCAGAATCAACCGAATGAACCTCCTCTGCACCCCTTCCAGTGCAAGTACGTCCTTTCTCAAGTAAGGAGACCAAAACTCGACACAGTACTCCAGGTGTGGCCTCACCAGCACCATATACAGCTGCAGCATAACCTCCTTATTTTTGAACTCCATCCCTCTCGCAATGAAAGACAATATTCAATTTGCTGCCTTCAGTATGCTGCACCTGCAAACTAACTTTTTGTGATTCATGCACAAGGATACCTAGGCATTTCTGCACACCAGCATGCAGTAATTTTTCAGCATTTAAATAGTAGTCTATTTTGCTGTTACTATCAAACTGGATGACATCACATTGACCAACATTGCAATCCATCTGCCAGACCCTTGCCCACTCACTTAACCTGTCAATCCCCCCTCTGCAAACTTCCAATGACCTCTGCACACTTTGCATCATCTGTTATCTTAGTGTCATCTGCAAACCTTAACACACTACACTTGGTCCACAACTCCAAATACAATTGCAGTCGCAACACTGATCCCTGAGGCATACCACTAGTCACTGATTGCCAACCAGAAAAATACCAATTTGTCCCCATGCTTTGTTTCTTGTTAGTTAAGCAATCCTCTAACCAGGCTAATACATTACCCGTAACACTATGCACCTTTATTTTATGCAGCAGCCTTTTGTGTGGCACCTTGTTGAATGCCTTCTGAAAATCTAAATGCACTACATCAAATGGTTCCTCATTATCCACCGTGCTCATAACGTCCTCAAAGAATTCCAGTAAATTATTTAAACATGACCTGCCTTTCATAAACCAATGCTGTATCTGCCGATGGGACCATTTACATGATCCCTAACAGCAATTTTAATTTATCTTTTCTCAATTGAATTCAAATTTCACCATCTGCTTATGTTGGATTCAAACCTATGTCCTCAAAGCATTAGCATGGAGTTCTGGATGACTGGTTTACATGTGCAATCTTCTAAGAATCTTCACAACATGTCTGCAAGCCACTTACATGATGCTTACGCACTTCAGTATTGCACTGGCAACTTTCATTTTAATGTTTCAGCAAGGGCTTGTGCACTCAGATGCACACACCCCGCCCTTGAACTGGACCGGACCAGGTTGCATCTCTAGGCTCTCTGCTTGCTGTTACAGCACTCAGTCACTCACTCTGAGACCACTTGTATTTTCACAGCATTCAGGCCTTGCCTTGCCTTGCCTTTTGCTCTTTGGCCCTTCAGTCAGGAATACTACACATATTACTGCTGCTTAACGTCAATACAAAGGCAGTTGTCATAGTTGTCACCAAGCCTCAGTCAAGACAAGGAGATAGCTTTTGCTCAGGCATCATGGCACAGTAAGTCAGAGGTAGCCTCTGACACCATGGTCAATCAGCCATTCCGACAGTCAGAGCCAGGATCCTCTCCACATAAAGGGTCAGGATCTGAATGTCAGACAGCCCACCACAATCTTGACTCTTTGTGCTCTACAGTGCTGTTTCCTCTTGCAGTTGATGGGGAGGAAGTCAGTAAGGAAGGGTGGGGAGGTGGAAGCTGCAAGTGAGGTGGGGGTATATGGTGCAAGAAACTAAAAAGTGAAAAGAGAGGCTGCAAAAGAGAGAGAGCAGTTTTAATCCTGAAAAACAAAGAGATGCTCAATGGGAAGCTAAGAATACTTGAATTTACTGAGGCAATGAATTCCACAAATAGATGTGAAGCCTTCAGTTTTAGGCTGCATGTATTCAGGAGCAACTACAGGAAGAAAGATGTAGTAGGTATTATTGTAATTGTGCGTGTTGCTTGTTCAATTTAAATTTGAGATACAGTAAAAAGGATAGTAACTGCCTGGATAAAATGACCCAGCTTTGTGTAAACGCCATGGAAAGTGAGGTCACCAGTTTATGAAATCAATGTTTCAATGATAGTGTTGTGTATAAGTAATTTTTCAAATAAAAATGTTTACTTATGGTGACATGTTAACTTATGTCAGTTGTCATGTGCCAATCTAATTTGAGCAGTGTTATGGCTTTAAATTTAATGGAGGGTTGATAATAGAAGGCATTCTTACGACATGACTGCATCACCGAAAAAAAGAGCTCATGAGAGTGAAAAAAAGGAGCACCTGAAAACCAAAAATTATTCTCACAAATTAAAAAGTATGTTCCAACAAAATCAGAAGGAAAGGTCTCAAAAATAAATTGTTTTATACCATGCTTTATACCTTTATACCATGCTTGCAAGCCTCTTTGAAGTGGAACTTTTTGACTTCCTGCTGTATTCTGGTTCTCGAGCCATGCAGAAAATTCTTGGAAATCCATCTTTCTTGTATTGTGCAAACCTGAACCAGTGAAGCTACCTTTGCTTGATGAATATTAGCATACTTGAAATAATGCCATAGAATCCTTTACACTCACCTAAAAGTGTAGACATGGCTGAATTTCTTATCTGAATGCCTGCACTAGTGTGTCAGCCTTAGTTTTTCTGCCTAAGACCTGAATGGGGCACAACTTCACAACCTTCTTACTTAGAGGTCAGAATGTTACCAAATGAACCAAAGCTGACAAACCACTGTTACAGTTCACTCAATAGGTCACTGGTTTGTAACATACATTCATGAAATTTATTCATGAAACTCAATCCGTATTTAATTATTTAAGTAGCCAGCAAATTAACTATTTATTGAAATCGGCCAGTGTTGTGAATAGTTGTTAAAACCAAGTCAGCATAACAATCTTATTTTTAAAATCTAGTCAGTAATGTATGAATTATTTAAGACGTTCAGAATTTTCTTTGCTCATCCAATTAGTTTAGAATGGTACTAAACATTTATATCCAATCAGTAAAACAATTATTTTAATAATCATTCTTTTCCCCGCTGTGAAGACATATATTTCATTTATCGCCACGTATTTACCATGTATGTGGGGCAAATGGTCCTAACCATAATACTCACTCTGTTTCATTTCCCTTCAGTGTCTTTTTTCCATCTATCTGTCTAATGTGATCTTGAATTATAGCATTGTTTCAGTATCAAATATTATTCCTGTATTGAAATTTCATAGCCTCTTTGAGAAGCTTCCCCTGTTGATGGTTCTAAATATTGTGCATTTGTTCTTTTATCAGGGAACCCTTCATCTTAATACTTCTCCTACTTGAAAAAGTCTGCTTCTACCCACCGTTTACCATTTTTTGTCATTTTAACTACATCAGTGATCTTAAATGCTCACTCTAATTATTTTAACTCTGCTCACATGGTGGAAACTAAGGTTGGTTTGTTGGGTACCCACCAGTCACCGTGACCTCCTTATTTGGGCATTACTAATTCGTGGCCTCTGGAAGAAAATGTCAGCAGGCAATATAGCCACAACTGAACCAATCCATCACAGACCCTTCAAAAGTGAAGAGTGGAAACTCCAAACAGTTCCTTTCCTCCTTGGTTTAAGGTGCTGAGGTAGATTGCAACACCCCTTCCTGCTAAGTATCAAAATACTTGATCATCACACACTTTGCCATCATGGAACTGCCCCAAGTACAATTAACAATACGTAGTGTCAGCCATCCTGTCTTTAAAGGAAAGAACTAATTTCTTGCATGCTGTGCTCCATCGATGTAATCACTTATGACATTGCAACTGCCAGTTGAACAAAGGTTAGAAATTGAAGCCAATGGATCTTGAATGATTAGCAGGGTGATTTCTTTTGTATTAAAAATGTCTTTGTTTCTGCTATGAACAAGAACATTTAAAGCTTTCTCCTTGACTCATTCAGAACAGCTACCCATTTCAGGGCCCTTCTTGTCCACTGCAGAATATGACAATCACTAATGAGACCTAGCTCATCTTCAGTCAGTTGAATCCAATTTCGGCACCTTCTATAAAATTGTAGATACCTGCAAATGCAATTTGAAGGGCTATGTCCACAAGGAAGAATCAGTATTATAACTCTAACAATGACAGACCAACATTACAATGACTGGAAAAACCTGCTGCAAGTTACACTGGGTGAAAGGTTGTCTCATCTCAGCCACAGTCGTCAACTTTGTCCTCAGATCAAAGTATTCAACTTATGAAACCCTCAACCATGGGCCACAAACAGGGCAGTTTTCTCAGTTTGCCTGCATTTAGTATTGTAGCTCTTAGCATCAAAAAGTAAAAAAAAGCATGTGCACCCTTCAGCACTATGAAGAATTAATCAATATCTCTGCTGAGAAAGATTGACCGTGATAGTGGTTACCCATTCCCAATCTATAGGAATACTAAGCTCTTCAGTTGAAAGTATTGAACCTGTCAGCAGGACAGCCACATCTAAGTAGCACGAAATAACACTCAGTTGCAAAAGATATCTTGGAAATCTAGCAGAGCCTAAATTATCAAAATGTTTTAACCCATTTTCCCCAGTTTTTAAATCCATCTGTCCATACTCAGTTTTGGAATATTGCAGTCCTGTTCGGCTGATGACAATAAAATCATTGGGATGACTTTGACATTGACCACCATGCCCGATTTTCCATTCCCAGTGGGATCAATTTTCCCCCACTGTTGGCATTCACTTAAATTAAAATAAATGATTGAAGAAATCAAGAGCTCTATGCATTGAACATACTGACTTTCACTCCTGCTTTTCCAATCTCCACACCTGTTGAATTTGCTCCAATTCAGAAAGAACAGACATTACACTTTGTAGTTAAAATGCCTATCATTGCTTCCCTCTTTTATGTAGTACCTGTCTTGGAAGGGAGAGAACAGAATGTTGGTGGTTGTATAGCACTGTGCTTGGGTGATGTAGCTGAATAGCTGGAGGTGAGAGTTAGGTATGAGACTCATATTACTAGGTATCTGAGGGTGAAAGAGAGTATCTGTATGTTAGATGTGAGTTCTGAGTGCCATGACTAGTTGGTGATGAAGGTGCAGTGCATTGAACAACATGAGAGTATGGTAGGTCTGGCAACATGTGTGGAGAGAAAGCAAAGTTTCCTTTTTGGGTCCAGTGACCCTTCTTGCGTTCTGAAGAAGGGTCACTGGACTGAAAGGAAACTCTGCTTTCACTCCACACATGCTGCCAGACCTGCCAAGTTTTTCCAGCAATTTCTGTTTATATTGCTGATTTCCGGCACCCACAGTTCTTTGTTTTTTTAATGAGAGCTTGGTGCTGTGTTGGGCAGGACATTTAATGTGAAGAAATTATGCATTCACTGCATTGACCAACTACATGATGTGATTAGATCTCTGGTAGCACTACTGCCCGGTTCTCATGTTCAGGCCATAGGAGTTTATCATCCTGGGTCTGTGCTCCCATTAAGGGTTACCTTCAGGTTCAACTGGATGGCACAGGACCATAGCATTATTTCACCTGTCCACCCAAAGCAGGAACCTTTCTGTCTGGAACCTTTTGTGTTTCCTCAAACATTCCCTACTGCAGTGATCATTTTTTCCCACTACCCTTTTTATGAGCAACCTGCCTTGAAGAAGCAAACAGATTGTCAATACCGTGCCTTACAACTGAAGCTGGAGGGCTACAGCATCACTATAGTCTCAATTCCATGAGTTGCAAAATAAAGATACTATCTCCAGGTACTTAGGTCACCATTTAAATACATTATCTTATTCAGATTTTACATGAAAAAGTCTGTCAACCAGGTTTCTGAATAAATGCAATTTTGGTTTTATAATCTGAACAAAACTTACTCAATAGACTTGCAATATTTGGTTAACGTAGTCAGCAGTATAGAAGTATAAATGCTCATTCCTCTAAATATCCCAAAATGTACACGCTCTTCAGGAAAAGGAAAAATAAGCATTCTCTGGAGATATTAACTTTCTGAAAGAAAAACCTTTACTAATGGGTTATGCTTGAAAGCAAAAGTGTTCTGGAATCTAGTGCTCTGATGTTCTGCCATATGTGGTCAACTTATTAATAATACAGTTGTCTCTGAAATCTCACTGACAGAAGTGAGAAGAAATCTCACTGACTCAGGAAATGCAGTCAATATTTCCTTCAAAATAACAAATAAGTCTCACTCTAAACTGATGTCGAGGGTTTTCTTTTCAGAAATGATAGAGATCAGCTTGTTCGTTGCACACTTTCCTCCAATCCAGTTTTGTTAAATAAAATCTCCAATGTCCACAGTGAACCTTAAATGATGAAACAAACCATGAAATAAACTTACATTCACAAAACTTGAAATAAATGCCTTTATCCACCATCTTTCAAAAACTTCAGTCCTTCATGCAACATAAGTATGAAGTGTCTTTGTAACATGTGAGAGGAAAATGATACTGTCAGTGCCATCTGCTGGCCACATTGAGAAAAGAAAAACTAGTTCTGAAAGCCTAGATACTTGCACAGAATTCATGCAGAAGCTAGAGACTAATTTTACTGACTGCAACCAATGAATCAGATCTAAGCTCTGCATTTCTGCCACATCCAGCCATGAATGATACTTGACAGTTAAACAACCAAACTGAGGTGGAAACTCCACAAATAATCCCATCCTCCATTATGGAGCCCTTCACATCAGTAGTGTTGCCTGGCTACCGTCCTCGACAACAGTTGTTGGCTCAGCACGAAGAGGAAAAGAGTCAAGTCTGTAACAACAAAGAATTGATGATATTGGTTAGTTAAAATAAACGTACGATTCACACTGCTTGGTTAAAAACAGGCATTCAATTCATAGAAGACTAAAATTTAGGCACAGACCCACTAGGTTTCTCAGGTGTTCCCTGAATAGTCACAGAGTATAAAGACTAATACCCCAGAATAGGAGTTCATTTTGGCTAAGTGTACCTCAAGTCCTCGATGTAGCTATCACACTTCCAACATCAGGTCCTGCACTTAGATGAAGGTTGATCTGCAGTGTTTTCATTGATTGCACTCCCGAAATCCTTCGCTTTTATCCCTTTTCCGTGTCTTCCTGAACTGTGGTGTTTTGCTCTTGTTGACTCTAGCTTCTCTGCCAGGCTTGGTTATAGGCTCTGGCCCAAGGGCACTGATAGCATTACCTCATTACTCTTCTACTAAATAAGAATTTATACCGTATGTCACTTCCTTTGCATTCCTCTGATTTGAGCCAATTCTTACCATGACAATCCAGTAGCTAGGGCTCAGATTACTTGTGTTCACAAGCTACTGTTTTTATGTGTGAGCAGCCCATGGCCAACTGTGGAAAAGGCGAAAGTGAGGACTGCAGATGCTGGAGATCAGAGTCAAGATTACACTGGTGCTGGAAAAGCACAGCAGGTCATGCAGCATCCAATAAAGGGCTCCTGCCTGGAATGTTGATTTTCCTGCTCCTCGGATGCTCCTGACCTGCTATGCTTTTCCAGTACCACTCTAATCTCAACTGTGGAAAAGACAAAGCTGAAGCACTTGCAATCATCTCTGGCCTCATTCTGAAAGATTCCAGTCTTCAGTCAATTGAATTCATTCCATTTGATATCAAAACATTTGAAGGCAAGAGACTCTGCAAGATAATAGGTCCACTGCTCCAGAATTAGTTATGCTCCCTAGCCCAGCCTTTCCGGTGCAGCTACAACACTGGCACCCGCCCAGCATTTGGGAAAACTGCCCGCAAAGATTCTTGTCCACAAAATAACAAGAGAAATCCAACATGACCAATACCACCATATCAGTCTACTCCTAATCATCAGCAAAGTGATGAAAGAGGACATCAACCGTGCTTTCAAGTGACATTTGCTCAGCCATAACCATCTCGCTCTAGTTGATTATTAATCTCCCTGGGCAGTTGGGATGGGCAAGAAATGCAGGCCTCACCAGTGATATCCACATCCTGTGAACAAATACAAATAAATTTGACAATCAGTTGGCATTCACTATGGCCATTTAACTAAGGAATCCATTATAACTTTGGTCTAAGTACAGACAAAAGAGTGAACTCTGGATGTGTCGTGTGACTGACTGCCCTTTTCATCAAGACAGTTTGTGATTGAATGGCATTAAAGAGCCATTGGAAATCAAGGGGAAAGTTGTCAGCCTTTGGACTCACACCTGAAACAAAGGAAAATGGTTGTGCTTTTGGAAATCCCTGCAGGTGGTGGATTTCACTGCAAGAGTTCCTCAGGGTAATGTCCGAGCACCAAACATCTTCAGTTGTTTCATGAAAGAAACAACTTTTTATCATAAAGTCAAAAGTGGGGATGTTTGTTACTGATTGCACAATGTTCAGCACTATTCACAACTCCTCAGATATTAAAGCAATCCATGTCCATGTGGTACAAGACTTGGATAACATCCAGCCTTAAGCTGATACTCCCATACAAAGGCAGTCTACGTCCAAATGAAGCAAGACCTGGACAACATTCAGGTTTGGGCTGACAGGTGGCAAGTAACATTCCAGTTTCAACAAGTGAGAAGCACCTTCACTTGACAATCAAAGGCATTACCATCACTGAATTCCACACTGTCAACATTCTGGGGATACCATGACTGGAACCTGAACTAGACCAGCCATGAAAATACAGTGGCTATACAAGCAGGTTAGAGTCTAGAAAATCTACAACAAGTAATTCACCTCCAACCTTCACAAAGTCTTTCCATAAGAATCAAGTCAGGAGTGTGACGGAATATGTTCTATTTGCCTGGATCATCACATCTCTAACAGAATTCAAGAGACTTGACACTATCCAAGACAAAAGAGGTTGACTGGCACCCATCCATCATCTTCAACATTCGTTCCCTCCACCACCAGTGACAACATTGTGTACCACCTAAAGGTGTACTGCAACAACTCTCCATGACTCCAATTTATCAATAATAAAGTGGTATATTAGTCATGTGCCCAGTATGCATTTCCTGTAAATGGCAGGCTTACCTCATTGAAATAAGCTCATTACATTTTGTTGATAGCACCTCTGCATAAGCTCATCATAGATAGCTTTACAGAAAATGCATTCACATGTATTTTAATGGAACCCTATAGCAAGAGATTCCAAACAAAATCATGTTTTTTTTAATTCTGCTTTTAAGTAAGGTTCCCCTTCAAGTGGGTTAAGAGAAATGTTTCTAAATAGTAAGCCAATCAATCGGTACAACAATTGTCCGGGTGCTCCGATTTCTTCCCACAGTCCAAAGATGAGCAGATTAGGTGAATTTGCTGTGCTAAATTGCCCATAGTGTTCAGGAATGTATAGGTTAGGTGAGTTAGGAGGAATGGGTCTGGGTGGGTTACTCTTTGGAGTGTCAGTGTGGACTTGTTGGGCTAAAGGGCCTGTTTCCACGCGGTAGGGATTCTATTCTAATTTTAATCTTGTTCAAGCTAGATAGAGCTTACATCGCTTGTTTCCCCCATATCTTATTCTATTACTTTTACTGTTGTGGGATTATAATATTAATTTAATGAATATGTTTGATTATGATTAGTATTAAATATGATGTCTTGAAAATTGAATGTAATATCAAGATTCTTGCAACCTCACATAATTACACATCACACAGCATGTCCAAATTAAATATCTGCAATTAATTTTTGTTTTAAAAAAAATCTCAAAAAAAATTAATTATATCTGTTAAATGTACATTTCAAAGGTAACTGGACTGGGTCTGCAGACTGAACAAATTTCAGTTGCCAAGGTCAATATGTCTCTCCTCATCAAATAAAAACCAAAAGAGCTGCCAATGCTGTAAATCAGAAACAAAAACAGAAATTGCTGGAAATGATCAGCAGGTCTGGCAGCATCTGTGGAGAGAAATCAGATTTAACATTTTGGGTCAAGTGACCTTTCCTCAGAATGAATCAGTTCTGAGGAAGGGTCACTCGACCAGGGTTAACTCTGATTTCACTGCACAGATGTTGCCAGACCTGCTGGACTTTTCCAGCAATTTCAGTTCATGTACCTCCTCACTGTTGTGGAGTGGACATGCTTTTATGTTTCTGTGAATGGCTGAAATGCCAGCATTACACAGGGCAGATAGAAAATGACCAGACTGTCCCTAAAATCAAAGGCTGGGATCCTCAGTAATCAATCCATTGGACGGATAGTTTGCAAAATAAAAATAAATCCTGAGACCGCTGGAATGGCCTGGGCACTGTCAATTCCTACCAGAAGCTAGTTCATGTATAAAGTATTCTCAGAACTTGAGCCTCAACAATTGGACACTGAGAAAGGTTTGGAAATTCCATTAAAATTTATGGACAAAATTTATAACAAAGATGACTTATTAAATACATATGAGGAAAGGTCATACTTTGATATATTTATAAGGCAAGATGGATATTCTGTGGAAGCATATATATTGGAATTTAACTGACTAATGCAGGATTGCAAAAGTTCCATTTGGAGATTCCTAGTTCAGTGCTTGCCTTTAAATTGTTGAAGCGTGCTAAGGTTTTGGACTCAGAGTAGTAAGTGGACTTCAATTTGCAGAAAGAAACATAGTTTTGGTACAGATGTCTGAAGCCATAAAAAAAAAGACTTTCCTGAGAAAGCATTCATTCCCTGAAGCCTTTATGGCTCAAGGGACATGCAGCAGTAACTCAAAGAATGGAGGATTCATTAGTGGTGGCAATGTGAGATGGCCAAAATATATGCTAGAAGCAACAGTGCGAAAGCAGAATCATAACTAAAAAAGAATGGCAATAGAGCTACATCTGACAATTATAACAGATGGCAGGAATTGGGGAACTATAACAATTGAATGAATGAGCTTCGAATAACTGGCGTATGGTCAACATATTTTTTTAAAACAAGCCAAAATACCATTATGCAATGAATTATCCCGAATGTAACAACAAAGTTTCTGAAATTCCACATGATTGTCATTCTGATAAGGCAGACAGAATCGTACTACTCGTAAATGCTTTATTTGCGGCCACATTTAAATGATTTGTGTTGGACCGTGGATGTAGGTCCTGAGTATGTGGAGTGTATTTGTTAAACTGTTGCTGAGATTCTCCAAATAATAAGCTTTGAAGTAAGTTTAAGGTTCTACCTGTTTCAGGTTTGGCCATGGCAATGTGCTGAAACCAGTAACAAGACTGGTGCTTTACTGTATATTGGCTGCATAACTACTACATCAACACATACATAATATCAAATGAAATATCCTCATTACTGAGCCGTCCATCTATGAAAAAGGCTCAAATGAAACTGGAATAGAACATGATGGTTTTTTTTGGAAACTCAGTGGATTTACAGTTTGCACAATCTGAACTCCATTGTTCAACTAACACTTCAACTAATAAGCAAATATAATTGCATCAGGAAATAAGACTTTAAAGAGAAAAAAAGACTAATTATTTTAAACTGCATCAACCTTCGGGCAAAAGCCCTTCATCAGGAATACAGGCAGAGTGCCTGCAGGGTGGAGAGATAAATGAGGGGAGGGTGGGAGTGGATAGGCAGGTAGGACAAGTCATGGAGACAGTGCTGAGCTGGAAGTTTGGAGCTGGGGTGCCCTTGGATTGAAGTGTTCCGAGGCGGAAGATGAGGTGTTCTTCCTCGAAGGGGTCGGGTGGTGAGGGAGCGGCGGTGAAGGAGGCCCAGACCTCCATGTCCACGGCTGAGTGGGAGGGAGAGTTGAAATGTTGGGCCACAAGGCAGTGTGGTTGATTGGTGCGGGTGTCCCAGAGATGCTGTGCGAGGAGGCGTCCAGGCTCCCCAATGTAGAGGAGACAGCATCGGGAGCAACGGATACAATAAATGATATTGGTGGATGTGCAGGTAAAACTTTGATGGATGTGGAAGGCTCCTTTGGGGGAGGGCTTGGAGGCCCTGGTCATGGCGGATGGAGGCGTAGAGGGATTGGATATCCATGGTGAAGATGAGGCGTTGGGGGCCAGAGAAACGGAAGTCTTGGAGGAGGTCATGTATGGTGTTTCGAACGTATGTGGGGAGTTCCTGGACTACAGGGGATAGGACAATGTCGAGGTAGGTAGAGATGAGTTCAGTGGGGCAGGGGCATGCTGAGACAATGGGTCGGCCAAGGTGGTCAGGCTTGTGGATCTTGGGAAGGAGGTAGAACCGGGCAGTGTGGGGTTCCTGGACTATGAGGTTGGAAGCTGTGGGTGGGAGATCTCCTGAGGTGGTGACGTTCTAATGGTCTGGGAGATGATGGTTTGGTGATGGGGGTGGGGTCATGGTCGAGAGGGCGTTAGGAGGAGGTGTCTTCGAGTTGGCATTTGGTTTCAGCGGTGTAGAGGTCAGTGCGCCAGACTACCACTGCACCCCCTTTATCCACTGGCTTGATGGTGAGGTCGGGATTGGAGTAGAGGGAGTGGAGGGCTGCACGTTGTGAGGGTTAGAGGTTGGAGTGGGGGAGGTGGGTAGACAGGTTGCGGCGGTTAATGTCCGGCGGCAGTTGGAAATGAAGAGGTTGAGGGCGGGTAATACGCCAGCACGGGGTGTCCAGGAAGATGGAGTGTGTTGGAGGCAGGCGAAGGGGTCCTCGGAAGGTGGGCATGAGTCCTGATTATAAAAGTAAGCTCGGAGGTGGAGTCGGCGAAGAAGTGTTCGACATCACGGCATGTATTAAATTCATTGATGCGTGGGCGGAGGGGGATGAAAGTGAGTCCTTTGCTGAGGACTGATCTTTCACCCTCAGTGAGGGGGAGGTCTGGAGGGACGGTGTGGGTGTGGAGCTGGGAGTGGGGATAGAGTCTGTAACTGGAGTGGGTGTGGTGGGTGTGGGGATGGAGTCATGAGCTGGGGTGGTGTTCCCCTCAGGGTTCTGGGGGGCTGAGCGTGTGACATCAGCGATGATGTGAGGGCCGGGAGTGATGTCACATGTGGTGAATGAGGAATTGTGAGGGGCGGAAGTGGCTGTAGAAGCGGCCATGATGGGGGCAGAAATGATGTCATCCATCACTGTGGGGATGGTAGCTGTACCAGCTGCATGACTAATAGTATCTGAGCAGTTCCAGAGGCTGGGGGAATCTTCTGGAGGTGGGTGGATAAAAGTTTGTTGTACTTACAGTTTTTGATGTTTGAGACGGTGTTGAAATACTGTTTGTTGAGAGTATGAATTGTCCTGAGAATATAGTAAAGGAGGGGTCCTTTGCAATTCTGAGAGAGTGTGGCCCTCAGCTGAGGCAGGGCTGACTGTGGAGAGGTTAGGTGCCGGCACATTGCTGTGAGTGTGGAGCGGAGGATCTTGAAGGAGAACCGTTGTTGATGTTTTTGAATCTGTAGTCTGTACTGTTTGTCCTGTTCGGGTCCGAACTCTGCTGGTTTAAAGGTGGTCCGGAGTCCGTGTGGGATGAGTTGGTTACGGAGGGAGGTACTGAGGAAGCAAATGTGGCTGTGATAGCGAGTCTGTTTCAGGACATGGTTGAAGAGCTTCAGGGCAGAGGAAATGACCTGGGAGTTGCAGTGGGAGAGGGACTCCCTGAGATTCTTGTAGAGAGAGGAGGAAATCTTCTTCAAGGTAGGCATCCTTGCAAGAGGATTCGCAGTAGGGTTAAAATCAACTAGGTAAGAATAAGTCTGCAGATGCTGGAAACCAGATTCTAGACTAGAGTGGTGCTGGAAAAGCACAGCAGTTCAGGCAGCATCCAAAGAGCAGGAAAATCAATGTTTTGGGCAAAAGCCCTTCATCGGGAATATAGGCAGAGTGCCTGCAGACTGGAGAGATAAATGAGAGGAGGGTGGGGTGGGGTGAAAGTAGCATAGAATACAATAGGTGAATGGGGGTGGGAATGGAGGTGATAGGTCAGGGAGGAGGGTGGGGGAGGGTAGCAAAGAGTACAATGGGTGAATGGGGGTGGGAATAAGACCATAAGACCATAAGACATAGGAGTGGAAGTAAGGCCATTCGGCCCATCGAGTCCACTCCGCCATTCAATCATGGCTGATGCGCATTTCAGCTCCACTTACCAGCGTTCCCCCCGTAGCCCTTAATTCCTCTAGATGTGCTACCCCGGTAACACATTCATTGAACATCATCAGAGACCCTTCCCACCCTGGTAACACTCTCATCTAACATAATCAGAGACCCCTCCCACCCCGGTAACAATCTCTTCCAACACCATCAGAGACCCCTCTCGCCCCGGTAACACTCGCTTCCAACACCATCAGAGGCCTCTCCTATCCAGGTAACACTCTCATTGAACATCATCGGAGACCCTTCCCACCCCGGTAACACTCTCTTCCAACACCATCAGAGACTCCTCCTACCCAGGTAACACTCTCATCTAACATCATCAGAGACCCCTCCCAACTTGGTAACACTCTCTTCATTATCATCAGAGACTCCTCCTACCCCGGTTACACTCTCATCTAACATCATCAGAGACCCCTCCCAACTTGGTAACACTCTCTTCATTATCATCAGAGACTCCTCCTACCCCGGTTACACTCTCATCTAACATCATCAGAGACCCCTCCCAACTTGGTAACACTCTCTTCATTATCATCAGAGACTCCTCCTACCCCGGTTACACTCTCATCTAACATCATCAGAGACCCCTCCCAACTTGGTAACACTCTCTTCATTATCATCAGAGACTCCTCCTACCCCGGTTACACTCTCATCTAACATCATCAGAGACCCCTCCCACCCCGGTAACACTCTCTTCATCATCATCAGAGACCCCTCTCACCCCGGTAACAATCACTTCCAACACCATCAGAGACCCCTCACACCCCAGTAACA
>NC_057713.1:109902105-109923187 GCF_004010195.1 Chiloscyllium plagiosum | reverse complement strand
CTCACTTTTGCCTAGTTGATTTTAACCTTACTGCGAATCCTCTTGCAAGGATGCCTACCTTGAAGAAGTTCTCCTTCTCTCTCCACAAGATTCTCAGTGAGTCTCTCTCTCACTGCAACCGCTCCACCCTCCTCTCTGACCTATTACCTTCATCCCCACCCCCAACCACCCATTGTACTCTTTGCTACCTTCCCCCACCCTCCTCTCTGACCCATCACCTTCATCCCCACCCCCATCCACCCATTGTACTCTTTGCTACTTTCCCCCAAACTCCTCTACGACCTATCACCTTCCTCCCCACCCCCATTCACCTAATGTACTCTATGCTACTTTCACCCCACCCCCACCCTCCTCTCATTTATCTCTCCAGTCTGCAGGCACTCTGCCTGTATTCCTGATGAAGGGCTTTTGCCCGAAATGCCAATTTTCCTGCTCTTTGGATGCTGCCTGAACTGCTGTGCTTTTCCAGCACCACTCTCGTCTAGAATCCCCACCCTCCTCTCATTTATCTCTCCAGTCTGCAGGCACTCTGCCTGTATTCCTGATGAAGGGCTTTTGCCCGAAATGCCAATTTTCCTGCTCTTTGGATGCTGCCTGAACTGCTGTGCTTTTCCAGCACCACTCTCGTCTAGAATCTGGTTTCCAGCATCTGCTGCCCTTGTTTTTACCTGCATCAACCTTCTCACAGGCTAAAAGTTTTACTAAAGGATGAAGAAGTCAGGGACGCCGAGTGCACCCTAAACATGTAGAAGAGGTCGGCGATAAATTTGAGATATGTAAAAAATATAGGAGGACATTATCATATAATACTGTAATGAATCTCCCATTAACAAGAAACTTTAACAAAGTTGTAGCACTGGACCTGAAGGAATGGATAATTAGAATAGCATTTTTATCTTCAACTTAGTAGATATGACAACTATATTTAGGAAATACATGCAAACAAACAAAATAAACACAGAAGTAGACCATTCCACCCCTCAAGCCTACTCCGCCATTCAATAAGGTCATGGCTGATCTGTTTGGGTTTCAATTTCAACTATTTTATGTAGCTAACAATAACATTTAATACCTGTGCCTAAAAAAAAACTTCCACCTCTGTCTAGAAAACATTTAATGACCTGTTTTCTTTGCTTTTTGAGGGAGTGGGTTCAAAAGTCACACAATCCTCTGAGAGAAAAAAAAATCTCCTCATCTCTGTCCTGAGCTTCTGGAGCAAGACCTCACTCACAAGAGGAAGCATCCTTTCCACATCCATTTCATCAAGACCATTCAGACACATTTCAATCAAATCATCCCTCACTTTTCTAAATTAGCCCAACCTCTCCAATTTATCTTCATCAGATATCTTCCAGATAATAATTTCACAAACCTTCTGTGAATCACTGCAATGCAATCACATCCTTCCTTAATTAAGGATGCCAAAACTACACACATCTTCAAGATGTGGTTTCTGTAATATTCCGTGTAATTGATGCATAACATCCTTACTTGTGTGTTTATTTCTTTTTGCAATGAAGGATAACAGCCAATTAGTCTTCTTGATTGCATTCTGTACCTGTATACTGTTGTCTTGTGACTCATTCACCAGAACATCAAAATCCTCCTGCATCTCACAATTCTTCAGTTGTTCTCTGTTTAAATAATATTGTATTTTTCATCCTTCCTGCTAAAGTGACAATTTCACATTTTTCCACATTGTATTCCATCTGTCAGATTTTTGCCCACTCACTTAATCCATCAAGGAACTTCCTTATGTCTATCGTGGTGTTATCTGCAAATTTAGCTACCCTACCATGGCTCTCCTTATCTAAATCATTGACATAAATTGTAAAACAATTGAGAGCCCAGCATAGATCCCTGCGGGACTCCACTCATCACATCATGCCAACAAGGCATAGACCCATTTATGGGCAAAAGTGAGGACTGCAGATGCTGGAAATCAACGTCTAGATTAGAGTGGTGCTGGAAAAGCACAGCAGGTCAGGCAGCATCCAAGGAGTAGGAAAATCGATGTTTTGGGCAAAAGCCCTTCAGTCCTGATGAAGGACCTTTGCCCGAAACATCGATTTTCCTACTCCTCGGATGCTGCCTGACCTGCTGTGTTTTTCCAGCACCACTCTAATCATAGACCCATTTCTGCATACTCTGATGAAGAGCTGACTGAATATGAACAAAGTGATATAGAGATTCAGGGCAAGGCTATTTACCTCAGAAGAAGACAATGAAAAGTTGGCACCAAGCTAACGCATATAACAGAAGGGGTCAGTGAATGGTGGAATGCCACCATTTTAGGGAGAGCAGGGAAGGCCAGTAGCAAATACAAACATTGACAAAATGCTCACAATGAAGGATTAGAGGTAAAATTCATGGATTGGCAAAGTGAGGCTAGGATGTGGAAGGTCAGGAGACACAGTACAAATTATATAAGTGGAACTGAAAGTGAACATGATCCTTGGAAAAGATTGTAAAGTTGCACAGGTAACCCTGACCACATCTGGGAGAGATCTCGTAGTTGTATCCATAATGTGATAGCAGGGTGAGTAAATGTTGCAGTTTGACAAGAACAAAGACTATGGAACAGGCTAGAAATACCATGAGAATCGGAAGCCCTCATGATCAAGAAGTCTTAGTGGTTACAAACAAATTCAAAGGTAAGTTCATCAAGGATGCCAAATAAAACAGGTTGGAGAGCTTGCCATCCTTTTATAAGATACTAAATAAGAGACAGACAGCCTTATCATAGAAATAAAAATGCACAGAAAGTGTGCTCCCTGGTGCATCACAGAGGTTCAAGTCAGGCCAGTGGTTGGGGTGTCAATGAGAATCTTGATAATTGAAATATTAAATTAGATTACCAAACTACACAAAAAATTATCTTTAAGATCTTCTTAGCTCTTTTAGCAATATACCCCTGAACATAAGATATTGGTTCAAAGTTTGTGAGAAGATTTGTAGCTCGGGTGCTCGTTGCTGTGGTTCTGTTCGCCGAGCTGGAAGTTTTTGTTGCAAGCGTTTCGTCCCCTGTCTAGGTGACATCCTCAGTGCTTGGGAGCCTCCTGTGAAGCGCTTCTGTGGTGTTTCCTCCGGCATTTATAGTGGCCTGTCCCTGCCGCTTCCGGTTGTCAGTTTCAGCTGTCCGCTGCAGTGGCCGGTATATTGGGTCCAGGTCTATGTGTTTGTTGATGGAGTTTGTGGATGAGTGCCAAGCTTCTAGGAATTCCCTGGCTGTTCTTTGTTTCGCTTGCCCTATAATGGCAGTGGCCATTATACCGGCCACTACAGCGGACAGCTGAAACTGACAACCGGAAGCGGCAGGGACAGGCCACTATAAATGCCGGAGGAAACACCACAGAAGCGCTTCACAGGAGGCTCCCAAGCACTGAGGATGTCACCTAGACAGGGGACGAAATGTTTGCAACAAAAACTTCCAGCTCGGCGAACAGAACCACAGCATAAGATATTGGCTATAAAAGCTGCATTTTTGCAGGGTTAGAAGTTCAAAAGGGAAATGTTTTTGAACCTGTAAAAAGACGAAGATGATACATAAGGGAGGTCTTGGGAAGTAAACAAGTCTATTTTCAGTAGAATGATGAGTTATGTCTGTCATGCTGAAAATATGCTTAGATTAAACTAGACTCAGCAACGTTCTATTGGTATCAATGAGAGAAACTGGCAGACGACTTTATGGTCCAAGTGGAGTATTTTCTTTGGGAACTGCTATGGAATTTGAGCAATATGTAATAGCTAAAATGAAAAGAGAATGTAAGAATGGAGTCAGACTTTGGGGACCTTTAAATATGTGTGGCTAGACATTAAGCAGAGTAAGTCAGGTGTGGCTTTTGATCAAATGTATTAATTGCACATAGATAAATTAGACCAAATCCTCAAAGTTTTATATTTGTATTGTGCATCCAGAAACAGAGCAGTTAAGAAATTGATTATCTAGTTAAATGATTGTGCACTCAAACTATGATTAATTAGAGCAAAGTACTATGATGAGACGTGATATTGTTGATAAAATCTTGGAGGAGAAAGTGAGGACTGCAGATGCTGGAGATCAGAGCTGAAAATGTGTTGCTGGAAAAGCGCAGCAGGTCAGGCAGCATCCAAGGAGCAGGAGAATCGACGTTTCTCCTGCTCCTTGGATGCTGCCTGACATGCTGCACTTTTCCAGCAGCATGTTTTCAGATAAAATCTTGGAGCAAATAAAACACCAAAGAAACCAAAATCAGAAAAATGTGTTATGGACTACACCAGACCACTCAAAACATTCTTAAGCTGGCAGCCCGGACCATAACTTTGCAGTTTGTCTTGATAAGTGTACAGTGAAAATTACCTGGATTAAGTTAGCTAGGTTGACTACCAGGTTTTAAAACAGACAAAAATGTATTCACAAAGTTATGGAGTGAAACACAAAGAACAGAATAAAGAACATGTACAGAACTCAGTCAAACCAAACTAGACTTAATTATGCTATTTCGAATATGCACAACAGTCCCAATAAACAAACGCCCTTAACCACAGTAAAAATGAAACAAAGGCTTACAGGTCAAAATCAGAAGGGCAGAAGGAGATGGAGTCTAGCAGACTGTTTCCACATAACCCACAGCTGAACACCCTAACTAGTTCTTGACTGAACTGCTCAGCTAGAGAGTCGGATACGCCCCCTTGACTTATATAGGTTACTTCTAAAAACATAAAAGTTTTGGCCTAAAGACTCATCTGTTTACGTATAAACAAAAAAGACCTTTCACCTCTGTCCCAAATCCAGCTGTTTCGGAGCCCAGCCTGTTTGTGACTCGTCTGAGAAAACCCAAGGACACATTATCCTTGAGGAAAGGAACAAATTTTAGAAAAAAGGACCAGCGTTGTGAAATGCAAATTCAGCTTTCCAACATTGCATGACCGATCACATGCCAGTCTTCTGGATGGCTATTGAAGTGTGATAGCGTTTGTCGTATTCTAGATGGGAAAGAATGTTGTCTAAAATAAACCAATTTAAGTTGGCTACCTGGGGTTACCTGAATACAAAAAGAAACAGAGACCCAAGATGAAGCAGAAAAAGGGAGTACATGGCAGATGTCTGACTGATAATACAAATGAAGACCAGCTAGTAATAGTTGAAATGGGAAATAAGAAAGAAAATTAATGAGCAAATTAGAAGAGACAAACATTTTATAAAACAGAATGTAAGGAAATGTAATATTGAGTCACACAGCACAGAAACAGGCCTCTCGGCCCAACTTGTATATGCTGACCAGGTTTCCTAAACTGAACAATGCCCTTTACCTACATTTGGCCCATATTCTGCTAAAGTATTCCTTTCCAAATACCTATCCAAATGACTTTTAAATGTTGTAATTGTACCTGTCTGTTCCACATACTCACCATCCTTTTTGTGAACAAGTTGGGCTTTTGGTTCCTTTTGAATCTTTCCTCAATTATCAGCCAAACAAACATAAATATCAAGTACTTATCAATATTGTCACTAATACAATAAAAAGTCAAATTCTTACAAAACAGGTCTATTTTTCAGAAAGAAAAACTTTTTAAAAACAAAAAGTGAAGTGATACATATTGGTTGGACAAAGCAGCACATGTAATAGTAAGATGAGGCTAGGAGCATCAGGATCTCTGCACATCTGGCAGGGCACGTGGAGAATGCAGTTAAAATGTCATATGGGATTTATTAATAGAAGAATGGAATTTGATAGCAAAGAATAAATAATGAGCATTTCTAAACCATTAGTTTGAACTCAACTGAAGTATTGTGTTCACATGTGGATATAGCACTTTCAAGCAGGTAATGGGTGACATGGAGAGATCAGCGAAGCTGGACTTGTACTCTGAATTAGAGTAAAAAATGTTGAGACCAAGTGAGGATCATGAAGGGTCAAGACAGTAAGAACAATTCTGACCACTTACCTGAAGGATTGAATACCAGAGGACATCAATTTTGGTAATTAGCAAAGAAGCAAATATGAAGTGAAGAAATTTAGTTTTTCAATCTACAGTCTTTACAGTCTGGAAAGTGCGAGTGAAAGTTTGACTTTCAAAGGAAACTTGGAATAACAACTGATGGTAATGACTCTGGAGAAAGGCAGAGGTATGAGAGTGGTTAGATTGCACTCGCAAAGAGATGACACAGACTTAATGGGCCAAAAGACATCTTTGTGTGTTGAAGTTTAATTTACAGGATAATGATGAAGTAGCCAGCTACAGAACATTCAGATATGGGTGGAAGAGAGAGGTGTAATTTTCAAGGTCTTCACCTTTTGTTCTTCTGTAGCACTCAAGATCACAGAAGGCCTAATTTTCCAACTCAAAAGCTCTTGGTGGAAGCTTCGCCTGTAGTAGCTGCCCATATTAAATACTCACCCACATATTACTTTCACTTTTCCAAATATTTGACCATGTGAGTCACCGTTGCAATCAGTGCTACTGGTGGGTACAGTTCCCAGTTGGCAGCACAAATTCATGAACTACCTCTTAAAATTGAGTCATAACAAATAGTGGGGGGATTATTTGTGTTCCACACCATGTGCACCAATGATATCATTAAGCAAATCTATGATGTGGCTGCCTGCAAAGCTGGCCATCTCTGGGTTATCCGTGTAATCTGCACAAGTGATGCCACACAAGCATATCTTAACCCCAAAGAGATTAAAAGTGCAATAATAGATGAAATAATAATTAGCAATACAGACAAGTAGAGATCCAGACAATTCTACTCAAGTGGGTTTCCCAATGTCACTTTTCATGGGATAGAGTAGGGAGGTGGAGGAAGGGTATGGTGAGGTTGAATGGTTAAGGAATGGGGTCAATGGGGTGGAGTGGGGCAGGGATACACCACTGATTCATCAGAATTATGCCTGGACTTAAAAAGTTAACTCACATGGACAAGTTGCACTGCCAAGAGTATAACGTGTTGATAGATAATGTAATTCGTGTCAAAAATGCATAAGAGATTTGAAAGAGTAGAAATTTGAAGCCTGACAGATAAGCATAGTGGGTTAGAAAGAAATCCTTGTCTAGTTCAGCCAATGGGAGATAAGCAACCAACAACCAATCCAGTACCACATCAACCAATCCAGAAGGGGATTGTGCATGAACGCTTTCAGGAACTGTACTTTGTACATTTCACCTTGAAAAGTACTATATAGCAATACTTCAGAAAAAAGACCAATGATGCATATCAACAGAGAAAGTCCCAATCATTGAGCATGATGTCTGTCAAAGATCACTTTTAAGCAACTGACATTCATCTCAGACTAACCACCTGAGGGTTACAGCAAGTGTGCGGACATATTCTGGTTGAGGGACATTTGTCTCCAGTAATTGCCGTTACATATTTGCACATGTGCAGGGGTCATTTTGATGGCAGTTTTTGCATTTGGGGCAATTACTTTATTCTGGAGTCAGCCTAACTATTTTGTGTACTGCACTAAAATCCTTGTAATCCTTTGTGATCTGGCCTTGTATGCTGTTTTAATTTATCATTTGTTGATTTTGCTTTATCTTACGGGTGAGATATTAAATGGATTCAGGTGTTTTTTTTTTCCCCTGGAGCTCAAGGCCTGGTATTTTTGATACATTTGGCACTAAGTCAATTTTTAACTCATTACACAAATTCATATTACTAGGGTACACAAGGATATGAAAGTGTGAACTTGATCATTACATGTGTCCTGTTTATATAAAAGCGCACACCGAAAATTTGCAGATGTGTTATGGAGCTACTAGTTGTAAATCTGTGAGAAGTCAGCTGAAGGTTAAATGGGAGGTTTATAAGCATGGTGTAAAATATGGAATTAACATTAGGATGTTGAATAGTGTTCCGTTCAGCCATTTCCCCATATTGTGACATGCCTCCCAGATAAAAGCAAAAAGTATTTTGTCAGAGATATTGAATTCATTGAAATTATGAACTGAGTGTTAAGATTTTGAATTCGTAGAAAAGAAGATAATGCAAGCAACATCAGGAATTAGAGATTGTTTGCGTGGGGGAAAGGCTAATTTAATTTATAATGGAATAAAGAAGAAATATGAGAAAACTGTCTTTTTTTCAGTATTGAAGACTGAAACATTGTAATGTTGTCTTTTTGAATACCAGTGTGAGTGCTAAAAGCTTACAAGCTCTAGAACGTCTGCAGTCATTTTGACCTTTTTTTGGAATAAAAATGTTGATTTTTATCTTTTGTTTCACTATCAGAATTTCCTTTTTAGTTATATTGCTGTCATTTTGAAATGTTTTCTAACAAAAGAATAGGAAATGACACATTCTTTCTTTTCATGTTTAAAGCATGTGTTTGTTTTTTTAGATTAGATTAGATTACAGTGTGGAAACAGGCCCTTCGGCCCAACAAGTCCACACCGACCCGCCGAAGCGAAACCCACCCATACCCCTACATTTACCCCTTACCTAACACTATGGGCAATTTAGTATGGCCAATTCACCTGACCCTGCACATCTTTGGACTGTGGGAGGAAACCGGAGCACCCGGAGGAAACCCACGCAGACACGGGGAGAACGTGCAAACTCCACACAGTCAGTCGCCTGTTGTGTTGTGTTCAAACAAACTGCACATCTCTATGTCTCTATGACTCTACTAAGAGCTTTCATTTCATCAAGGCTAAGATGAAATTTTAGTTGTGATACATAAGTGGGAATTCTAATTCTTGGGAACAAAATTCGCACATGCAGGAGTGGCAACTTTGAGTTTTATAAGTTAGAATGACATTTGAGGTGATTATAGTTGTTCGATCATGTGTATTGAATTAAAAAGCTAAAAGCTTGGAAATTATTGGAGTTTGAATTTTATAATTGAACAGATTAAACCATTGGATTCTGTGGCAGTGCTACTTTGTTGTTGGTTTCTCTTTTTCAAGCAAATCTCCAGAATCCCTGTAAAGTTTTCCCAGGCTTGCAACCTGGAAAGGCATGTTTTGCTGAGCATAAGCCGTCGTCTTACAAGACAGATGGTTACTGTGCCTTAATGGGTCCACATCGATATGGTGCATCAAGAGATCAAGCAAGACAAGATAAGATCTTATCTGCAGACATCCATTGTCAGAACACAGTGATGACTTGGAACTACAGATTTTGCATTTAAAAGACTTGGCTTTGTACTATTTAGGGTGAGTTGTTCTCTTGGGATTGGTTGTGTGAGTCCCTGAGTTGACAGGGCAAGACAGCCTATTTCCAATGTTCTAAGTGGAAAATATTAGAGTTCAAAAGGACTCCATGCACATGCGGTACCATCAACATCCACTTTACAGAGGGCATATAGAAAAGAATGATTTGCAGATACCGATATTGGACTGGGATGTTCAAAGTTAAAAATCACACAACATCAGGTTATAGTCCAACACGTTTATTTGGAAGCACTAGCTTTCGAAGCGCTGGTCCTCACAACCACCTGATGAAGGAACAGCGCTCCAAAAGCTAGTGCTTCCAAATAACCCCGTTGGACTCTAACCTGGTGTTGCGTGATTTTTAACTTTATAAAAAAGAAGTTATTGCAGATGCATCTCAAGGGGCATGCCACACATGGAAACATGATGTTGTGTCCCTTCTGAGCTAAGTCTCATCTGGCAGTTACCTGTCAGTTTTTGCAGAGAAATTATAAGGGAGAACTTAAATATATCATGCACGAAGCCACTCAAATACCTATCAGATTAAAGGGGAGTATGTGTAGTAACTGTTGAAAAGAGTTATGTGTACAGTAATCACAATTGCTCTATTGTAAATAACACCCTTTGCTTTACTTTATTTCAATCTCTTGGAGGTAGAAAAAGGAAATTCTTCTCTGAAGAAGAGTCATAACAAATTGAACATATTTACTGTTTTTCTGTCTCTACAGATGTAGTCAGAACAGCTGCATTTCTGCAGCACTTACTGTTTCTAATCACATGAAATTGCAAACATTTACACTCAATGTAGTGCATGCTCAGGTGAAGGATGAAGTCAGTAAGAAGTTGAAATTATTAGAGTCATAGAGATATACAGCACAAAAACAGACCCTTCGGTCCAACTCGTCCATGCTGACCAGATATCCCAGTCTAATCTAATCGCATTTGCCAGGACTTGGCCAATATCACTCTAAACCTTTCCTATTCATAATACCCATCCAGATACCTCTTACATGTTGCAATTGTCCCCGCCTCCACCATTTCCTCTGGCAGCTCATTCCATATACGCACCACTCTCTGCATTAAAAAGTTGCTCCTTAGGTCCCTTTTATATCTTTTCCCTCTCACCCTAAACCTATGCCCTCTAGTTCTGGACTCCCCCACTACAGGGAAAAGACTTTCTCTATTTATCCTATCCATACCCCTCATGATTTTATAAACCTCTATAAGGTCACCCCTTAGCCTTGGACACTCAAGGGAAAACAGCCCCAGCCTAATCAGCCTCTCCCTATTGCTCAAATCCTCCAACCCTGGCAACATCCTTATAAAGCTTTTCTGAACATTTTCAAGTACCACAACATCCTTCCAATAGGAAGGAGAGCAGAATTACACGCAATATTTCAAAAGTGGCCTAACCAACATCTTGTACAGCCGCAACTTGATCTCCCAACTCCTATATTCAATGCTCTGACCAATAAAGGAAAGCATACCAAACGCTTTCTTCACTATCCTATCTACCTGCGATTCCACTTTCAAGGACTATGAACCTGCACTCCAAAGTCTCTTATTTCAGTAAAAATTCCCTAGGACCTTACCATTAAGTGTATAAGTCCTGCTCTGATTTGCTTTTATATGTAACTAAGTTTAGATATTATACACCCCCTACTCCTAAGCATTTGAAAATGTTGCAGAAGGAGAATTAGTTTTATAGATATCATTGCCAAATTCAATGATGTGTCAAGGAAATGGGATGATAAATTAAACAGTTATTTGGGTTACAATTTGGAATTAGACCATGAATATCTCACTATGTCCTTGGAAACAGTTTATATGTCAGGCCTTTTTGGTGGTACAATTGGTAATAATAGTGACTTACAGCTGTCATATGACTTGGTTCCTTGATTAAAATGAAAACTTGGAAGTTAAATAAGTTAACAAATCTGGTGTACCAAAACTGTGAGCCCATAATCATCAAGGTGTTGCCTACATGCGCATTGTAGAATGCTAGTGACACTTCAGGATTTACTGTAAAGAAAGGGTTAAAGACTGACTACTAGTTCAGAACAGTCTTTGGAATGTGGAAACTGGGTGAGTAGAATATTTGCTAAGTACAATGATACTTGTTAATTGCAGTAATACTGCTGAATTAAATAGTTTCACCCCTCACTGGACAAACACTCTGCAAACAAACACTCTCTCACACACGGGAAAAATATGGGTTATAGACAGAGGACAAAATTGGGAAAGCAGTTCAATTGCTCCTTTTCACAAGGGTTGTTCAGAATGTTGCTTCTCAGTTGTCCTATCCCAGATGCTTCGTCGTGTTTGCAAGAAGTACAGGATGATTAGTTCACTTATAAAGGTCTCTGGCTTATGAATTAGAAATCACAGTTGGGTTACTCCAGAGAACACAGAGAGCTTCTAAGCATATGATGGTCTGAAGGCATCTCTGTTTCTTGTTCAAAGCTACAGGCTGTTCAGCTACCTGAAAACCAGTCACATCATTATTGACAGCCAGAAAACATTTGTCACTGGTAACTGGTCACTAGTCCACCAACCAATCCACTACTTGTTCCCAACCAAAGCTCCATTTGTACCCCATCCATTTGCTCCTGTTTGTCTGCAATCATTGCTGTAAAACATAGCTGTACAAACAATATTTCACAATGAGTATCAAGTTACTTGCTCACAAACCATTCAGCAATCTTTGCCATCCCTGGTTTTAAAACAATTCTCATTTCAATCCATGATAAAAAAAACACAATGATATATAAATAAAAGGAACAATTTGAATTATATAGAACTGTTGGATCATAGCAAGCGTTGAAATCGGAGGAAGCTGATTTAGACTAAACAAATAATCACAACAGATTGGGAAGAAGTCCTTATACAGCTAAGACAATGAGAACTAACATGGGGACATATTAACCAAACAACAGCTGGTCATCTACCAATTATCAAATTAGCCTCTAGAAGAGCTTAAGCTTGAGCTCTTCCAAATACTGTATTCTGTGTGGAGATCCCGAAAAAGCCCCACACAGCAGCCTTAAGAGAAAAAAGATGAGCATATCGAGGGGGTAGTACCCAAAAAAGAAGACAGAAGAAATCTATCAATAGGAAGAATCCTGGTGAATCAAGCAAGAAGACCTCTATCAAGGATCAGAAGACTTTAAAACTAACTCTCATGCCTTGCAAATTTATTTTAAAGCAGTTCTGCAGTTACAAATGCATTGTTCCGCAGTGACAAATTTTATAAATACTTAAGAAATAATGTAAGTCCAACATCATGTTTAAACATTCAATGTAGTACATTTACAAATGTATTCAGTGTTGTAGAGTCATAGAGATGTACAGCACGGAAACGTACCCTTCGGTCTAACTCATCCATGCCGAGCAGATATTCTCACCTAATCTAGTCCTATTTGCCAGCACTTGGCCCATATCCCTCTAAACCCTTTCTATTCATATACCCATCCAAATGCCTTTTTAAATGCTGTAGTTGTACCAGCGTCCACCACTTCCTCTGGCAACTCATTCCATACACACACCACCTTCTGTGTGAAAAAGTTGCCCCTTCCCTTTAATAGCTTTCCCCTCTCACCCTAAACCTATGCCCTCTAGTTCTGGACTCCCCCACCCCAGGGAAAAGACCATGTGTATTTAATCTATCCATGCTCCTCATGATTTTTAAACCTTAATAAGGTCACCCCTCAGCCTCTGACATTCGAGGGAAAACAGCCCCAGCCTAATCGGCCTCTCCCTATAGCTCAAATCCTCCAATCCTGGCAACATCCTTGTAAATCCTTTCTGAACCCTTTCACGTTTCACAACATCCTTATGATAAGAAGCTGCTTTTTTATGTAAAATTAGAGACATTTTGAAACAAGAACATAAATTGCTGGAGAAACTTCAGCAGATCTTGCAGCACCTGTGGAGAGAAAGGATAGTTAACATTTCAATTCCAGTGCTCTGTCTTCAGAACATTTTGAGTTCCAGTGGCTTAATGGATAAGTCACTGGCCTCCTAAACTAGGGATTGTGGGTTTGTCTGGAGTATTTGATTGGAGCAGCATGATGGCCCTGTGGCTAGCACAGTAACCTCAGAGCAAAACGAACCAGGGTTCATTTCCAGTGACTGGCTGTGTGGAGTTTTCATGTTCTCCCCATATCTGCATGCATTTCCACTGGATGCTTCAATTTCCTCTCACAGTCTAAAGATGTGCAAGTTGGATGGGTTGGCCATGCTAAATTGCCCTGTAGTGTCCAGGGTTGTACAGGCTGGGCAGATAAGCCATGGGAAATGCAGTGTCTTTGGAGGGGGCTGGAGTGTGATAATGGAATGCTCTTTGGAGAGTCAATGCAGATTCAATGGGCTGAATAGCCTCAATCTGAACTATAGGGATTCTATTAATGTGTGAGCTGTGGTTATAATACCTTTGCAGTTGGTTTATTGGAGAAGAGAAGGAACAGTCTCACGGTCCATAATGTGTTAGTTGTTATTTTATAATGGTCTCAGACACAATTTCTCAAAGAGAACACTGACTCTGTCATTGGACTGATTATCCCATACTTTGGCTACATGATTATCGATAAGATTCATGTTCACTATTGCCCATATTGGCTTTTCTCATGTAATTGTCCACTATTTACTTTGTTAATAATGCAGTCAGACACTTCTTGGCCTCATTCAGTTGTGTGGCAGAAATACCACTACTTCCAGGACTTTGTGACATTCACACCACATTCGCCATATTCAAACCCCAGCTCCACAGCATTTCAGATTTTTCAAGCCACAAGCTGACCCTTATGCTGTGGCCCTACCATTGGAATATAGCGGATGCATACAAAGTTAATCTGGCTCCCCATTTCACTGAGAACAGTCAGCCTCCTGGTGGGTAGGGTGGTATCTCCGGATTGCTGCCATCCTGCTGTCTATCATGAGGAACCAAACTGCACAGCACTGGAATACTATATTCTCACTGAAACCTTTAAAGCCAGCTAACCTCAGCACCATGCCCTGTCTCACTGACTGCTGCTCTCTCCCAATCAGTGAGAACCTGCAAATACTTTAAGGTGGGATCAGCTGGAAAAATCATGAAAGCAATCATGTCGATAAGAAAATATTTATTCAGGAAGAGAAAAGTTCACCAAGAGCAGTTAGACCCAGGTTCATGCGCACTGTGGACAGACCAGGGCCTGTTTGTCATATAACCAGCAGGAGACTACAATGAAAGGAAGTTCAACCACAGCTCATTCCTCCTGGATGCAGGTCTGAACGAGGTTTGTCTGGCTCTCACCTTGACAGTACAGAGTTCTATCCTGGTGTCTTGCTTGTCCTTCCAGGTCAGTTCCTTGACAGTGCAGAGCTCTGTCATGATGTCTTGCTTGTCCCTCCAGATCAGTGTCCTTCTCCACATCATCAGAGGATTGACCTTGATGTCCGATATGCTCTACAGCTCTAGTTATGAAGGACCTGACTGGCCACAGTAGGGAAGCGTACTTGTTGTGGGCTGTACTGCTGGCGTGGACCAGGCATTGAAACCTCATTTCAAGGAAACCTATGGTCTGTTTCACCACAGCCCGAGTGGAAATGTGGTCAGGTTGTATCTCTGTTCTGTGTCAGTCTGAGGATTTCATAAGGGTGTAGTCAGGCAAGTATGGAGGAAATAGCTCTTGTCTCCCAGCAGATATTGATTATGGCCCAAAGATCTAGGAAGGAGGCAGGAACCTGTGGGATTTCTAATATGTATACATCATGCATTTGTGGACCAAGGACTGGGAGATTCCACACAGATCTCCTGTTGGTGCTTGGTACAGTTGCTGGTATAAAAAATCAGGACAGCTGTGACAGCAAATTATGTTCCAGCGCAAAACACAGTTTAAATGAAGATGACCTGGGTCCATTATTTACAACATAATCATTGCTCATAAACAATGAAGGCCTCCCTTATTTTCTGCCTTTAACATTAATCTTTACTTAGTTAAGGATATTTAAAACTGCAGCTAACCTCATTATGTCCTGTGTTTTGAGTATGTGAGTGAGTGAGTGAATGAGCTGTTTGGTGTTTTCTTCCCTAAATGTTGAATCACAAAGTCTATGAACAACTGAAGGTGCACTGAGAAAAATGTACTTGCCACTATCACCACAGTGCAGCAGACTCCTGTAAGATCTTATCAAAGGCTTTCTGTAGATTAGGTGTTAATGTTCAAATATAGCTGCTGTAAAAACATTTTCCCAAAGCTGATCATGCCTTGTTTAACAATTGGCTCCTGACTCAAAATGTATTTTATGTGCTGAATTAAATATTGGTAAGTGTATTATCAGTAAAATGCTAACATTTGGCAGGAACCTTTGAGATATTTTTCCACCTAGAATTAGCCCACACAACAAAATCAAGCATTTGAACATGCTGGCCCCATTAAGTAATGGCTTTACAGTGTTTCTTCTCATTGTTCTGGTTAGACAAGTGTACATTTTTTCCATGAGGTTCTCACTGCTAAATGCTGCTAATGATGTCTGATAGATGCTCTGTTTGCAAGACTGCGTCACTGAGTCATTACTCTCAAAATATCTCAGAATGGGGTTTGATGGGATGTGCTTGCTTTTGTAGTGTCTCAACTGCTGAGACTGCCTGACATAATCAGGTCAGAAAACTAGTCACAACATCAGCAAAAAAATACACACACACACACTCTATATCTCATTATGAGAAGGTAATATTTGGTTTCAAAAATAGATTCTTCACAGAGAACATCTATTCAATATTAGAAGAGAGGTATAATGTTCATCCTTCATTGTTTAAGCTCCGTAAGAAAATATTATGCAGTTTGAGAAAAACACTAATATGGACTGTCCATTACATTAGAGACAGGGAAATGAAACTGGAATATTTTCAATATGAAGTGTGACCTCTGCACTTTAATGAGATGTGTTTTATAAAATTATTGTGGGCTGCAATTAGAGCAATATTATAATGCACCAATATAAATGGCATGTATCTGCTCTTTTAATGAAGGTGACATCTCATTTATTTTAGGTTTCACATTTTCAGTTTGGAGATGTGCTAAAAATATTTTCACTCATAATGGACAGTGAGACAATAAAACAGGAGACCAACTAGAAGATGTTCGTAGATGAGCTGAGTCAAATGGTGTTTTATTTCATGGTTTTCTTCTGGAGCATGGCCTTGTCATCTCACGTGGGATGCATCTGAATCCCAAGTCAGGCTTGTTATCTATGCTTCCTTAAATCTCTCCAGTCAGTACTGCGGCTGGACAAACCATGAAGTGAATGTGTCAGCATAGCATCGTGTGCAGAACCACTGGGTGGCTGTGCAGCCACACAGCGTAAAGGACTTTATTGCTAGTCATTCATCACATTTCCGTTCATTAGGGAGGTGTTGTTCAGCAGACTACTAGAAGAAGCTATTCCCTGGAAAGAAAGGAAGAAATAATTTGCATTTCTGGCAACTTTCACAACCTCACTGTGTCCCAAAGCACCTACCAGCCAATATAATAGTTTTTGAAGTGTAGTTACTGTTATGGTGCTTTAAACACAGCAACACGTTTACATACAACAAGCATCCAAAAAAGAGCAATGATGCTGACTCGATAGCCTACTTACATGCTATTTGATGGACAAATGTTAACTAAGAAAACAAGGCAATCTCTTCTTCTAATAGTGCTTTTACAATGAGCTGAGATGAAAGGCAGGACCTCAGTTCACCACATTTAGAAGGTGGCATCTCCAACAGCACGGTATTCCTTCACTGGGAATGTCAGCCTCTGGTCTCTGAAGTGTAATTACCTACATACCGGGCAGGGGCTGGATGCCTACCTCAACAGCCTGGACTAGGAGGAGGCATTTGATAGCATATTGCACAGCTATATGTGGATTGCGCTCTCCAAAATGTACTTGGGGAGGAAATCCAAAATTGGATCCTACTACTCTACACCATAGAACATAGAACATTACAGCGCAGTACAGGCCCTTCAACCCTCAATGTTGCACTGACCTGTGGAAACAATCTGAAACCTGCACTTCCATTTTCATCCATATATTTATCCAGTGACCATTTAAATGCCCTTAAAGTTGGCAAGTCTACTACTTTTGCAGTCAGGGCGTTCCATGCCCCTACTACCCTCTGAGTAAAGAAACTACCTCTGACATCTGTCCTTTATCTATCACCCCTCAATTTAAGGCTATGTCCCTTCGTGCTAGCCATCACCATCTGCAGAAAAAGGCTCTCACTGTCAACCCTATCCAACCCTCTGATTATCTTAAATGTCTCAATTGAGTCACCTCTCAACCTCTCTCTAATGAAAACAACCTCAAGTCCCTCAGCCTTTCCTCATAAGACCTTCCCTCCATACCAGGCAACATCCTAATAAATCTCCTCTGAACCCTTTTCAAAGCTTCCACATCTTCCTATAATGCAGTGACCAGATCTGTACTCAATGCTCCAAGTGTGGCTGCACCATAGTTTTGTACAGCTGCAACATGACCTCCTGAGTCCGAAACTCAATCCCTCTACCAATAAAAGCTAGCACAAAGTATGCCTTCTTAATAACCCTATCAACCTGAGTGGCAACTTTCAGGGATCTATGTACATGGAAACCAAGATCTCTCTGCTCATCGACATTACCAAGCATCTTATCATTAGCCCAGTACTCTTTATTCCTGTTACTCCTTCCAAAGTGAATCACTTCACACTTTCCCACATTAAACCTTATTGCCACTTCTCAGCCCAGCTCTGCAATTTATCTATGTTCCTCTGTAATTTGCAACATCCTTCGACACTGTCGACAACTCCACAGACCTTAGTGTCATCCACAAATTTACTAACCCATCCTTCTGTGCCCTCACCCAGGTCATTTATAAAAATGACAAACAGCAGTGGACCCAAAACAGATCCTTGTGGTTCCCCACTAATAACTGAACTCCAGGATGAACATGTCAACTACCATCCTTTGCTTTCTTTCAGCTAGCCAATTTCTGATCCAAACCGCTAAATCGCCCTCAATCACGTCTCCATATTTTGTGCAATAGCCAACCGTGGGGAACCTTATCAAACGCATTAGTGAAATTCATATACACCACATCAACCACTTTACTTTCATCCACCTGTTTGTTCAGCTTCTCAAAAGATTCAATAACATTTGTGAGGCACAATGTAATAAATCATGTTGACTATCCCTAATCAACTTATTCCTTTCTAGATGATTATAAATCCTATCTCTTATAGCCTATCCCAACATTTTACCTACAACCGAAGTAAGGCTCACTGGTCTATAATTACCAGGGTTGTCTCTACTGCCCGTCTTGAACAAGGGGACAATATTTGCTGTCCTCCAGTCTTCTGACACTATTCATGTAGGTAATGATGACATATAGATCAAAGCCAAAGGCTCTACAATCTCCTCCCTGGCTTCCCAGAGAATCCTAGGATAAATCCCAGGATACTTATCTTATGAAGAGCACTTCACCAAGGCAAGACAAAAACTGGGCTTTTTGGAGCATTCCTCCCTCTGCTATGTGAGTAAAAACCTGGTTATCAGGTGTGAGGCGTTCTCTCTGTTGTACGTGGTGAAGGTCTGACCCATTTACAGAACCTGTATCTTTGCAGTCACCTGAGCCATCTTCATGTGGAGGCCTATGATGGTCTGTGTCCGCAGAAACATCATTTACAAAGCTCTGGCTAAGGGAGAAAGAACATACCTAAAGTCACCCTCATCCTTATGGCTTTATGTGCAGCTGCATCAAGCTGTGCAAACACTAAGTGACACCAAGTGTAGAACTAAGGGTCTACCTGCTCCTAGTAGTGTGAAGGGTCGGACTGACCATGTTGCTACAGAATGCTCTAAGTAGTTGGACCGTTCCATATCATCTGTCCTTCATGAAGAAATTGGCAAAGAAAGATACCTTTGAGCACAAGTTCGTCACAAAGTGGCCAGCCTATAGCATCCTCAAGACCATGCTGGAAACGGAGAGGTTGGATCCTCTCAAGTTGTTCCCTGAGCAATCTGTTAAAGTCATTTAGCAGAACACCTCATCACCACAACTTTCCAACAAGCACCAAGACATCACTTGACTGATGGTGAGAAGGGCACTACCTGTCACATTCTTCATGTACCCCCAGACTCTCTGTGCAACTCACACTGCCTTTGAAGCGGCTGTGGGGTGGGTAGACTGTCACGCACAGCCTTCTGGGGTGTGCCTTTGGAAAGGAAGTCTGGAGGGAAATACAGTGGTCTCAGTTGAGTTTCCTGAGCAGCTCTGTGATGCCAGGCTCTGTGCTCTATGAGCTGTCCTGGAGGGCCATCAACTCGATGAAAGCTGCACTTTGGTCTTCCAGAGCAAGGAGCTAACCTCGACCGAGTGTTGCAGACTGGCACATTCCAAGGTCCAGGGCGACGAACTAAGGGATGCAATAAAGTTTGGGGCAGCTGCCACCAAGGTGCAGTGGGGAAAGATCACCGTCAAAGCTCTTTCTGCCTGAATTAAATGTTTAGTTATCAGACCCTCCCAGTACCTCAACTATATGTAAATAAAATCTTGTACAAGTAAGAAATGCCTTTCGTTTGTTTATTGGATAGAATTCAAATTCCAATGTTTGTTTCTCCACATGCGACTGTACAAATCCAAACTGCTTTAGTAACTATGTATGAATATAAAGATATTTTTAGGAATAGAGTATATTTTTGAAATTAAAAAATCACAATCTTCTGACTCTGAGCAGTATGCCGTTACAGTCATGGTGTAGCAGGAAACGTTCATGACTGGTACTCCTGCATTTGCCAATTTTGAATCCTGTTTTGTGGCTGTGTATTCTTAGAAAAAGAAATAACTGTTTAATGGAGGCTAATGTTATCTTATTATTTATGAACTTAGACTCTTAAAGAAAGGTAAATGGGTTTTTGGGTTTAGTTCTGTGAAGGTGACTTTAAAGTCATCTTTAATGATGAGTTCAAAGTCGAATTTTTAAGAAAGAATATGACTTAAGCTAAGTGACTGGGTAAGCTACCTGGGGGCATAATTACTGCCATCTGAAATTGGCTATGTGAGATGCCCATGAAAATATAAGTTGAAATAATAATATCAAAGATATAGTTGATATAGCGTAGGTCTCGGGCATTATTTGATTTGAAGTAAAATACCAGATAAAGTGATCTCATGTCTGACTGCATCTAAAACCCGGGTGTACATGGACAGGAATCTCATGTTTTCTGGTGTTTCACACATGAGTTGCGATGGAGATGTGTTAATTAGCAAAGAAAGGGCACTCAGTGAACATAGCGAGGGATTGACATAGATTCACTTCCACAGATGCAATCCTTAATTTGTTTGGATAATAATGAAGACACCTTTGTCCTTATAACAGAATGACGTTGATACATTCCAGAACATTCTGAGATGCACAGTAAAAGACATCCATTTAAAGATCTGTGGGGGTCTGAAAGCTGATGTTTAAGGGGTCACAAATGCACTCTTCATGCTAGGAGGGAAAGAGATCCATCTTTTTTTTAATATTTTCTTGTGCCTTCAAACAATGGATTTTAAATCAGTCACAAAGTCCCTTAGTCTGAATAGCCTGTGGAAACCTATGAATTTGTACTAATGTAGTGACATTATTGATGAGGCACTTTATTTTAATATTAGAAGTTACAAGGCATTGGTTAGGCCATTATTGGAATATTGCGCGCAATCCTGGTTTCCTTCCTATCGGTTGTGAAACTTGAAAGGGTTCAGAAAAGATTTACAAGGATGTTGCCATGGTTGGAGGATTTGAGCTATAGGGAGAGGCTGAACAGGCTGGGGCTGTTTTCCCTGGAGCGTCGGAGGCTGAGGGGTGACCTTACAGAGGTTTATAAAATCATAAGTGGCAGAAATAGGATAAATAGACAAAGTCTTTTTCCTGGGGTGGGGGAATCCAGAACTAGAGGTTTAG
>NC_057713.1:109866796-109902081 GCF_004010195.1 Chiloscyllium plagiosum | reverse complement strand
GAATGAGCTGCCAGAGGAAGTGGTGGAGGCTGGTACAATTGCAACACTTAAAAGGCATGTGGATGGGTATATGATTAGGAAGGGTTTAGAGGGATATGGGCCAGATGCTGGCAGGTGGGACTAGATTGGGTTGGGATATCTGGTCGGCATGGACGGTTTGGACCAAAGGGTCTGTTTCCATGCTGTACATCTATGAATCTAAATTGCTAGGAAAAGGGTGCTGGACCACAGAGGAGATGTTAGAGGGAGTTGATGACTGGAGGCAATAGTCTAGTGGTATTATTACTGGACTGTTACTCCTGAGATCCAGATTATGTTCTGGGGACCTGGGTTTGAGTTCTGCCATGGCAGATTATGGAATCTGCATTCAGTAAAAATCTGGAATTAAAGTCTAAATGATGACCATGAATCCAGTATTGATTGTTAGGGAATATCTATCTGGTTCACAAATGTCCTTGAGGGAAGGAAATTGCCATTCTTACCTGAAAAGACAGGCAAAGTAAATCAGAAAATAAGATAACTCTGAAGAACTAAATTGCATTTATTTCGATGCAAGGAGTTGTACAGGTAAGGCATATGAATTCAGGGCATGTAGGGGGACATGAGGCTGGGACATCATAGCTGTTACAGACACATGGCTGAGGGAGGGACAGGACTGGCAGCTCAATGTTCTCTCGTATAAATGCTATAGGAAGGATAGAAAGGAGGCAAGAGAGGAGGGGGAGTGGCATATCTCCTCAAGGAAAGCATTATTGCTGTACATAGGGAGGACATTTCTGACAGATCATCCAGTAAAGCTATAAAGGTGGAACTCATAAATAAGCGGGATTGATCACCTTGATAGGATTTTAATTCTCTCAAATAGTCAGAGAGAAATTCAGGAACAAATATGTAGAGCGAATTCAGATGTATGTAAGAATAATAAGGTTGTAATAGTAGGGTATTTTAACTTTCCAAACATAGACTGGGACTGCCGTAGCATTAAGGACTTGGAAGGTGAGGAAATTGTTAAATGTGTTCAAGAAAATTTTATTTATCAATGTGAAGATATACCTACTAGAGAAGGAGCAAACTTGACCTTCTCTTGGGCACTAAGGCATGACAAGTGACTGTTGAAACTTTATTGCTGGAACAGCACAGCAGGTCAGGCAGCATCCAGGGAACAGGAGATTCGACGTTTCGGGCACAGGCCCTTCTTCAGGAATGAGCAGAGAGTGTTCAGCAGGAGAAGATAAAAGGTAGGGAGGAGGGACTTGGAGGAGGGGCGTTGGAAATGTGATAGGTGACTGATGACAAGTGACTGATCTGTTAGTGAGGGAGCATTTTGGGACCAATGATCGTAATTCTATTATTTTTAAAATAGTTATGGAAAAGGATAGGCTTTGTATAAAAGTTAAAGTTTTTAGTTGGAGAGTGGCAAATTTTGATGGTATAAGACAGGAACTTTGAAGATTTCATTGGAGTAGACTGTTCACAGGTAAAGGGACAACTGGCAAGTGGGAGGCTTTCAAAAGTGAGATAATGAGAGTTCAGAAACAATATGTTCTTGTTAGTGTGAAGGGTAAGGCTGGTAAGAGTAGGGAACAATGGATAAATAAAGATATTGAGGCTGAGGTTAAGAATGAGAGTCATATATTAGGTATAGACTATTGGGATGAAGTGAATCTCTTGAAGATATTAAGTGTGTTGGGGCATTATTAAGAGGGAATTCAGGAGGGAAAAAAGAGAATATGAGAGCACCTTGGCAGACAAGGTTAAGGAAAATCTAAAGAAATCCTACAAGTACATTAAGAGCAAAAGGGCAAGTAGGGAGAGAATAGGGCCCCTTAAAAATCAACAAGGTGGTATATGTGTGGAAACACAGAAGGTAAGATTATTTTGCGTCAGTTTTTATAGTAGAGAAGGAAATGGAGATTAGAGAACTCAGGGAAATATCTGCTTATTTTTTTGAAAACAGTCTACATTGCAAAAGAGGAAGTGCTGAAGGTCATAAAAACATAAAGGTGGATAAATCTCTGGGACCTGATCTAGTGTATGCTGGGACATTGTGGGAGGCTAGGGAAGAAATTGCAAGGCCCCTTGCAGGGATATTTGTATCATCTACAGCCACAGGTGAGATGCCAGAGGACTGGAAGGTAGCTAATGTTGTGCCTTTAATTAAGGAAGGATGTAAGGAGAAGCTGGGGTGTGATGACCTGTGAGTCTAACATCAGTGGTGGTAAGCTGTTGGAGACGATTCTGAGAGATAGGATTTACATGTATTTGGAAAAGCAAGGACTGATAAGGGATAGTCAACATGGCTTTGACCATGGGAAATCATGTCTCACGAACTTGATTGACCTTTTTGAGGATATGACCAAGAAGATAGATGAGGGCAGAGCAGTAGGCATTGTATACATAGGCTTTAGTAAAGCCTTTGACAATGTTCCACATGGTAGACTGATTCATAAAGTTAGATCACATCGAATTCAGGGAGAGTTTGCCAGTTGTATACAAAATTGGCTTGACAGTAGGAGACAAACGGTGGTGGAGGGTTACTTTTTGGACTGGAGGCCTGTGACCAGTGGTGTTCAGAAAGAATCGGTACTATGTCCACTTTTATTTGTCATTTTTATGAACAATTGAGATGAGAATTTAGGAGGCATGGTTAGTAAGTTTGCGGATGACACCAAAATTGATGGGATTGTCATAGAATCATCAAGTTGTACAACATGGAAACAGATCCTTTGGTCCAACCTGTCCCTGCTGACCAGATAGTTCCATTTAACATTTGACCCATATCCCTCTAACCCTTACTAATTATGGACCAATCCACCTGCCTTTTAGATGTTGTAATTGTACCAGCCTCCACTACATCCTCTGGCAGCTCATTCCATACAAGCACCACCCTCTGTGTGAAAAGTTACCCTTTTAGTCCCTTCTATATTTTTCCCCTCTCACATTATGCCCTCTCGTTTTGGACTCCCCTACCTTGGGAAAAAGCTTTTGGCTATTCACCCTAACCATGCCCCTCATGATTTTATAAAACTCTATAAAGGTCACCCCTCAGCCTCCAAAATAGTCCCAGCCTATTCAGCCTTTCCCTATAGCTCAAACCCTCCAACCCCAGCAACATCCTTGTAATCTCTTCGGCAACCTTTCAAGAGTAACAACATCTTTTTTATGACAGTGTAAACTCAGAAGAAATGAGGTTTTCTGAGGAATCATCCAACACTGCAGCAACTCATCAAGGCTCCTTGGTCCCTCCTCCCAAACCTGCGTCCTCTGATCTCTGATACATGGGAAGACTATCACCTTCAAGTTGCACTCCAAACCACACACCATCCTGCTTCAGAAGTGTGTCAATCAAGTTCCTTAATCCAAATCCCAGAACTGTCTTCCTAATAGCACTGTGGGTCTACCATCTCAAAGACTCCAATATTTCAAGAAGGCAGCCCATTACCACCCTCCCCAGGACAGTTAAGAAAAGGAAATAAATGCTGGCCTAGCCAGCATGAATAGTTAGCCACACTTGTTGATTGAACATTTAAAAATCCTTATTGTACATGTGAAGGGCCTGGAAGACAAAAGAGGGGATACGCTCTGGTTATTGGAAAGAATCAATTTTATTGTCATCCTCAGTCTTTTCAGAGCTCAGTTATTTATCAAATAAAGTCTGCATTTGTGTGCAAGAGATCTCTGTAATTCTATCATTAGCTATCTGTCAGCTGTCTGTTTCCCCATTTCCACTCGAGGGATTCAGATATGCTACCTAACTACACAACATCCTCCTTTGTATCTGTGCTCATCTATTTGTTGCAGTTGACCTGCCTCTACCTTGCATTTTGAGCCATTTTTCTCCCACAATAAGTCTGAAACAGACCTGTGAGTGATGGCGAGGAATTCACGTGATGCACTCACGGAATTGACTGAAGCACAAGGATCACCATTGCACAAAAATGAGATGAGTGTCAATGTTGAATGGAAAAATGGTGAAGTGATAAAATTTATAGCAAGTGAAGGCTAGATGTTGCTGAAAGTTGAAAGGTTATTAGGTGTGATATGATAACCAACACTTTGTGAGAGTGAAAGGTTGAGGTTTACACCACATAAGTTGGAAAAACAAACAATAGAGTCTGGAGTAGGATATTTGGACTTTTGGTAAAGGCTTTTGCCCGAAACGTCGATTTTGCCTGTCCTCGGATGCTGCCTGAATTGCTGTGCTCTTCCAGCACCACTGATCCAGTATTTGGACTTTTGGGTCAGCTCCACCACTTACTCTGATCATGGCTGACCAGGAAACTCTGTACCCTGTTCCTGCTTTCTCCCCATGCCCTTTGATTCTTTTACCCCTAAGAAAATATTTAACTCCTCCTTGTAAACTTTCAATATTTTGTCCTAAAACACCTTCTCTGGCTGAGAATCCCACAAGCTCATGACTGTCTGGGTGAAGAAATTTCTCATCATCTCAATTTGAAATGGCCAACCCTGTATTCTTTGACTGTCCCCCCTTGTACTGAACTCCCCAATCACTGGGAACCTTTCTCCAGCATTTACCCTGTCTAGTCCTAATGGAATTTTATAGGTTTCTATGTGCTATACCCTCATTCTTATAAAACCAGTGAATGTAGTCCAACCAATCCAGTCTCTCTTCACGTGTCAGTCCTGTCATTCTAGTAATTAGTCTGGTAAATTTTCATTGTCCTCCATACATAACCAGAACATCATTCCTCAGAAGAGGAGATTAAACCTGCAGATAGTGATCCATGTATGGTCTCAGCAAGCCCTGTACAAACTGCTTGCTCCTGTACTTCAATCAACTCCACTTCCCATATTTGGACTGACAGTTTAAATGCAACTAAAATGATATCATATGGGTGTGCTTCACGCCAATTACATTGATTAGAGATGCAAAACCTGGAAGTTAGAAGTAATTGTGCAATTGACTGGAAATCATAAACTTTAACCTGTTTGATTGACCTTTAGATTCCCCTCATGCATTTGCATATAAATACAGGAGCCAATACTTTTGTCACAACTAAGATTCTTATGCCATTTTAGGGAATGTTATGTGTAGCTCTGTAATAAAAATATTTTGTCCAACAGGAAGGAAATCAAGAATGTTTTGGCCTGAAATAAACAGTTACATGTAATGTCCAGTTCTGGTAATCCAGTTATTTATTTTGACAGTGAAACTCTGAGAGAAACTGAGATTGAATTTCTTGTTTTCGCTGTTTCTCATTTCTCCTTCTACTTATTATAGATAATTGGAACAATCCCACTGATGTCAAACCCAGCAGTTTCATCCAATCAAACTACAGGGGGAGCTCAAGGCATTCAAGTGCAACCAATCACCCCTCAGCTTCTGACTAATGCGCAAGGTCAGATCATTGCCACGGTGATTGGAAATCAGATTTTGCCAGTGATCAATACACAAGGAATAACACTGTCACCCATAAAACCAGGCCAACAGGTAAAAAGTTTCCTTCCATTTTACAGTTTACTCACTCATGTCAAAACAGTAAAAAAAATGGCAAAATAATTTATCAGGTCAATGTACAAGTCTTTATCCTGTAAAATAATCTGTTGCATGAATTTATTCAATTAAACAGTTGGGACACTGTTCAATTTGTAAATAGCCATTCTAATGTACGTGAAATATCACAGGTTCCCTCAGAATAGTGCTTGATCAGCCAGCAAGACTGGATTGTTCATAAACTGGGCTCTGAAGCAGTAATAAAGACAAGAGAAAGTAAGAATGGTACAATGTTGGATTGAAGTAAGACATCACCAAGCAAGTAGATCTTATTGTGATGGAACAAGCAACAAATGAGGTGCATCACAATAAACAAGACAAGTTCACACAAAATCTTTTGACAGTGACAATTTTTTTTAAGTGTTTGATAGTGATCCTCTGTAGTTTCCACATATTTTAATGTCCTCAGAGAGCAATTTATTGGAATATAACATTGTCACAAAGGCTGGTAATGATGACACAATAAATTTAAATACAGCAGAAGTCTTCTGTGGCTATCCCCATTTCAAACAAGTATGCTGTTTTAGAAAATGTAAGGGGTGATGGACTTTCAGGGGAATGTAGCATGCACAGCAAGTTTCTGGTATGAAGACAGGCTCTCATGTAATAAGGGGTACGTCGGGTTCCAAGCGATCAATTGTGTTAGGGGATTCTCTAATCAGGCACAGACAGGTGTTTCTGCTGCCAGCAGTGAAAAATCAGAGTAGTGTGTTGCCTCCCTGGTACCAGGACCAAGGATATCTCAAAGGGTGCAGAATGTTCTCAAAGGGGAGAGGGACCAGCAGGAGGTCATTGTCCACATTGGAACTAGCGACATAGGAAGGGAAATGAATGATATTCTGAAGGGAGAATATAGAAAGTTAGGTAGGAGTTTAAAAAGGCAGTCCTCGAGGATAGTAATATCTGGATTACTCCCAGTGCTACGAGCTAGTGAGGGTAGGAATAGGAGGACGGAGCAGAAGAATGCACGGCTGAGGAGCACATTGGAATTTCTTCTGGGGTAGAAGTGACCTGTACAAGCAGAATGGATTGCACCTGAATTGGAATAGGACTAATACTGGCAGAGAGATTTGCTAGAGCTGCTCAGGAGGATTTAAACTAGTAAGGAGGTTTGGGGGATTGGGGGTGGGTGGGCACCCAGGGAGATGCTGAGGAAAGAGATCAATCTAAGACTGGTACAGTTGAGAAAAGAAGCAAGTCAAACAGTCAGGGCAGGCAGGAACAAAGCTGAGAACAAGGTAGGAATGATAAATTAAACTGCATTTGTGTCAATGCAACAGGAAGGCAGATAAACTCAGGGCATGGCCAGGAACATGGGACTGGGATATCATAGCAATTGCAGAAATGTGGCTCAGGAATGGACGGGGACTGGCAGCTTAATGTTCCAGGATACAAATGCCAAAGGAAGGACAGAGAAACAAACTTGTAAGGAGATCTCAGTTATCTGTAAGAATAATAGGGTGGTCATGCTAGGGGATTTTAACTTTACAAACGTAGACTGGGACTGTCATGGTGTTAGGGTTTAGATGGAGAGGAATTTGTTAAGAGTGTTCAAGAAAATTTTCTGAGTCAGTATGTGGATGTACCGACTAGAGAAGGTGCAAATCTTGACCTACTCTTGGGAAATAAGGTGGGGCGGCTGACTGAGGTTGTCAGTGGGGGAGCACTTTGGGGCCAGTGACCATAATTCTATTAGTTTTAAATTAGTGATGGAAAAGGGTAGACCAGACATAAAAGTTGAAGTTCTAAATTGGAGGAAGGCTAATTTTGACGGTATTAGGCAAGAACTTTCAGAAGCTGGTTAAGGGTAGATGTTCGCAGGTAAAGAGATGGCTGGAAAATGGAAAGCCTTCAGAAATGAGATAACGAGAATCAAGAGACAGTATATTCCTGCTAAGATGGAAAGAAAAGCTGATAGGTATAGGGAATGCTGGATTGGTTCTGTGGCTAGCCCCATTTCAAACAAGTATGCTGTTTTAGAAAATGTAAGGGGTTGGTTAAGGAAAAGAAGGAAGCATATATCTGGTATAGACAGGAGAGATCAAGAGAATCATTAGAAAAGTATAAAAGCAGGGGGAAATCAGGGGCAAAAAGGGGACATGAGAAAGCTTTGGCAATTAGGGTTAAAGAGAATCCAAAGTGTTTGTACAAATTTGTTACGGGCAAAGGGTAACTAGGGAGAAAATAGGCCCCCTCAAAGATCAGCAAGGCAGCCTTGTGTGGAGCCGCAAGAAATGGGGGAGATACTAAACAAGTATTTTGCATCAGTGTTTACTATGAAGAAGGAATTGGAAGATATAGAATGTGAGGAAATAGATGTTGACACCTTGAAAAATGTCCATATTACAGAGGAGGCATGTCTTGAAATGCATAAAGGTGGATAAATTCCCAGGACCTGATCAGGTGTACCCTAGAACTCTGTGAGAAGCTAGAGAAGTGATTGCTGGGCCCCTTGCCTGTGATATTTGTAGGTTAATGTGGTGGTTGGCTAATGTGGTGCCACTGTTTAAGAAGGGTGGTAAGGACAAGCCAGGGAACTATATACCGGTGAGCCTGACGTTGGTGATGGGCCAGTTGTTGGAGCAAATGCTGAGAGACAGAATTTATGCGTATTTGGAAAGGCAAGGACTGATTAAGGATAGTCAACATAGTGTGGGAAATCATGTCTCACGAACTTGATTGAGTTTGTTGAAGAAGTATCAAAGGATTGATGAGGGCAGAGCGGTGAACGTGATCTATATAGACTTCAGTAAGGCGTTCAACAAGGTTCCCCTTGGGACACTAGTTGGCAAGGTTGGATCTCATGGAATACAGGGAGAACTAGCCATTTGGATACAAAACTGGCTCGAAGATAGAAGACAGAGGGTGGTGGTGGAAGGTTGTTTTTCAGACTGAAGAACTGTGACTAGTGGACTGCCACAAGGATCGATGCTGGGTCTACTACTTTTCATCATTTATATAAATGATTTGGACATGAAATGCGAGGTATAGTTAGTAAGTTTGCAGATGACACCAAAATTGGAGGTGTTGTGGATAGCAAAGAAGGTTACCACAGATTGCAACGGGATCTTGATCAGATGAGCTAAGGAATGGCAGATGGAGTTTAATTTAGATAAATGCGAGGTGCTGCATTTCGGGAAAGCAAATCTTAGCAGGACTTATACACTTAATGATAAGGTCCTAGGGAGTGTTGCTGAACCAAGAGACTTTGGAGTGGAGGTTCATAGGTCTTGAAAGTAGAGTCATGGGTAGATAGGATAGTGAAGAAGGCGTTTGGTATGCTTTCCTTTATTGTTCAGAGCATTGAGTATATAAGTTGGGAGGTCATGTTGCGGCTGTACAGGACATTGGTTCAGCCACTTTTAGCATAATGCATGCAATTCTGGTCTCTTTCCTATCGGAAGGATGTTGTGAAACTTGAAAGGGTTCAGAAAAGATTTATAAAGATGTTGCCAGGATTGGAGGATTTGAGCTATAGAGAGAGGCTGAATAGACTGAGCCTGTTTTCCCTGGAGTGTCGAAGGCTGAGGGGTGACTTCATAGAGGTTTATAAAATCATGGGGGCATGTATAGGATAAATAGACAAAGTATTTTCCCTGAGGTGGGGAGTCCAGAACTAGAGGCATAGTTTTAGGGTGAGAGGGGAAATATATAAAAAGGACCTAAGGGGCAATTTTTTCAAGCAGAGGGTGGTGCGTCCATGGAATGAGCTGCCAGAGGAAGTGGTGGAGGCTTGTACAATTGCAACATTTAAGACGCATCTGGATGGATATATGAATAAGAAGGGTTTGGAGGGATATGGGCCAAGTGATGGCAATTGGGACTAGATTGGGTTGGGATATCTGGTCAACATGGACGAGTTAGACCAAAGGGTCTGTTTCTGTGCTATACCTCTCTCTGACTTGATGACTCTATTAGTTGAACAATGAAGAGAAATGAAGGCCTATGTCTTGATAAAGTTAAAAATAGATAGGATATATTTGGTTATTTTAACATATGTAATGATGAACAGATTACTCTGATGTCTCATCAAATTCAGAAAGGAGGGTGGAGCGGATAAGTGGGAAGGAAGATTGATAGATGGGACAAGTCATGAGGATGGTGCTGAGCTGGAAGGTTGGAATTGGGGTAAGGTGGGGGGAGGGGAAATGAGGAAAGTCCACATAAGTGCCATGGGATTGAAGGGTTCTGAGGCGGAAGATGAGGCATTCTTCCTCCAGGTGTCGGGTGGTAAGGGAGTGACAATGGAGGAGGTCCAGGACCTGAATGTCCTCTGCAGAGTGGGAGGGAATGTTGAAATGTTCAGCTATGGGGCGGTGGGGTTGACTGATGTGGGTGTCCCAGAGATGTTCTTTGAAGTGCTCTGCGAGTAGGCATCCAGTCTCCCCAATGTAGAGGAGACTGCATCAGGAGCAACATATAAAGTAAATGATGTGTGGAAGTGGAGGTCAAGCTTTGATGCCTGTGGAAGGCTCCTTTGGGACCTTGGACGGAGGTGAGGGGGGAGATATGGGTACAGGTTTTTGCAATTCCTGCAGTGGCAGGGGAAGGTGCCGGGAGAGGAGGGTGGGCAGTTAAGGGGCTTGGACCTGACCAGGTAGTCGTGGAGGGAAAAGTCTTTACGGAAAGCGGATTGGGGGGGGGAAATGTATCTCTGGTGGTGGGGTCTGTTTGTAGGTGACAGAAAAGGCAGAGGATGATGCAATGTATGCAGGCATTGGTGGGGTGGAAGGTGAGAACCACAGGGCTTCTGTCCTTGTTGTGGTTGGAGAGGTGGGTTTGAGGATGGAAGTTCAGGACGTGGATGAGATGCTTTGGTGGGCATCTTCAGCCACATGGGAGGGGAAGTTGCGGTGTGTTCTGTTGTGGAACTGGTCCTTCTGGGAGCAGATGTGGCGGATGCAGAGGAATTAGGAATAGGGGATAGCATTTTAGCAGGAAGCAAGGTGGGAGGTGGTATAATCCAGGTAGCTGTGGGAGTCGGTGGGACGGAGATAGTTTGGGCACACTTAAGATATGTTCCCCTGAAATGGTAAGGTAGGTCAAATAAATCCAGAGCTTCCCGAACAAAGAGCAAGAGAGAGAAGAACTCTGTGCTTCTGAAACTATGCAAGAAGGAGCAGGCACAGTAGCTTCATAACTACATGAAATTTGGTCTATGGTTTGGTACAGGAGAGTGTGACTGTGAGTGAAGCAATTTTGAGATCCAGAATTCAGCTTTGGAGAAACCTAAGCTAGTCGTCTTATCCAACCAATATGAAGTTTTTGGTCCTCGTATGCATAAGGACACAGTCTGCAGAGAAAGTGAGCAAATTGACTACAGCATCATGGTCAGAGTACCATTCAGTTGAGGGAAGAACAGAGAAGTCTGGTAGCAATAGGAAATAGCACAGTTCAGGAAATAGATGCAAAGACAGAGAATCCCAAAGGCTGTGTTGCCTACCCGGTGCCTTGGTTCAGGGCATCTCTTTTTGATTGGAGAGGAACGTACATCAGGAGGGAAAGGATTTGGTTGCCATAGTCAACGTAGGTGCCAACCACATAGCTAGAACTCAGAAAAAGGTTTTGCTGAGGGATTATGAGCAGTTCAGGGCTAAATTAGAAAGCATAACCAAAATGGTAATAATCTCTAGATTACTACCTGACGAAGGTGCAAATTGGTTTTGGATATACAAGATTAGAAAGGGAAACACGTGGCTCTAAGATCGGTGTGGGAGAAATAGATTCTGATGTGTAGGGCCAGTACTGGGGAAAAAAAGAGCTGTTCTGTTGGGCCAGACTTCACTTGAACAATGTCCTGGCAAACAAGGGTTGTAGATAGGGTTTTAAAACTAATTAGTGGAGGGGACAGTTCAATTGAAGGAAAGTGGTAAAAGTCAAAAGGGAATAAAAGAGAGGAGAGATGCAGTACCATGAAGAGATGAATGATTATAAAGTGTGGCATAAAGGGGTTAAGTCATACCAGATTCGATACATTAACTCTATTTCCCTTTCCACAGATGCTGCCAGATCTGCTGTTTTTCCCCAGCATCCCCTGCGTTTGTTTCAGTTTTCCAGCATCTGCAATCTTTTACATTTATTCAAAATGCAGATGGATCTAGGTGTCCTTATATATAAATCGCAAAAGGCTAGTATGTAGATAGAGCAATCAGAAAGCTTATTGAATGTTGTTGCAATTCATTGCAAGGGAAATTGAATACAAAAGTAACCACTCTTCAGGGCATTGGTGAGATCACATCTGGAATGTTGTGTACAGTACCTACTTAAAGAAGGATGTAAATGGGTTGGAAGTAGTTTAGCAAAGGTTTATTAGATTGATAGGTGGAATGGGCAGGTTATCTAATTAGGAAAGATTGGTCAAGCTAGGATATTATTTGCAGGTGTTTAGTCGTTTTAATAGGTGACTGGACTGAAACATAAGAAATCCTGAATAGTCTTGACAGGGTATATGTGAAGAGGATGTTTCCTCTTGTAAGAACAACTCAAACTAGGGGTCACTGGTTAAGAAGAAGGGATAACCCATTTACAACAGAGATTGATTCGGAGACCTGGTGTTGTGTGATTTTTAACAACAGAGATTGGGTGATTTCTTTTTCTTAAAGTGCATCACAAGTCTTTGAAACTCTTCCTAGAAAGGCACTGGAAGCAGAATCTTTGAATATTTTTAGGGCAGAGGTGAATAGGTTCTTGGTAAAATGGGTTCTCAGCAGTAGCCAGGAATGTGGGTTTGAGATTACAAACATCAGCCATCTTATTAAGTGGTGAAGCAGGCTTGAGGAGCTAAATGGTGTACTTCTCCAAATTCCATATTTATTTTAATGACCTAGACCTTAGTGTATACAGCACAATTTCAAAATATGCATATGATATAAAACTTAGAAGCATTGAAAACAGTGAGGATAGGGTAGAACTTTAAATGGACATAGACAACTTGGTGGAATGGATGGTAATGGGTGTGAGGAAATCAATTTTGATTGGAAGAACATGAAAAGACAAAACTAAATAAAGGATACAAAATTAAAGGAGTTGTAATAGCAGAGGGACATAAGTGTACATGTGCATAAATCACTGAAGTTGGCAAGAAAGATTCAGAGCACTGCCAATAAAATGAAAAGTATCCTGCACTTTATTAGTAAGGGGCCAGAGTACAAGAGCACATAAGGTATGTTGAACTTGTATGAGACACCTATTCATCCTCAGCTGGAGGATTGTCTCTTGTTTTAAAAGCATACTTTAGAAAGGATGTGACTACAGGAAGTCATGAGGCTGAATGTAGGGATGAGGAACTCCGGTTATTAAAGATATAATGGAGAAGTCAGAACAACTTTCCTTGGAGGAAAGAAGACCAAGGAGAAATCTGATAAAGGTATTTAGAATCATGAGGGGCCTGGACAGAATAGACAGGGAGAATCTGGTCTCATATGTAAAAGATCATGAATGAGAGAGCACAGATTTAAAACAATTAGCAAAAATGCAAAAGTGGTATGTGACAGAGCTTTCTCATTACAGAGAGTGGTTTAAGTTCTGGAATGCACTGCCTTAGAGAATTATGGGGGCAGGTTCCATCAAGGCATTCAGAAAGGCATGGGCGGCACGGTGGTACAGTGGTTAGCACTGCTGCCTCACAGCGCCAGAGACCCAGGTTCAATTCCCGCCTCAGGCGACTGACTGTGTGGAGTTTGCACGTTCTCCCCGTGTCTGCGTGGGTTTCCTCCGGGTGCTCCGGTTTCCTCCCACAATCCAAAGATGTGCAGGGTCAGGTGAATTGGCCATACTAAATTACCTGTAGTGTTAGGTAAGGGGTAAATGTAGGGGTATGGGTGGGTTTCGCTTCGGCGGGGTGGACTTGTTGGGCCGAAGGGCCTGTTTCCACACTGTAATCTAATCTAATCTAATCTAATCTAAAAGAAATTAGATTGTTATTTGAAAAGGAACAATGTGCTGAGTTATTGGGAGAAGGCAGGAGGTCTGAGTGATCTCCTTATGACAGAATACTGCGAACAGTTCTGTTATTCACCAGAGATTTTGATGAAAGTCAGGAGAGTTCAAGATGGCTGATCAGGTGTTGCTTATTTTACTTTATCATCCAAAGTCAAAATTGCCCAAATTTAATTTTAAATCTGTGATCCAATTGTGACAATGTAAACTTCATAACTTTAAAACTTTACGACTTTAATACTTCTTGGATTGAAAGAATCAGCAATAACTCTTTCTGGAACAAACTATTTCTCAAGATGAAAAGGGCATGGAGAAAGTGTTATAAAAGCAACATGCAAATTAACCATTTCAGGGAAGAAGCAATATAAACTATCTGTGTCCTGGGAAAAAGGAGATAACAATTGCTTGGTAATCCTCTGCTTCATGATAAGTGGGCAATTAACTTAGCGGGCAGAACAAATGTTCTGAAGTAAAGGCATTAATTACAGGAACAGCTTTTAAACAGATAGCTAACCCCGAATGTAACAAGGAACAGGGGAGCCACTTCTGATAAGAAGGAAAGCAACAGACTTGAAGTCTCCAAAAGTGTGATCAGTGTTGGGAATGAAAGAATCTATTGAATAATCAATACTGTCACACCACAAACTTGAAAGAGGGAGAATTGTGTAAGCATCCATCATCAGAACAAGTTAGTAGCAGAATTTCGAAGAACAACACTGCAAAAGATCGAACCCTGGACGCTTCCAGCGACAGACACTCTTGGTGAAATCCTGGCCAGATTCGCTTATTAATCGAGTAATAGCCAAGTTGGGTTGTGAGGCTTAACTTATTTACTTGAGAGGTCTAATTTTGGTTGCTCCATGCAATAAAATTTAAACCATTGTTTCAGTACTTGATTGTCTGTGAGATTTCTTAATAAGTTGCTGAATCAAAGGTAACTTGTAAGTTTACCCACAACACTATTAAGCTCAAAATATCTCAAGTCCTAACTGATCTAACTTTCCTAAGAACCAAAGAAACTCTATTTTTAGTTACTGTTTCCTCATTGCTGCATTTTACACGGCAAACTGAGATAAGTGCAAATTAGCAGTAATTTAAATGCTATAAATGGTCTTAATGCTCCATGGCACAGGTGTACAAAGCTTGGATACCACAGGGTGAAATTCAGAAGGCAACAAATAAGAAATGAGCCCACTGGGGCTTTTAGACCAGTTGTGGTTTAAGACAGCCAGCATTTTAAGAGAGATAGACTGCCAGGGATCGAGGTTGTTTTCTGATCCATGGGCTGCATTTTGGATTGTCCTGGTTTACACATGTTAGAACTGTATTTTTTTTTTCAGTTTTCAGAATATCATCTAAACTCCTCAAAGTCATGCTACCTCAAAATGCATGCATGATGTGTTTTTTATTTAATTAGCAAAAATGTTTTCTTCATGAAATGAGGAATTAACTGTTCAGTACACTAATGGCAATTCCAATTTATGCTGGCGGTAGGTTCCTGAGATTTTATCATGGAATTCATACAGCAGAGAAACTGAATTAATAGACTGCTATTCTAGGACACATTTCTGTAAGAAAATATAAATAAATGTTATCATTGACAACACATGGTCTCATCACTAATCACAAGTATCTGTTAACTACAGTTACTATTTGATTCATTGATCTTAAACCCTGTTTATACTTGCAATGCCAAGACATGGAGATAAATGTTTAGACAAACCAAAAAGCTAACTATTTAAATATATTGTTTTTGGAGTATTACCTAAGGTGCATGTGGAACTGAGTGGAGTACAGAAATTAGCAGCAATATTTACACCACATGATGCAACTGAACAGCAGAATAAGCAAGACACAAATCCTTCAGTTCATGTGTCTAGATTCAATTCCAAATGGTAAAATGATGGCATCCTTTTCTGTCTGCTGTTTGTTGGTGATGCTTATGAACTGACTTTGGGCAGTCACATCTCTGATACTAGTAGCTGTCGACTCACAGCACAAAACTCTTAATTTCAAACTAATTGTTGAGTTCAATCAGAGAAACCATGAGAAATAGACAGCAAAGTACAACAGCAACAAAAGGAAATCTGAGGTTTGGGCTGAAGTGTGTAGTTAAGGAAATGTAGACCAGAATTGTAAACAGCAGCAGTAGCTTCACCACACCATACCCTCACCCCATCACCATTTGTCCAGGGTGCTCAATAACAATTTGGGGGCTGCCAGATCTTCAGGTAAGCCTCAACACCAAGAAGCCATGGAATAGAGTCCAAGGTCAGACCACCCTCGCAAACCTCAGTGAGGAGGCTGGAGTTCAAAAGGGCACGCGGAGAGCAAATGTGTGTGAGGATGGGCATCGGGTGACCAAACAGGAAAGGCTTTCCAGCCTGCAAAATGGCCACAACTAAAATCTGATATTCTTGCTATGAGGCATTAATTCCTAAGCTCAATTAACCCTTGGTGCCACCCAACGTAGATTCATATGGCTGGTAAAATACCATGTAGGTGGGTGGACAGCAAGAACAGTGTGGCCCTCCACTCTGTGGCACCCAATTTTACTGCATCTGCCAGTCCATTCCCATTGAGGCTTTAACTTTTCACCCATGCAGTAAGCTTTACTCCACAATAACCCCTACAATGTCACTAAACCGGAATTGCTTAGATTAGATTTGATTCCCTACAGTATGGAAACAGGATCTTTGGCCCAACAAGTCCACACCGACCGTCTGAAGAATAACCCACCCAAACCCATTCCCCTACTCTATATTTATCCCTGACTAATGCAACTAACATTACAGGCAATTTAGCATGGCCAATTCACCTGATCTGCTCATCTTTGGATTTTGGGAGGAAACCGGAGCACCTGGAGGAAACCCATGCAGACACGGGGAGAATGTGCAAACTGCACACAGGCAGTCGCCCAAGGCTGGAATCGAAGCCGGGTCCCTGGTGCTGTGAGGCAGCAGTGCTAACCATTGAGCCACTATGTCACCCCCTTATGGGTATTAAATCTAGGAAAAGGTGGATTTTCTTCATCTTGGGATATATGATAGAGGAGAAAGTGGGTGAAACTGGGTAGCCATATGTCAGAGTTACTACCATCTCCTTTTCTTCACCATCCCCTCCTCTTGTCAACTGCCTGAGACAGAAACAGATTATTTGAAATCCTGGTGGTGTGTGTAATTCCATAATGGATTCCTAATCATGTAATGATGTCATCACTAAGACTATTTATTTTCAGTGTTGAAATATCACCCAATTCCACCCCACCACCTCAGCTGATGTGCTGACTCACATTAATGCCTTTGTTAACTTCAGACTTAACTATTCCTATACCCTTCTGGCCAGCCTCCCAGATTCTACTCCATAAATGTAAGATCATTCAAAACTGAGGCGTCTGTGTCCTAACTTGAATTTAAGTCCAGCACAAAGAAAATCAGAATTGCTGGAGAAGCTCAGCAAGTCTGGCAGCGTCTGTGGAGAGAAATCAGAATTAACGTTTCGGGTCAAGTGGTTCTTCCTCAGAAGCTAAGTAGCATCATCATCTCTTGTCTGCTCAGTGATCAACGCAACTTCTCAGTTGCATCCTTGTTTTCAATCACTTTATGGCCTCATCCATCCATAGCAATGTCTGGTCTGAGTTTTTTCAGAAAAATAAGTTTGATAGTTAACAGTTCCTGCTGCATCTCCATGCCAACAATGATGCAAGCCTCCTCTCATGCTGTATATATTGGCATTCCCTTTACAAGTTAATTTCTTGTATGTCAGTCCTGATGAGTGCAGATGAAAAGCTTAACTTTGTATCTGCTCTTAGCAATTCCTTACCTTTTAAAGTCCTCCATCTTCGGAATTAGAATCCCTACAGTGTGGAAACTGACCCAACAAGTCCACACCAACTGTCTGAAGAGTAACCACCCAGACCCATTCCCCTACCCTATATTTACCTTTGACTAATGCACCTTGCCTCCACATCTCTGATCACTATGGGCAACTTAGCACAGCCAATTCACCTAACCTGCAAATCTCTGGATTGTGGGAGGAAACTGGAGCACCTGGAGGAAACACACGCAGACATGGGGAGGATGTGCAAACTCCACATAGGCAATCGTTCGAGACTAGAATCAAACCTGAGTCCCTGTGGAGGCAGTAGTGCTAACCACTGAGCCACTGTGCTGCCCAGAAATGGAACTGGGAGCAGTGCTAGGATTATAAATATTTTTAACCAACCTATTCTGTGATGTTATTATATGCTTCAGGACCAGGTGGGTCTTGAACCTGGGTTGCCTGGCTCAGAGGTAGGGCCACTACCACTGTACCACAAGGGCCCACCAATAGCTTGTTTGTGTTTTTCAGACAATAAATACAGGCAGTCTCATTCAGTGGAAAGGCAGAGTGAGCTGCAATTACCGAGACAATAGACATAACCTTACTCTGCACTGAGCCTGCTACCTAAAGACCATCCCTGCTGGAGTCCTATGCCAAGACCCACCATCTGTATCCCTCTTATCCATTCTCCGAGTCAATTTTTGAACCATAGCATTGAGTGGGGAGTTGCAGCAGGACTGCTACTAAAATTTCTTCATTCCCTCTAATTAAACACTGCTCTATTCAAGAGAAATATAGACTAACTCTTGCCTGCCAGGAGAGCAGACTTTCATTCAATGGAGGGCCAGATGATTCTCCCTTGATGGGATGACAGGCTAACTCTCCCTCAGCAGGAATGGCAAACTGACCTACTCTTGATAGGGCAGACAGATGGAACGATCAGGCAAAGTGGTCATTCCATCTATTCCAAAGCTTTTCAATTTTAGTGAGGTTCTATATCAGGAGCACTAGCCTGTCAATTCCTCTCCCCACATAGATTGTTTTATGGACCAAGTGGAGACAATTCAAATTTGGAGATTGTTTTATGAACTGTAACAGATTATTCACTTGCTGTACTGAATGAGCGGAAGATTAATGAGCAACTGATCCATTCCCAGTATTTTGCACATCCACCAAGGTGAATTTTACAACGAGAATAACTTGCCAATATGAAAGTGAATCAATGATGGTTATTTAAATGAATGAGAATCACCTGATCAGAACTGGAATGTTTATTTATCTATTCACACATAGTTTTGAATATAAGCTGTCAAAATGTCACTAACCTTACTCTTTTCACAAAGCTTTTCTGACTGTGCCTCGGTACAAGTGACAATAAATTCAATTCATTCATTCATCTAACACTTAGTATAGACACAACTTTATTTCTGCTCATCTTCACCGTGAATCTAATTTTTAACTATAAAGCCAAAACGAAACCTATTCTCTATCATATGCGCAGACCTTGTGTGAAATGACATAACTGACTTTTCTTCTGCCTAGATCTCAGTGTAATCTAACCTTTAGTGTATGTTTGTGTCTTCTGCTTTCGCCACAGCAGCAGCAGCAGCAGCAGCATCCGCAGGTAGGCCAGCCAGTGTCCCAGGCTAACCTTCTGCACATGGCACATGGGCAGGCCTCTCTTGCACAAAGCCCAGTGCGTCAAGCCTCTTCCTCCTCCTCTTCATCCTGTTCTTCTTCAGCTCTGAGCGTTGGACAGTTAGTCAGCAGTAAGTTGGGGCGCCACACTATGCTGTTTGTTGTTCAGCAATTCATCCTCAGACAAGCAATGTAATTTGTCTATCAAAACTGGCACAACCATACTGATTTATAATTTTGCTAAAAAAAATCCAAGTCATAGCATCTGCCCAAAGAGGGAAATTTAGAAGGCATCACACAATTATTAGAATGTACATCTTGGCTATTGAAACAGTGTATGATCATGACATTGTTATAAAAAAGGAAAACTGAACAAGTCTTTGAAGGGAACTTACAAACGAATACTGGGAAAAACAGGGAAATGGGAAAAGCAGGGCAATGGAAGTAGAGTAAACAGTTCCAGTTGAAGAACTAGCACTCATTCAGGGGCAGTGGGTTAAAAAGCTTCCCTCTTGTACTGAGACCGCGGTGATTCCATAAACAAATGCCTTGTTTTGATGACAGTCCATAGCCACATTGTGAGTGACAAATGGGAGTCTAAGTCTCAATAACATCTAGCCTGGACACAAGCAGATATGACTTCAATAGCCCTGGTGCCAATCTCACTCTACCACACTTTTGGAAACAGCTGTTTTCGCTGATCTTTAGCCAATTTTCTCTAAGACTTCTACTGCATAATAGTATCAATTCTCTGCTAGGAATTGTGCTCCATGTGATATCAACAACATAGAATCAAGGATAAACCATTCAGCCCTTTGAGCTTGCTCTACAGTTAAGAGATGGTAGCCTATTAGGATATGGCTGATCATTCTGCAACCCCATTCACCCAAATTTGCTCCTCATCTCTTAGAAACATTATCCAAAAAGAGCTCACCCGTCTCATTGACAGACAATATTGAGCCTCTTTGCTCTTTTATTTTGAGTGATCCACAATGGGACGTCGGTTATGCTCCTCCGATGTCTGGTGCCTCCAATGGCCATGAAATGGAAGGACCTCAATTTAGATAAGAAAGGCACTTGCCAGTTTTGAGGCTCACCTAAAATTTACAGCATGGAAGGAGGCCACTTAAGATGTCATATCTGTGCTGGCCAACAAATCATCCATCCAGTCTAATCCCACTCTTCAGCTTTTGGTCACTGCCTCAAATGCATATCCAAATACTTCTTAAATGTTGAGAGCCTTTGCCCCGACTATCCTTTCAGGCAGTGACCTGACTGTCAATTCGCTGCAATATTTTAGGTGAAAATGTTTCCGCTTGAATCCCTTATAAACATCCTACATCTTATTCTAACCACTTGGTTGTGGACTGTTCAACTCAGGGGTATAGAACCTTCATTCACTTTAACCTCATAATCTTACATTACTGACTAATTTTAAACTTCAAATAGATCTCCCATTAGCTTCCTTTATTCCAAAGAAAAAAGTGTTTGTCTACCTAATCTTTCCTCACCAAGGTTCACCAGTTCAGACAAAATCCTGGTAAATGTCATCTGCAACCTCTCTAGTATTGACACAACTTTCCTATTGTGCAATGACCAGGATTGCACTCAGTACTCCACCTGCTGTTTAACCAGTGTTTAGTACAATTCCGCAATAACTTTCCTACTCTTATATTCAATGTCAGGCTAATGAAGGCAAGTATCTTGTATGCTTTCTTGACCATGTTATCTGTATTTTCAGCCATATTCGGTGATCTGTGAACATGCTGTCTATGCAAGGTCTATGTTCTTCTTGGCATCCTAAAATTTATTAGGTATTACTTTGCCATGTTAGCCTTCCCCAAATGCATTACTGCACAGTTTTCGGGCTTGAATCCTATCTGCTGTTGTTCTGCCAACCTGATAATCCATTGATATCTTCCTGCAACCTGAAGTTCTCTTATTCATTATTAACTACACCACCTATCTTTATATTATCTGCAAACTTTTATCCATTATATTCAAATCCACATCATTGGAATATATCACAAAAAGTCATAGCTTTGTGCAGAACCCCAGTGAAAACAGCTTTCCAGTCATCTATTATCTTTTGTTTCCTGCCATTTTTGAATTGACTTTGCCACTTCAGATTGAATCCTCATGACTTTTAACTCTGATCAGTCTGGTGTATGAGACATTATCAAAAGCTTTAATAAAATCTATAGCATATCCACTACCACCAACTGTCCATGTTATCTTCCCAAAAAATTAAATCATCATTCCTTAACAAATCCAGCCTTTGATTAATTCATTACTTTCTAAATTAAGTTTTTTCCTTATGGTCAAAATTTTTAAATCGTTTTTCCTTCACCAAAGTTAGGTGACTGACCTGTAATTACTTGGCCTATTCCTTTCTCCATTTTAAAATAATGGTGTACATGAGCTGACATATGAGCTGGGAGCAGAAGTGGGTCTTTTGATCTGTCAAGTCTGCATTGCAATTCAATAAGTTCATGTCTGATTTGTTTGTGTTTTGAATTCTACATTTCCATCTACTCAAAGAGTCTTTGATTTTCTTGCCTAACTTTGAATCTATCCAGTTTCACCTTTAAAATGTTCCATGACCCTGAAGTCACTATATTCTGAGGCAGAGAGTTCAACAATTCTCTGTGAAGCAATATTTTTCCTCATCCTTGTTTGAAAAAGGCACTCTCTCATTTTAAAACAGTGTGCCTCAGTTCTAGACTTACCCATGAGTGAAAACATTCTTTCTACATCTACCTCATCAAGACAGATTCCCTCGTGATTGAAATTTTGTAAGGTTTTTCATTTCCTTCAACCTCCTGATTAACAGCAATTAATGGGATTTTTTTTTGTATCCTCTATAACGAAGTCAAAAACCACCTTTTCAATTTATCACAGCTTCTACTTCTTTTAATCTACCATTTCTGACACCCTCCAGCAGACAAGTGCTCACTTTGCTTACTCTTTTGCTTTATTTGGTGTCCATAGAAACTGTTGCTTTCTGTTTTTTATATTTATACCTAGCTTCCTTCTATGTTCTAATTTGTCCTGATTAAACTGTTATTTGTCATTCTTTATATTCTGTCCATCCAATGCTGTGCCATCAGGCAGAGAAGATTCTGCCTTTGTTTAATGGTCTAGAAAAGAGTTCATCTGGGCTTGGAGATAGATCCACTTCCAAAATGTTAAAGCCGCCACATCCTGGAACTCCTTTCCTAACTGCACTGTAGGATGTACATACACTCAAAGACTGTAGCTTCAAGAAGGCAACTCATAATTACCTTCCTGAAGGTAATCAGGGTTGGAATGCTGGTCTAGAAAATAACACCTAAATCCATGAATGAATAAAATAGAAGAATCCTTTCTGACAGTATTAATTTAATCAAATATGTAATTCTCCCCCCAATCGCAATGTTTGTACCTTTACCTCTGAAACCCAATGCAAAGTATTCATCAAGAACCATGTCCATATCCTTTGTCTTAGCATGCAGATAATTGTTAAAATTCCTAAAAGGCCCAAGTCTGTCTTTGTTTTTTCTGTGTTTATAAATAACTGAGTTTTCCTTGATTCTATTTGGCAATACCTTTTCATGTACTCTTTACTTTCATACTCCTCCGCATTTTCTGCAGTAATGGGCCCTTCCCGTGTCATAAGCTTCCTTTCATTTTTCTTTATCCTCTCCTTTAAGTACCTTGAGATCAATGAAGCTCTGGATTTGTTAGTTCCACTCTTTCTTTCATGAACACACTTGCTCTGAACCCTTTCCACCTCTTGCATGAATGCCTGCTACTAATCAGCACTTGTTCACTTCCAACTAGTTGTCTCAAGTCTGCATTAGCTTAAATTATGTCTCAACTTAGTAGAATTAGCTTTTCTTCACATTTTTTCAGCGTCCTTTCTCATAACTATTCTAAATCCAACTAAATTTAATCAATTATTTTTAGAAATTCTTGGTTACACTGATGTGTCTGAATAGAAGCTCGTTTCCACTCCAGAGAGCTGAGAACATAAACCAGACTAACACTTAAGCACACTTCTGAGAGACTGCTGCACTGTCAGAAGTATTGTCAGTTGGAGGAGATTTAAAACTAAGACATTATCTGCCTTCTCAGTTGGACCAAAATAGAGTTCCAGTGATGTCATAGCAAATATTTATCTTTTTTATCAATACCACAAACAATCTGGTCATTTTTTTGTGATTGCAATGTATGTCTGATGCCATTATATATCTACCTGTTTTTCATCTATTTCATTATAATCTCCTTGACCCTTTTGTTATACTCCCACACATGATCAACCTCATTTGTTGTCCACCCTTTTCTTTCCACCTCTCCAATTGTATACTCCTGCTATTTTGCATCCCACCTGTTATCCACTCTGTCCATTGTCCGTCATGCTTGTTATATATGCAGCCTGTTTAATGTTCTTCTGAATTTTACCATGCCCTAAGGTCCTAGACTGGAGAGCTGGAGAAAGGCCAAGTCAGAGGCCACAATTAGAAAGGATTGCATGTGAAAATAAGATGCAACAAAAACCAATAGAAATGAGATTATATAAAAGAGAAAAGTCAGTAATATTGCTAATTTGCCCATTTATTACTTTTTATTTCCAAAAGTTCTTTGATAAATGTAACCCAGCAGTTTAAACAAAATGTCTACTTGTTTGGTCCAATTGCTTATTGATGTTTCAATACAAACACCTTGTTATTGAGGTAAACTTTAGAATACAGTTAATATCCTGGACATTGAGCAGTTTTGCTATAGTAATATTAATTATAGCTAACTAACATATAAGTTAAACCCATACATTAAAATGTTAATGCAACTCCAGAGGGTCTACTTCTCCACCTTCTGAAATAGAGCCTTATTCGTTAGGTGGCTAATGTTAATCACTTGAAAATTGATATAATGCAAATGGGACATGCTGTCCATGTACAGCTGATTATGTAATTGGAATGTTGGTCATGCAAGTGCTATGATCAGAACAAATTCTTGTGTTACTACCCTGTCTAATTACCCTGTCATCTCTTGACTCAATTTTGTCCTGTTATGCCTTTGCCTTCTACTTCCTAATGTTAACATTTTAACTTTAATCCTATCCGGACTTGCCCGACCCTCAACCTTGGTCACTTGGTGGTCATGTCACTGGACTCGTAATCCAGAGACCAAGTCTGCTGCTCTGAGAACATAGGTTCAAATCCCACCATAGCAGCTGGTGGAATTTAATTTCAATGCATAAATCTGGAGATGATAGCTTATGACCAAGAGATTATCGTCACTTGTCTTAAGAAAAAAACCCATTATGTTTAGTGCCTATGTGGGAAGAAAATCTGCTATCCTTACCTGGTCTGGGCTACATGTGATTCCAAATACACACCAGGTTAACTCTCAACTGCCCTTTGAAATAGCCATGTAAGTTATTCAGTTTAAGGGCAATTAGAGAGAGGCAATGAATTCTGGCCATGCTAACGATGATAAGATCCCTTTTTAAAAAATGCATAAATGTATTTTAAAATTTAAATGAGTCAGTTTGAAACATCTTAACCCACTTCATATTCCTGCTTCCCTGGTTTCACTGCAATGTTTGATGACTGTGTGTGAGCAATTGTTGTCTACATGAGCTTCAAAGTTGTGGTTTTCATGCCATCAACTCTAGCTAGAGTACATATAAAAAGTGCATAATATCAAGCATTGCTGTGAATATGGCCTTGACCTTGCTAAATAGGTTTCTGTGCATCTCCTCATATGCCTCAGATTACCTTTTACAGTAGGTCATATCCATGTTTTTGTTGTCTATAGGTTGAATCTTTTCCTGATCAGCCTCCAAACTTCTCACCTCCCATTAGAATGAAGATCCTCCAAAACTCTGTTAATTGTGTTCTATCAAGTCCCTTGACTCATTAAACCTTCACCCCAGTCTTAACTGAACAACCTTGTGTCCCAGTTCACTGTCGTCTTAGTTTGAAAATTTTGATTTTTATTTTCCAAACCCCTCTCCTCCCAGTCTGTCTCCTGCAGATGTAGAACCTTTCAAGATTTCTGTTAGCTAGATTTTGAATAGACCCATTTGTTGGTCACAAAGTTTGCCCATTCAGATGAAGATGGTCAAGATGCAAACTTCATGTTTCCACCTCATCTGAATGAATGTGGTATTAGCTGTTGTGCCTCAAAGGCCTACTGTTTGAGTACAGCGATGGGGTGAGGGAAGCCAGGAACAGTCGTGCTGTCAGCCTGACAGATACAATCAACCTGATTTCCTTAAAAGGAGGCTGCAGAACAATAGTCTGCATTCTGAGTTCCTGAACATCAGTGTTCATAATGATCGATGTAACACTGGAATTATTGATGGGTTGGGTGGGCAGATGTTATGGTCCCACAGAGGATGAGGAAGCCTTCAGGTACCACCCTCAGAAAAATTTTAGAACAGGCAACCAGAAAGGTCACCTTCCAGAGTATGAACCCAAGAACCTGGCAGCAGCATCACACAGTGTGGTCAACACCAGTGAATGCATCTTCACATGACCTGCCCCACCCTCCACAGCACCAGCTTCTCACACAGCTCAATAAACCATACCAATGATGTAGCCTTACCAAAATGGGGGTTAATATTCAGGATCATCAGCTTTTTGATCATGATTTAATCTGTGAATATCTTGGAGTACTGTGCCCATGCACATTCAATGTTTTTCACCTGACTGACTAAACATTTTCCAAGTTACTTTGGATACAATTTCCCACAAGTGGTTTGACTGGAGAAGCTGTCACTTTTGGTCATACTCAAGTGAATGTGCAAAGACCACTCTGACTCACAGCACAATCAAATGAATGGAAAGCAAAATGCTATAGATGCTGAAAATCTGACTCGGGGAGAAAAATAAGCGGGCGATGGGGAAAGTCAGAAGATCAGGGAACATGTGTGGAGCAAAGTGTTGAACCTATGAGAAGGGCTGATGCAGTCTGACCTGCAGAGTGTCTGTTCATGTTTTTCTGTTGCTCAGCTGGTTTCTTATGTTGTAACCATTTGTTCAGATGTTCTTCATCTCTCTATTGTAAGCTCTCAGCATTCCATTTGCCACAAAATCTGCTTTCACTATCCTATTTCTTCATACAACACACAACACCAGGTTATCGTCCAACAGGTTCATTTGGAAGCCATAGCTGTCAGAGCTCTTCTCCTTCATCAGGTGGTTGTCAACCTGTTGGACTATAACCTAGTGTTGTGTGATTTTTAACTTTGTACACCCCAGTCCAACACCATCACCTCCAAATCATGTCTATTTCTTCATAGTTACTGATTCTTTGCCCTTTTTCTAACTGTCCCAGTTTTGCCACAGATGTTTTGTGGTCACTTCTATTGCACGTCTTGTTATTCACAATCATTTCAGAGTTAAGTTTTCTCACAAAAAAACTGTACGGTTGTTCTGGGGTGCTTGAAGTATTTGAAGTGTTACAATGCTATCGTTTTGCATGTAATATAGCTCATTCCTGATAGGTCAACATCTCCGCAAGTCTTATATAAACAGTGCGTAGTTTAGTCAGCGCTTATTTCATTAGTACTCCCTTTCAAATTATAGTGGATGATCAAAGTAATACTGGGCAGTAAGTATGACATACAGCTGTATGCACTTACAGCTTAATCCGCCTATAGGCTCACTGGCTATTTTTACAGGCATATGGATGTGTCTGTCCACATGTGTGTGTGTGGTTGGTTGTTTGTGCAAGCTTTTGTGTAAGTGTGTGTATGTGTATGTGTACAGTGGTATATACATGAGTGTTTGTGCCTTTGTGCATGTGTGCTGTCTGTCTTTGAACTGTTCCCTGCAAGCAATGAAGAAACAGAACATTGGGTGGGATGTAAAATGGTCAGAGACAGCAGTTATATGGGCCCCTCTGTGTGTGTGCATGTCAGTGTGTACATTTCTACCTGTGTTTGTGCATGCATACCTGTGCTTTTATATGTCTGCATGGGTTTCTCTACATATTCATCCTACTTTAAATCATGATATGCCCTGTTATTTTGCTTACTGCAGATCCACAAACAGCAGCCAGTGAGGTTGATGGAGTAAACCTTGAAGAAATTCGTGAGTTTGCAAAAGCATTTAAAATCCGGCGTCTATCTCTTGGTCTGACACAGACACAGGTTGGACAGGCCTTAAGTGCCACTGAGGGACCAGCATACAGCCAATCTGCAATCTGCAGGTAGCTAAGTACTTTGTGACTTTTGGAATGTGACCAGTATGCTTGGTGAGTGTGTCAAGTCATGTTTAACTGCGCCTTCTGTTACTTCTACTGTGAGCAATTTTAAAAAATCAAATGAAAAGGTACATTCTGATTATATATCCCTTTTAAAAATCTGATCTTTTTATCAGTTTATTGGAATGACTAAAGCTTAAGAAGTTCCACTCTCTACACTTAAAGTGAATGATCTAGAAAAATGATTGCAACATGATTTGGTCAAAGAAGTCCATCAGCCTATTTGTTATAGAGTCCGGTTCAATTCATCCATGACAACCAGATATACTAAATTAATGCCAGCATTTGGCCCATATCCCTCTAAACCCTTCCTATTCATATACCCATCCAGATGCCTTTTAAATATTGTAATTGTACTAGCATCCACCACTTCCTCTGGCAACTCATTCCATAAATGCACCACCCTCTGCATGAAAAAGTTGTCCCGTAGATCCCTTTTAATTCTTTCCCCTCTCGCGTTAAACCTATGACCTACCCTGGGAAAAAACCTTTGGTTATTCCCCTATCCATGCCCCTCATGATTTCATATACATTTATAAGGTTACCCCTCAGCTTCCGATTACTCAGGAAAAATAGCCCCAGCATATTCAGCCCCTCCCAATAGATCATACCCTCCGACCCCGGCAACATCCTTGTAAATTTTGTCTGAACCCTTTCAAGTTTAACAACATCTTTCCAATAGCCAGTGAGATCTGAGATAGTTTTCTTCACTCTCCACCACGCTACCCATTTTTGCGTCTTCTGCAAACTTATTAATCATACCTCCTATATTCAGATCTAAATAATTACATAAATGATCATAGATAATATAACACTATAATTATAGAACAAGGAAGAATGCAGGTGTCATTCAGAGGCTCAGAGATAACTTGCTAATTGTGGGGCAGGCAGAGGGCAGAGGAAATTCAGAGTGGGATGGGTTAAGTGGTGACCAGCAGTAGCCCAGAGGTTGAATGTGGAGCTAGGATGTGCATTCTTCTCTTTCTGCACCACAATAAGGTAAGATTTTTCTTTGAGATTTGAACTTAGGTTCTTATGATCCTTAGTGCAAACTGCTGGATTACGAATCTAGTAACAAAATCGCTAGACATCTGTCATCCTCAACTGGTCAAAATATCATTCTGAAATCTACAAAGGTGACAGAAATTTGTGAGTCATCCTAAGTGTGCAGAATTTCAAGAGGAAGTGAATACTTTGACACTGACATAAAAGTCCAAGATGTTTCCTCTTTCCAGTTTTAGCTTGAGAAAGGGAAATCACTGTAAATATTGGGAATGTCAATGGCCCTGACTGATTAGAAAGTGTATAACAAAAGAGAATCTCAATGTCCTTTCATATTTGCGCAAAACCAAAAGCAAATCAATAAAATGGGTGAAGAGATGTAAATTTCATACATAACCACAACACAATCAAATCTTCTCAATCTTTTAGTCCACTTTTTGATCCCTGCGCCTGAACATATCTCATCATTGGCCTCCCCTCCTTGTAGTCAAGATTACAGTGGTGCTGGAAAAGCACAGCACGTCAGGCAGCATCTGCGGAGCAGGAGAATCAATGTTTCAGGCAGAAGCCTTTCATCAGGAAGGGCTTTCACCCGAAACGTCGATTTTCCTGCTCCTCGGATGCTGCCTGATGTGCTGTGCTTTTCCAGTATCACTCTAATATTCATCAGGAAGGGCTTTCCTGTTCCTCGGATGCTGCCTGGCCTGCTGTGCTTTTCCAGCACCACTCTAATCTTGACTCTAATCTCCAACATCTGCAGTACCCACTTCCTCCCCTCCTTGTACTCTTATAATGCCAATTCACCATAAATCATACCCAGAATTTTAAATGCAGCAAGATACAAAGTAATGCTCCTGTTGTTTTATGATGAATTCTAAAGTATTCTAAACAGGTTGGAACTTTCCTCATTAGGATTTAGAAGAATGGGAGGTGATCTCATTGAAATGCATAGGATTCTTAGGGGGCTTCACAGCAAAATGATGAAAGGATGTTCCTCCTCAAGGCACAGTGCAGGTGGGCATTGTCTTAAAGTTAATGGACACCAATTGAGATGAAGAGGAATTTTTTTCAGTGGCTTGTGAGTCTTTGGAACTCTTTGCCACAGAGAGAACTGAGGGCATTGTCCTTGTGCATATTTAAGGCTGAGATAGATAGATTCTTGATCAGTATGGGAAAAGGTTATGGTGAAAAAGCAGGAAAGTGGACAGGAGGAATGTCAAATCAGCCATAGTCCTCTTTCTGTGGATATGTTTACTGGCTTTGTGGTACAATGATATTAATGGACATTATGATGTAATAATTGATCACATTGCTATGATAGCAATTTGGCAGAAGACACTCAAACATGAATGAGCATTTGAAAAGACAGTGCTTAGATACTACACTATAGAGTTGTGTTTGATTGCATAATATGTGCGGACACAATTAAGCAAGTGTTAGGAATGTTATAGTAGAGTATAGAATATCCTTTATTGTAAAGTGTACTTCAGTGTAGAAATACAGTGAAAAGTTTTTACAATGTCTGCCTCTTGTGGCACCATCTTAGGTACAAATACCTAGAGACAAATCTTGGATACAAAAGAGGAATAAAAAGTAGTTGCATTACTTTACAGAGTTTAAAATAAATGTTAGAAATAAGATATCATTAAAAGATTGACATTATAGTCAGGTAAAAAAAATGTCAAATAGAATTACAATGAGGCAGCTCAATGCAGGGCCTCTACTCGTGGTCTGATCGCCCGCACCAGATCCCAGTCCAACGGCCATCCCTGCTCCACTCCAAGCTTCCAGTCCGCTCTGTCCTGGCACTCAGCTGCTCCAAGGTAAGTTCTAGGACTGCCTCCCTCGTGTCAGTCTCCACCCAGGACCCACTGCCTGCACGCTGCTCTGGGAAGCACCGCTCCAGGACTGTAGTCCACATGCTTCTCCAGGACTCGCTGCTCGCGCCTGCCACTGCTCCAGGATTCACCTCCAGGGCTAAGGAAAGAGAAAAAGAAAGGAAGAAAAGAAAAATAATAGACAGAACAGAAGAGCTCCATCAGGATCATCTTCCTCTGCCACCACCTTGCAGGAAGGTAAAATTTAAGAAGTTGAGGAATCTTAGTTAGAGATAAAAGCAATATTGACTTGAATAGCAGATAGGGAACAAAAGGAAACTTCCAAACCCAGGATCCTAACTTAAAATAGAGTCAGAGACACACCTGAAATGGGGAAACTCTGAAGGCAAGCCAAGACTTCAGAAGACTTTGAGGAAGTGACTGCTGGAAAAAGACATTACTCCAAAGGAGAGAAAAGAAGACTTTGGAAGAATTTGAAGTCTGGATATCAACTGCCAGTTTTCTGCAGAGCGTTAACACAGAATTGGAACAGTTCAGCAGCAGGAAGGAAAAATCCAAATGTTAATGCATGTCAATCAGCTAAGATAGTCCATAAGGATGGAAGTTCCATTTAGGGTGGCACAGTGGCTCTGTGGTTAGCACCGCTGCCTCACAGTGCCAGGGAGTCGAGTTCGATTCCAGCCTCGGGCGACTGTCTGTATGGAGTTTGCACATTCTCCCCGTGTCTGCGTGGGTTTCCTCCAGGTGCTCCGGTTTCCTCCCACAGTCCAAAGATTTGCAGGTCAGGTGAGTTGGCCAGGCTAAATTGCCCATAGTGTTAGGTGCATTAGTCAGAGGTAAATAAAGGGTAGGGGAATAGGTCTGGGTGAGTTACTCTTCGGAGGGTCGGTGTGGACTTGTTGGGCTGAAGGGCCTGTTTCCATACTGTAGGGACTCTAATCTAGTGATCTTACCATTACCTCCCTCTTAATAATATGGAAGGCTTACAGTGAGGCTAGAAGTGGCACTCCGAGAAAAGGTCTAGGAGTGGCAGTTTTAGCACAATAGAACAGCTTCAGGTTTGCATGCAAAGGAGTAGCACCATCATGTCAGCACAGGTTTTTATATGCTGTAGGTCCAATAGCTAATGATGTTCTGGCAAGAAAAAAGTGTAGGAAAATGTACTGTGAAGTATGATGCATTGAAAGCTTTAGCCTCACAGGAAGTTTAGTAATAGTACAGTTAAGATTCAATCAGTGATTCCTGCATTTGGGAGAATCAACAGAAATCAATTTAACAGATTTATGTTATCTAACTGAATGTTGAAGATATGGAGCTTTGATGGATGAATTAATTAGAGACTGTATTGTAGTCAGTGCTGATAAGTTATCAGACTTTCTTCAATCCAAGAATGATTTAATGTTGGAACAGGCAGTTGAATTTGTGAATGAAGCAGAAAAGGAAGACCTTATTTTAGTTGAAGCAGTAGAGTTTTATTCTACAGCAGTAAGAATACTTTACCAGCAACTGAGGGAAAACTTAGACAAATTTGTGCTGCTCAAAAATTTGACAAGGAATGCACAAAGGTCAGACAACTCCATCTGCGAAGGTGGTCAAAATATAACCCAGCAGAGCAAATGGGTATCATGAACAAAAACAATACTTGACTTGGTGAAAGATTTATTGTTGTACAACCTTAGAATGGTTGATGGGAAGATAAATCCTGCAGAAATTCCATGGGGGCGTCAAGGTATCATGAAATGCATTTTCAAAGACAGATGGGATTATATTTTGTCAGATTTCTAAAAAGGCGATTGGAAAGGCTAGAGATGTATTTGTTCGATTCAAGAGTGAAAATGTATTTAGTTCTAGTTAACAATTACTCAAGATGGATTAAAATAGCAAGAATTCATTCAATCACGGTAAGTTCAGTGATCAGAGCACTGAAAAATACCTTTGCAATACGAGGTTTCCTTGAAGAATTTGTGTTGGACAATGGACCTCAATTTGTGAATGAGGATTTCAGGAAGTTCACTTTGGAAGTGGGCATCGACCAAATAACAGGTTGTCCCAACCTGTCCTCATTTAAACAGAGAGATAGAAAGAGCAGTCACGACTATGAAGTCATCAGTGCATGAGAACCTAAATAGAAAAAGTTTTTATTTTAGCTACAGAGCAACACTGCTGAATAATGGTAGCTCACCAGCAGAATGGATTGTTAATGGGGATGAGATGCAAAACAGATGTACCCAGAATTAGAAAGCAATCTCATGGGTAACCTAAGCTCGCAAGACCACAGAAGGTAAAACAGCTTGAGAAAAACTCACAGAAAAATATAGCAGAGGTGGCACAATTTAAGGTGAATACTCTGTCACCATAAAGCCAAAGCAAGATATCTAGATAAAGGATAGGAATTCAGAATCCACAGTCATCAGAGAAACAGATCAACTGAGTCCCTATAATTTCAGAACACCCAAAGAGACATCAAGGAGGAACACAAAGGCATCAATCCTACTTGAGCTAAGAAGTGAGCCAAGAATTGAGACCAAGTATTGTTATCGAGGAATATGGAGACAGCCTTATCTATAATGCATGAGACACAAAGTGGTACAATACCATTAACCCCATGTTGAACTCAAGTGAACCAAATCATGTTTGGAACATCCAGTCAGAGTTTTAGATTGTCTGAACTTTGAACATTCAGAACTTTCTGGGTGATCTGTAGGGATGTGCAGGAGGCAAGATGGAGAACATGGCAAAATCAGTGATAATGGCAATAATATTATTAGTGGTGATGTTAATGACGACAGAAACTTTGTAGTGACAAAAACATGAAGCTGCCATTTGCAAGACGCAGCTACTTTGGATTTGCAATCATTGCATCAGCCACTTCATATGCATTCTGATTAAGGACGCTAAGGGATCAGAAGCTGGTCAAAAATGATTTGCTACATGCCATTGGTGCTTGCATGTTGAACCCTGGGCATCTCAGTAGAAGGTTGAAGTTAACAGCAAAAAAGGTACAAAAGACCACTGCTAGCTGAAGGGAAACTACTATTAGTTCCACCTGTAAGGGTTCTGTATGAGCCACTTAAGTTCAATTATGTAACACATCAAACAGGATACAGCATATGATGAGGCAGAATAATATGCACCATGCAGGCGTATCCCCCGTTATCCATGTTTAACATGTCTCACTGTGTGGCGAAGTGCATTCAGCCCACATCCCCAGGGTCTGCCACCGATTACTGTTCCGAAATTTAAGAAACCGTTTCATTCCTTCTGTACTCAATTTAGGTCTTTTCTACCGAGAGTGATTGCCCTGCCACTGGTGGCATATTGGCCGCTGCCTACCTTAGAAGACATAGATGGATGCAGGAAAACCAAGAGCCGTTGACAAGGTCAGAAGCAGCAGCAGGTGGCATGGAGGTCAAAGATCATCCAGCTCAGGGAAAGGTTGTAGCTGCAGGGCACCCCAGGCTGTGTGGGTATGCAGGAGGCCCAGAGTTTGCTGGCACCAACTCCATTCCTGGGCATGATTGAGGCACAGTGTTGACAGGCTCTATATATCTCAGGATGCTGTGACAGAACTGTGCCAGGTGCTGGAGTGAAACCTGTGGGCTGCTTGAAAGGCAGATCATCTTCTCACAGTGACTGTGAAGGTCATTGCAGCACTGAACTATGGTGTGCAAGGTCACACCAACCCATTTCATTCGCCTAAGAAAAGGCCAGATGAGCATCCTGGGCAATTGGATTCAGGATCATAGCTGGTTCTCCCAGCTACATAGTGTCATCAACTGCCCATATAAAAGCCATATGACGACATTACAAAATTCATCAAAAGGAAGCTGTTCCATTTGATTAATGTTGAGGTGATCTGAGATCACCGTTACCGTTTTCAGGGAGGTGTGGGCCCACTACACTGGCAGCTGTCACAACTCATACATTCTGGAGCACTCTCATGTACCTGCTGCATTTGAGGGTCCAAGTCCCTTACAAGGCTGGTTACTGGGGAACAAAAGTAACCCACTGTGACCATGGGTTATGACACCCATGACTGATGCAGAGAGTAGATACAATGCTGCCCAAGCCTAAACCGTGGCTGTGATAGAGCAGAGTATAGGGCTGCTGAAGATACAGGAACCAGAGGAATATTGGCATGCCCAAAGTTAGATAGAGGTGCAGTAATTTCAGTTCTTTCTGATACCTATTATGGTTGAAGTGTAGTTGGAATGTTCTCTTCAAGCCATCATGCATAAACCAACATGGTACGTGAGGTACTAAACGCTGTGTCATAGGAAAACTGAACATAAGTGTTCAAGACAGAGAGAAATATTTCTGAAACCTTACATATGATCCAAAACCAGGACTTTCACTGCTAAGTAGGACTTGCATCAGATTTAGAGAGTAGAGAAGTTAGAAAGAATTTATATTTGCCAGGAATTGGTGTTGGAGAGACTGTTAGGTCTGAAGGTTGATAAGTCCCCGGGGCCTGATAGTCTACATCCCAGGGTACTGAAGGAGGTGGCTCGAGGAATCATGGATGCGTTGGTGATTATTTTCCAGAGTTCGATAGATTCAGGATCAGTTCCTGCGGATTGGAGGGTGGCTAATGTTGTACTACTTTTTAAGAAAGGTGAGAGAGAGAAATCAGGAAATTATAGATCAGTTAGTCTGACCTCAGTGGTGGGAAAGATACTGGAGTCTATTATAAAGGATGAAATTACGACACATCTGGATAGTAGTAACAAGATAGGTCAGAGTCAGCGTGGATTTATGAAGGGGGAATCATACTTGACTAATCTTCTGGAATTTTTTGAGGATGTAACTCTGAAGATGGACGAGGGAGATCCAGTAGATGTAGTGTACCTGGACTTTCAGAAAGCTTTTGATAAAGTCCCACATAGGAGGTTAGTGAGCAAAATTAGGGCGCATAGTATTGGAGGTAAAGTACTAACTTGGATTGAAAGTTGGTTGGCTGACAGGACACAAAGAGTAGTGATAAACGGCTCCATTTCGGAATGGCAGGCAGTGACCAGTGGGGTACCGCAGGGATCAGTGCTGGGACCGCAGCTTTTTACAATATATATTAATGATATAGAAGATAGTATTAGTAATAACATTAGCAAATTTGCTGATGATACTAAGCTGGGTGGCAGGGTGAAATGTGAGGAGGATGTTAGGAGATTACAGGGTGACCTGAACAGGTTAGTTGAGTGGGCAGATGCATGGCAGATGCAGTTTAATGTGGATAAGTGTATGGTTATCCACTTTGGTGGCAAGAACAGAAAGGCAGA